>NC_058523.1:241291351-241598658 GCF_904849725.1 Hordeum vulgare subsp. vulgare
TTTGATTAGCGTACGATTAAGCCGAGGGCGTCACAGTATCTTAGGTGGAATGCAATTTGGTGGGATGATCAGGTATATGCAACAAGTTAAAGAATTACTCTTGAAGAACAGGTTACAGACATCAGCATATCTGCTAAGGGTTGAACCATCCGGGTTCACCCTATATGCCAAGTCATCGGACTTGTCATAACCTCAATGTATTAATGAGGGCTAAACCATCCGGGTTTACACTATATGCCAAGTCACCAAACTTAGTCATATTATTGTGATTATCATAACAACACCTTTTTAACACCACACACGCACAGTTTTGGTTTATGCGGAAACGCTGGACGTAGTTTAAGCACCACCACCCAACTGTCCTTGACCGTGGACACGGCTATTTGAATAGTTTGACACTCTGCAGAGGTAGTACGCTGGACCCACGAGAAACGGGAAACTTCCTTGTCATCCACGACTCACGGTATATCACATATACCCGAGGTAAGTACCTGATTATCATCTTTCCCCTGACGATACTAGACAAAGAGGTCCACTCGATTGGTACCCAGCCCACATGTTGTACGTCTTACAAGCACCAACTCTGGACTGTATCAACCATGCAGGGACCAACGGTGTGCCTGGAACTCATAATAATGGCATAGTCGTCCTACCTGGCACGACCCCATCACGAGAGTGACACCGATCACTCCTGCCACTAGTAATGTGGCTCTTTGCTAGTACCGACCAGAGTAATCAACAAAGCCCCGTCCCATAAAGGGGTATCGTGGTCGTATTGGTAAGGTTGGGATGGTCGACACATCATAAATCTAATCCCATTTCCGAAACCATACTCACACCAAAACACCGGTGCATCACTTCACCAAAAGTGATCACCAACTCATGATCACCCTCGGGCATTAGTGGCACCCGACGGGGTTTTCATAAACTCTTGATTTAACTCATCATCATGCTCATGATAAAATGCTATATCATTACTTGTCAACATGGTATTATCATGACCCTCAAGGGGTAGGGTCAAGCTCAATGCAATGATCTTACTCTACTAGTCAACATGACAGTAGCATGATCCTCATAGATGGTAGGGTCAAGCTCATCATGCTTGTGCTCCGAGGAGCCATATGAATAATGTCACTACCATGCAAGTGCTTCGAAGAAGCCTTCGGTACCATCACCACAATGATGAACCGACACTGTGATCACATGCAATGGGAAAATACTTGCTATACTAGCATGCAACAATGTTTGTGCTCAAGTCATGGTCAAAGGGCTGCTTGCCTTGGTCAGCTAGGTATCCGGGGTCTTCGAGGTCTTCCGCTCCGGATCCTCCGTCACTCGGTAACTCTACCGTCGAGAAAGGAATAAATAAATAATAGCTCACACTAAAACAGATCACAAGGTACTTTTAAAAATGTTGCAAAGCTTGAATAGATTTAGTCTATTATTTTGGAAAATGTTTCCTATGGTTTTTATTAGCTAAGCATATTTATTTAAAAGCAAAGAGAAGCAAACAAATGCTTATAATATCATTTTATTATACCAAAACAATTTCTGTTTTTGATAAATGTCAAACTCTACAGAATCAATTACTACACATTTTTAGAAAATTACTGGTGGAAGAATCATATTTTTCTACTGGCTAAATATTTTTATAATAATCATTTAAGTTGCAGGTTAAAAATAAAAAGCAAAAGGCCAGGGGGGTTGGACCCAGCCGGCCCAGCCAGCAGACCGGCCACCAGGCGCGCGCGGGCCAGGTTCAAACCTGACCTGCGGGCCCCTTGGGTCAGCGTCAGCGGCTGCGCGCGCTGGCTGCCCCAGGACACCGATAGGTGGGCTCCACTTGTCGGGTCCTTCTCCTACCTCCAGCCAGAGAAGTGGAGACGGACGCCTGCGAGGCTACCGTTGCCCTCAGGCCAATCTAGGAGCGGGAACGGGTCCCTCGTTCCTCCGCCTACCTGCTCGTGGTCGGGACGTCACCGGAGGTGGTCTGGGTCGCCAGCGACGAGGTGATCGTGGCGGAAGGGTTTCGGGTTGGCGTCGAACTAGTGGCTAGGGGCACGGATTCGCTCGGGCAAGTTGGGGGAAGTGATCCTGGCGTCAAGGGGAGTGTAATGGGAGGTCGGGCAGCGCAGGAGCCGACGTGTAGCCGGAGATCGACCGGAGCTCCGAGGCGGAGGGGCCTCGGTCGATCTCGAGCACCGGGGCTCTGCGAGCTCGATTGGGTGGCTAGGGGGTGTCTACTGGTTGTGCTGAAGCTGCTTGGAGGGTGATGGGGTGCCGGGGGGGACCTATTCATAGGCCAGCGGCGGTGAGCCGACTCTGGCGCGCCGGTGACTCACCGTGGCGCGCGTGCGAGCACAGTGAGGTGCTGGCCGCGAAACCACGGGTTCGGGACATGGTTTAGGACCTCCTGGTGCATCAGCCGCAGAGGGAAAGCGAGTGGGGTCGAACTGCAGCGACCGTGCATGCTCGGCCGCGTCGGGCGCGCACGGGCACGCTTCGCCTGAGCTCTTGCGCGAGGGGAGAGGGTCCCTGGGGGTAGCTTTGCATTGAATGGCTGTCGGGGGAGCGTTTGGACATTACTGGGGAGGTTGGGACTGGCCGGGGCGACGTCCCCTTGCTGGAGGCTCTCTGCAGCGCGCCCAGAGCGCAGTTTTGGCATGCCACGGCATGCTGGCGCGCTCTGGGACACTTGGGACGTGTCCTCCATGTCCTGAGTGTTGTTGGGAGTGTGCCTAGCCGTTGTGTGTTAGTGGGAGCTCGAGCTGGTCAAGGGAGGCAAGGAACACTAGTGTTGCCAGTACTGCCCTGCGGCTCAAATTGAAGTTCTTGTCACTAGTGCTTGGAGTTGGGGAGGGGCTGGTTGACTGGGTGCTCAGGGTGTTCTGGGGCTCCTACCCACCAAGTTTGGGGCCTTGACATTGGGTAAAACAGTGGCTAGGAGGGTTTTTACCTTCCTGTCAGTAGGTGTTCGACAGTGGTTTGGGGTGCTTCCACTCCACCACTGGAACTGAAACTTAACAGGTTTGGTCTTGGGGTAAAAACATGGGGTTTCACCAAATTTGAGCTCCATTGAACAAGTTTGGCTTTGTAAACTTAAAAATGCCTCAAAATGACCAGTATTGTCCTTTACAAAGGAAGTGTGGCCAAACAGAGTCTCACAAATCCCATCTTTGGTGTGGAGTCCTCATTTGGGGTGTCAAACACCTCTGCAAAGTTTCACCTCCATTGGAGAAACTTTGCAATGTAGAGTTGTTCCAACTCTTCTCTCGACAGAGAGGGTTTTGGGCTCATTAGGTGCACTTCCCCACCTTGGATCAAGGTGAAATTTTATGTGAGCACCTAATATGGCTTGGGAGGGCTCATGTAATTTTATGCGAATTTATTGAGATTATTTCCTTTGGAAACATCTCAAAAAGCTAAAACAGACAGAAATGGTTTTCAGGGTTTTACTCAAATAATATTAATATAAAATAGGGTTGAAAATCTTATATATGGAAAATATATGTCCTTCTAAGCTTCCATGAATTTACTCATAATTTTCTAAGGCACGAAAGCAATTTTCCTTGTGGGAATATCATTCCTGGCCTTAGAAACAGACTTAATTATAAAATAGGAAACTAATATTTTAAATCACCAATTAATGTTTTTAATGAATGAAAATAATATGTGGATCAGATCACCAACTTTGGTTGGAAGTGCCACTTGGCTTCATGAGCTAGTAGTGTATCCCAACATGATGAAGGTGATCTTGATATAAAGGAAAAAGGGTTTTTGAAGAGAGCAAAATAATAAGTTTTTCATGGGTTTGAGTCATCAAGCAAGCAAGCATTCACTCATACAAGGGCTGACATTTCACTCACAACATTATTTGAAAAAGTTTTAACAAGCTCTGATTTTTGCAACATAAAATACTTGTGGTGAAAAACAGGGTGCGACAAAATTCAAGAACACCAAAAAGCCTAAGCTTGGGGATGCCCCGGGAAGGCATCCCCTCTTTCGTCTTCAATCCATCGGTAACGTTACTTGGAGCTATATTTTTATTCACCACATGATATGTGTTTTCTTGGAACGTCGTGTATTATAGGAGTCTTTGCTTTTTGTTTTGTCACAATCATCCTTTCTGCACACCTTTTTGAGAGGGACATGCACTCATCGTGAATTTGCTAGAATACTCAATGAGCTTCACTTATATCTTTTGAGTTAGGCAATTTAGCTCGCATGTGCTTCACTTATATCTTTTGAGCTAGATAACTTTTCTCTAGTGCTTCACTTAGATCTTTTTAGAGCACGGCGGTGTCATATTTTGTAGAAATAAAAACTCTCGATCTTCACTTATATCTTTTTGAGAGTGCTCTCTCTAAGTAACTTAGTAATTGGTGTGTGCTATGAAATTAGTCCTAAATATGATAGGCATCCAAAGAGGATATAAGAAAAACTTCCATATTCAAGTGTATTGATTAGTAAGAGAAGTTTGATTCCTCACAATTAGTTTTGAGATATGGTTATGGTAATATTAGAGTCATGTTAGTAGGGTGTTGCGAATCTTGAAATACTTGTGTTGAAGTTAGTGATTCCCGTAGCATGCACATATGGTGAACCACTATGTTGGGAAGTCCGAGCATAATTGACTTATTGATTGTCATCATTTGTGTGGTGGTGGGGATCGCGCGATGGTTAACACCTACCAACCCTTCCCCTAGGAGTATGCGTTTAGCACTTTGTTTCGATTACTAATAAAACTTTCGCAATAAGTATTTGAGTTCTTCATGACTAATGTGAGTCCATGGTATAGATGCACTCTCACCTTCCACCATTGCTAGCCTCTCTAGTGCCACGCAACTATCGCCGGTGCACAAACCCACCATATACCTTCCTCAAAACAGCCACCATACCTACCTATTATGGCATTTACATAGCCATTCTGAGATATATTGCCATGCAACTCCAACTGTTCCGTCTCATGACATGTGCCATCACTTTCATATTGCCATTGCATGATCGTAAGATAGCTAGCGAGATGTTTCAATGTCATACACTAAGCTAGATCGTTGCACATCCCGGTACACTGCCGGAGGCATTTCTTATAGAGTCATCATTGTTCTAAGTATTGAGTTGTAAGTAGATAAAAGTGTGATGATCATCATTATTAGATCATTGTCCCATGTGAGGAAATAAAAAAAAGGAGGCCAAAGATGCCCACCAATTTTTTTTTAAAAAGAGGCCAAAGAACCCAAACAAAAAAATGAGAGAAAAAGAGAGAAGGGACAATGCTACTATCTTTTTCCACACTTGTGCTTCAAAATAGCACCATGTTCTTCATGATAGAGAGTCTCTTGTTTTATCACTTCATATACTATTGGGAATTTTCATTATATAACTTGGCTTGTATATTCCAATGATGGGCTTCCTCAAAATTGCCCTAGGTCTTCGTGAGCAAGCAAGTTGGGTGCACACCCACTAATTTTCTTTTTGAGATTTCACACACTTATAGCTCTAGTGCATCTGTTGCATGGCAATCCCTACTCATTCACATTGATATCTATTGATGGGCATCTCCATAGCCCATTGATACGCCGAGTCGATTGACCATCTCCTCCTTTTTGCCTCACAACCTCCACTACACTCTATTCCACCTATAGTGCTATATCCATGGCTCACGCTCATGTATTGCGTGAGAGTTGAAAAAGTTTGAGAAAGTAAGATTGCGAAAACAATTACTTGGCCAATACCGGGGTTGTGCATGATTTAAATTCATTGTGTGGGGATGATGGAGCATAGCCAGACTATATGATTTTGTAGGGATAACTTTCTTTGGCCTTTTTATTTCAAAAGTTCATGATTACTTTCCTAGTATGCCTGAAGTATTGTTGTTTTCATGTCAATAGTAAACTATTGTTTCGAATCTTACGTATCTGAACATTCATGCCACAAGAAAGAAGTTACAAAGAACAAATATGTTAGGTAGCATTCCACATCAAAAATTCAGTCTTTATAACTTCCCTACTCGAGGACAAGCAGGAGTTAAGCTTGGGGATGCTTGATACGTCTCCAACATATCTATAATTTTTGATAGTTCCATGCTATTATCATGTCAACTTTGGATGTTTTAAATACATTAATATGCTATTTTTGGGACTAACCTATTAACTCAGTGCCAAGTGCCAGTTTCTGTTTTTTCCGTGTTTTTGACCTTTTCCAGAGAATAATATTAAACGGAGTCCAAACGGAATAAAACCTGCCGGATGATTGTTTCCATAACAGAAGATACGCAGGGGACTTGAGAACCAAGGCAGGAGACCTTGTGGGAGGTCACAAGCCCCCTAGGCGCGTCCTAGGGGGCTGGCCGCGCCTGGAAGGCTTGTGGGCCCCACGTGGCTCCTTTCCCCTACCTCTTTCGCCTATAAATTCTCTAAAATGCCGAAACAAAACAAGAGAGCCACGAAAATACTTTTCCGCCACCGCAAGCTTCTGTCTCCGCAAGATCCCATTTGGGGACCGTTCTGGTGCCCTGCCGGAGTGGGATTCGGACACGGAGGGCTTCTTCATCAACACCATTGCCTCTTTGATGATGCGTGAGTAGTTCACCACAGACCTTCGGGTCCATAGCTAGTAGCTAGATGGCTTCTTCTCTCTCTTGGATCTTCAATACAAAGTTTCTCCATGATCTTCATGGAGATCTATCCGATGTAACTTTCTTTTGCGGTGTGTTTGTCGAGATCCGGTGAATTGTGGATTTATGATGAGATTATCTATGAATATTATTTGAGTCTCCTCTAATCTCTTATATGCATGATTTCGTATCCTTGTAATTCTCTTCGAGTTATGGGTTTTGTTTGGCCAACTTGATCTATAATTCTTGCAATGGGAGAAGTGCTTGGTTTTGGGTTCATACCGTGCGGTGTCCTCACCAAGTGATAGAAAGGCTAGCGAGGCACGCATCATGTTGTTGCCATCAAGGGTAAAAAGGTGTGTCATCTTGCTTAAGGCGTTACTCTGTTTGTTATAAACTCAATACGCTAGATGCATGCTGGATAGCGGCCGATGTGTGGAGTAATAGTAGTAGATGCAGAAAGTATCGGTCTACTTGTCTCGGGTGTGATGTATATATGTATGATCATTGCCTTAGATATTGTCATGACTTTCCGCGATTCTATCAATTGCTCGACAATAATTCGTTCACCCACCGTGATACTTGCTATTATGAGAGAAGCCTCTAGTGAACACTATGGCCCCCGGGTCTACTTCACATCCTATATTCAGATCTATAAAATTACTTTGTTGCACTTTTCACCTTCAGATCTCACCTTGCAAATAATCGTGAAGGGATTGACAACCCCTTTTTTGGTTTGGGTGCAAGTTTGTTTTTTTTCGCGCACGTACATTGGTGCCTCATCTTGATACTCCTACTGGATTGATACCTTGGTTCTCAAACTGAGGGAAATACTTATCGCTTCTTTGCTGCACCACCCTTTCCTCTTCAAGGTAAAAACCAGCGCAAGCTCAAGAGGTAGCAGGGAGCAACAATGGAGTCTTGGAGGGTCAAAGGTAGGTTTCTTGAAGTAGAAGAACCCTTTATATAGTGAGGGAACAAATCCAACTGTTACCCTCGCTCTTAGCACGAGCAGGGCAGTACTATCGCTGGCAGCAGCGGTACTATCGCTACCCCTCTAGCGGTATTATCGCCAGCTCTAGCGATACTACCACCAGCTCCAACGGTACTACCGCCAGGACCAGAGGGGTACTACCGCTGAGCCCATGGTAGGGCAAGGACTACTACTGGGCCTACCACCTCCAAGAAAGTCTTCGCAAAAAGTCTGATGCAGTACAGCCGCAAGGAAGGCGGTACTAAAGTCTTGGAGCGGTACTATCGCTGGCCAGGGGCGGTACTACCGCCAGGCTCGGGCGGTACTACCGCTAGATCCAGCGGTTCTACCGCTAGAACCAGAGCGGTACTACTGCTCACCTCCAGCAGTACTACCGCCATACGCCTTTTTGCAAGATAGAGAGAAAGAACAGAGGGGGAACAAGCTCCATAGCTGCAAGGGAAAAGAGATGGAGATAAAATGTGTGCGTGCGAGATTGATTCCACCCAAACCTTTCCGACACGGATCCCCTCTTCATAGTACGGCGTTCCTACGACTCAAAACCACCAAAGAAAATCATAGAAGACACCGTGCTTCTATTCCATGGAGGGGTGCCGAATCGTCTTGTGCCTTTGGCATGTATTATCTGAAATGCTCAATGCACACGATTAGTCCACTAAGGTACTGTCATCAATCACCAAAATTACTTAGGCATAAATATGCCCTAACAGATACCTTCCCCGAACCCCATCACCCATCCGTGACCGTTGGGTCCGCTCAACCCAAAAATACCCCAAACCATCTTCCGTTTTTCATTGAACTCCACTAACCTATTTTATCTCGGTCTCTATGATCTAAATCATAGGGCTTCTATTCGACCGCATTTAGATCCACCTACTATATATAGCAAACCACCTAGTCCATTTCTAAACCAAAAACCTAGACCAATCTCGTATTTTCTTTTGGATCATCCAATCATCATCAAAGGGTCTAGATGATCCCTCCCCTAGCAATCAAATTCTATAAACAACTGATGAAACCCTAGCCTAACCTATCCATCCACAAATCCCCACGCCGCCGCCACTCTCTCCACCTAGTTTTACCCAACCAGCCTCCGACCACCTCCCTCGGTGTCACATCCCTAACCCTTAAGCAAGATAGCATTGTGCTCATGTCTTCTTTGCATTTGCATCTAAGAAGTTTCAACAAAAACAACAAAGTGGCAAAGGAAAAACTCAAAACCCTAGCCACCATTTCAATTAAAGGAAATTTCAAACTAGTTCAAAATCAATGAACCCAAAATGGCCTCAAGAAATGTTCAAACTTTCTGATAAATCATGAAAGTAAATGAGCATTTGAGAAAACTATTTTCTTGACACTTTAAGCATTTTAAATAAATGCAAAAGCCACTGATTTCAAATTTAAAAATTGAAATCAGAAACTATAATTTTCCAAAAATGTTGAAAACCTTGGAAATGAGTGGGGATATTATAACAAATATTTCAGGAGGTCTAAAATAGTTTTTACTTTTTGTTTTGGAGCTGAATTAATTATCAATACAATAATTAGCAAAACAGAAAAACAAAAACAGAGAAAATGGGAAAAAGCTTACCTGTCGCCCAAGCCTGGCCCGGCCCATCTCCCCGCTCGTCCCCTCCCTCGCGCCAGTAGGCAGCAGGAGGTGGCCGCCGCCTCCTCCGGCGCGGCCACGCACCTGCGTGCCTGCCTGGCCGCCGGTTCGCGCTGGCGACGACGGGGATAAGCTCCCCAGAGCCTCCCCTATCCATTCCCGCCTCGGTTCTCCTCCTCCGCCCGGATCTCCTCCCCCTCCTTGCTGCCGCCATTAGAGTCGAGCTCGAGCTCGAGCTGCCTGTGCCCCTGGCCATAGGATCCCCTCCCAGAGCACGCCATTAGCTCCGCCTCGTCGCCCTGGTCATCTCTACAGAAGCCGAAGCTTCCTCGAGCCCTGCAACGCCCGCAACGCCGTCGTCTTCCACCTCCGGCCGCCGGACCTCTCCCGTCGATTCGTCGCCCCCAAGCCTTCCCCGAGCCGTCTAAGCTCTGCTCTGCACTCCCCGTGAGCATGCGGTCGTTTCCCCTAAGTTTTCCCCCTCGATCCCCCCCTCTAGCCCTAGTTTCACCGGAGCCCGACGAGGACCGCCGCTGCCGCTCGTCGCCGGTAGCCCTCCGATGATCAGCTCGTCCTTCCGAGGGCACCAGCAGCTCCAGGACGACGCGTAGATGCCGTAGCAGCTAAGAACCGAGCGTAGATCCCTCTGATTCAAAGCCCCCGATGACGCCCGAGCTTCGGCCGCCGCTCCGGCTCGTCGCCGACGCCTCTTCCGGCGACCCTAGCCTCCCTAGATGGTCCTGCCAGATCGGCCACTTCGCGAGCTTGCTGTAGCTGCCAACCGCGTGCGTTTTGGTGCTGTGCAGCGCCGTCTAGGCCGCCTCCGGCGAGCCCTCCGCCGCGGGTCTGGTCGCCGGCGACCACCCTCCGGTGGGCGTCGACGTGGCCGACCATTAGGGCGTAATCGCCCTCCCCTCAGTCGCTGCTAGAGGGCCCCACGCCTGGTCAAACCCCAATTAGGGGCTGGTCAGCGCGGGATTAGTCCCAGAGAGGCTGACCAGTGGGGCCCCCCTGTCAGGTTTGACCTGCACAGGTCGGCTGACCTGCTGACGTCAGCCTGATGCAATAAATAGAATTTCCAGTTTAAAACTAATTCAGGAAATTGCTAAAATTTGTAAAAATCATAGAAATTAATCTGTAACTCCAATGAAAATAATTTATATATGAAAAAGTATCAGAAAAATTCAAGGATTCTGATTATGCTATTTTCAACTATGTTTGAAAAAGTTACAGAACCCTAAATTGTGAAATAAGGAATAATTCAATTCTTTAATCACCTTATAAATGGAATTTGCAAAAATATTCAAATTTCATTATATATGCAATGATCACACACTGCCCTAGATACAAATCAGTATCATAACATGACAATTCTTGCATGTTAACATCAAGATGAACCGAGCATCAGGTCGAATCAATTAAACCGATATCCGAAAATACCCGTTTGAATTGCTATTCGAATGTGATTCAAATCAGCGCTAAACCTATTACATGTTGGAAATAATAACTTATCACCTTGCATTCTCATGCCATGCTCATGCATCATTTTGAGTGCATATGATTGTTATTGAATGTTGCCATTCATTTCGGTAGGCTCCGCACCCCCGGATTCCACCGAATATCCGTCTGACGGATATCGTTCCTCCTCTGAGCAACAAGGCAAGCAACCCTTTTGATCATCCCGATAACTCCTATGTTCTTGCTCCTGCACCTATTTATTGCATTAGGATCAAATGCTTCAACTGCTTTTGCCACGATAGTTGGACCCACTTCCTTTGCATGACTTAACCTTGTCACAGTAAATAGCCAAACCTTGCAACCTAGCATACCTGGTAGTTGCTTGAGCTATGATGTGCCTTATCCTGCTATGCATGCTATGCTTAGAGTTGTGTATGGTCTGTCATCTGGGAGATGAACAGAAATGTGGAATGTGTTTGGTGAGCAAAGGTTGTGTGTTGAACTTGTTTTGGTAAAGGTACCGGTGAAAGGCTGTGTAGGAGTACATGGCGGGTTGTTTCACTGGAACCGTACTTAGGAACTGAGTTCCGTGTATGTAATCCAAGACTAGATACTACCACATGCTGGGCCCTGAAATATGACCCCGCTCGGCCTATTAATCGCGTAGTACTCGGTCCAGGAGTTGCAAGTAGTTTCTGGTGTTTATAGTAATGCTGGAGGCCGTGCATGGTGCTGACCTGAGAGGTGGACCGTGATGCGGTAGGCAGTGGCATGGTGTACCAAGTGGCACCCGGATGGTGGGCTTGGGAACCCTGCGCACATCGTTTGAGGCCGTGGCGGAAACCTCGGCCGGACTTCCGTACGGGTTACTCTCAGATAGGCGATAAACCTGGACTAGGTACTAGTGTGGTTAACGGTCGTGGCCGACTCCCTCGCTGGGCTTCCGCTTGAAGGTTGCCGAGGTGCATGACGTGCACATGGCGATAAATGGCGAGAGCGTGTGTGACGAAGTACACCCCTGCAGGGTTATGATCTATTCGAATAGCCGCGTCCGCGGACATGGACTACTTGGAGACATATGTTGTTCATAGATAACTTCAATGGCTACTCATAAAATTGTCAAGATAAGCGTGAGTGTCGTGGACGGCATTTCCGTATGGAGACGGAATGATTCCACGATAGTGTATTGTTGTGGTGTTAGTGGACTCGTGTGCGAGAAATCAAGTTGTCAAAACTAATTTCAAAGTGCAAGTTGTCTAGCCACGAGTCAAATGCTGGCTTTCCGCCTGAAACCCCACAATACCTTTTGATACCTTGCATGAGTAGTTAGTTCTCCTAAAGTCTTGCTGAGTACCTTCGTACTCATGTTTGCTTAATAAATGTTGCAGAGGTTGCTAATGACCCTAATGGAGGGTTCTTCGTAGACATCGACGACGACGAGTAGCTGGTGTCCCAGCTACGATCTGGCCTACGTCGGCTCTGTAGTATAGTCAGGCCACGTGCCTACTAGTTGCCCTGTCTGTACCCAGACAGTTTATAACTCTTCCGCTGGCTTGTATTGTATGACTGCTATTATGGGTCGTGAGACCCTTAATGTGTAATATTATGAGTGTGGCTCTTCCGAGCCTCTTAAATAAAGCTTGTATGTTTATGGTTATGTTGTGATGCCATCGATGTATCTATACATATCGGTATGCCATGCGTACGTGTGTCTTACCTGGTATGTATGGGGTTCGAATACCTAGTCGTGAACTTTAGTAGCACTCCTTACAAGGAAATGCCCCTTTGTGATCCAACGAGCCTTGGTAGTTCGCTACTGCTCCGGACACATTGGTTGACCGGCATGTGTCCTTCTTAGCTGCTGTGTCTGTCCCCTTTGGGGAAATGTCACGCGATGTAATGGAGTCCTTCTAGCTTGCTACGACTCGTCTACATTCACCGATGACCGACACCTGCTTTGTTGGGTCATGTATGCCTGTCCTTGTGCGGTATTGCCACTTTGGTTTATGACTAGACATGTCGATCCGGGTTCTTTGACATTGGATTGCTAGCGATACTATCGCATACGTGAGTCAAAAGACGCAAACGGTCCCGGCTAAGGTAAGGCTGCATCCGTGGAGTTAACCGTGCGTGAGACCACAAAGGGATGCTATGTGTTATAGGCTAGATTCCTATGGCTTAGGATCGGGGTCCCGACACTCGGTCTATGCGGCTGCCCAACCGGTGCAACAGATCCCCAGATGCACATCCATCCGACACAACTACAACTGCCCGAGTGGACATCCTTTGAGATTGTGTTATAGCACTCTTGATTCATGATGATTCTCGAAGGAAATTCGTCAAGAATGAGATATTTAAACCCATGATTTCTTGATTGGAGCTACCTTGGATTAGATTCCACCTAAAGCCTTTCCTATAGATTGTTACTATTTGTGGTGTTTATCAATGATCCAAGCTCTTAATGTATTCTCTTGGTGAAATAAGTTTTGCATATCTTGCGGCTCCCTAGCAATCTTTCTTTCATTAGTTTCCAGTTGTCACCTCATAATTTTGAGATGTTTTCCATAAGCTCACAACAAGCTTATTCTTTCGTTGTTGATTTTCCAACAACTCCGTTCATTCATTCTTTGTAGGGATGTTGTCAAACTCAATTGTGGTACAAGTTGCCATTTTCTTCTGTGTGCTTTTCTTTCCAATGATATAGACTATTCTTTTATTCCAGAGGCATTGTGTATTTTTCCCTTCGACAATCATCTCGTTTTAGCAAGATCATGTTCTTTCCTTGTTTATCCATTTAATTATATTGTTGTGAAATCTTTTTGATTTCTATCCATCTTATAAAGTTTTTCTTCCCTTTTCAACCGAAGTGATGTCCAAATTAGTTCTCTCTTAGTCTTTGTCTATCTCGTTTCAACCGGAGTTGTTTCAAATTCATTTTTGTTCTTTACGTTATTCATTCATGTATATTGCAAGCTCTCTTTCGGTTTTCCTTCTCTCTCTTGTGTAGGTGCTTTCTACTTCGTTCATCTCCATGGTGTCCTTTCTTGGAGCTTCTCAACCACTCATTGTTTGTTGGTTTCGCTCGTTTACCAAAGAACTAACTTAGATTTAACTCTTCCACTTCTTCTTCTTTTTCTCATTCCAAGATCTTGACTCAAGATCTCTTGTTAGTGGGGGAGAGTTGTAAGATCCCGGGACCGACGCTCCAGATGCCTTCGACGTATTTTGTTATCTTCGTGTGATTTAATTGTTTGTTGCCGTCATGATCACATCATATGTATTGCATCTTCACTCTGTTGTTGTTGGTTTCGAAAGCTGCATCCGTTATTAGTTGATGGTTCTCCTTGTTCTTGTCGTTGACTGTTTCGAGACCAACTAGACATGCACATGCCCGCAACATCATTAAAATATTGTTTTTGAAGAGGTAATAGAACGTTTTCGGAATGGATTGAAATTTGGTGTGTAGTCCTATTATATTGTAGGTAGTCCGTTCGCCAAGTTTTGTCGCATTCGGGGTCCATTTGGTACCCCGTCCATTAAACTTATAGTGACACTATAGCCGGTCAAATCCCTTGCATGTGCCCGGTAACTTCCTCGAATCTCGTCGCCCATCCGTGACCGTTGGGTCCGTATCAACCCCAAAATACCCCCAAACCATCATTTCTTTCTCAATTGGACCCTACTAACCTATTTTATCTAGCACCGTCCGATCTAAATCGTTGGACTTCTATTCGACCACATTTATATTCACCTACTATATATAGTAGCTCACCTAGTCCATTTCAAAACCAAAAACCAAGACAAAACTCATATTTAATTTTGGATCACCCGATCGTGATCAAAGGGTCCAAATCATCCCTCCCCTAGAAATCATATCTTGTAAATAACATATTAAACCCTAGCCTATCATGTTCCATCCACCAAATCCCCATGACACCGCCATTCTCTCGACCTCATTTTCAGCAGCCAGCCTCCGACTACATCCCTCGATCTGTA
The DNA here is from genome assembly GCF_904849725.1 of Hordeum vulgare subsp. vulgare. Lineage (NCBI taxonomy): Eukaryota > Viridiplantae > Streptophyta > Magnoliopsida > Poales > Poaceae > Hordeum > Hordeum vulgare. Next base: position 241,306,025 of record NC_058523.1, read on the forward strand.
GCCTACCCAATCTGTGTTGCAGTTCTCCACCTGCACATGCATCCAGCACAACCGCACCCACCCGAGCGGTCACGTCTAGATAGCCGTAGCAGTTCTTGTCTATGCGTCACAAGAGCAAGCAGCCTCGCCTCACAGCTTGCCTGAGTTCCTCGACTCAACCGTCGTTGGAGGTCGTGTGCCTCCCCGGCCTTCCTCGCATATCCAATGCAGCCCCTCCTCTGCGAGCTCCGGACAAGGAGCTCTCGATCCGGAGCACCACTGCTCCTCATATCCCTGACAAAGCAAGCCATCATTGACCCATCCACTAGCCTCGTCTCTGTCCCCTACGACTTCGATGTCGCCGCCTCGACCTTGTGGGCAGCGGCGATCGCTGCCTCGACCTTCTGGCCAGCGACATCGCTGGAGATGAGTGCATCGCCATGTTGTTTCCTTTCACCCTCCTCCCGTTCTCTCATCTCTTCGGATAGAAGTTAAACAATGTAATTTCTCGTAATTTTTGGTGAACCAAATTATTATTGATCCAAATTACTTCCAAATTTTGGTGACCCAAACGAATTTTGGTGCAGAAGGAAAATAATTCTTTCGTTCTAACTAATACAACTGAAGAAAAATATTGCACAAAACAGAAATTAAGTTGGTGAAGCTCTCCTTGTAGAATCCTTTTTCAGAATTTATATCTTTCTTTAGTAATGAAGCAATCTGTTCATTGTGGAAGTAGAAGCAAGCTATTTGCAAGAGACGCCCTGGGAATTGATAACAACATATTATGAGAACAACATACATTCAGAAATAAGGGCTGGAAATTTGAAAACGCAATACTGGAAAGATTTTTAGTGAATTATACCTTGTAGCAGTAAAATGTGCTTGCTTGCAAGTCCTTATTACTTGAACGATCAAAAACCCTGTTAAACAGAATGATAATTTCTTAAGTATATGGTACATAAAAATAAGGAATTACGATATTATGAAAAATTGGAAATAGCATTGCAAATAAAAAAAATGTGTACTCACATGATTTTGTAGGAACTTCGTCACTATTGGCAATTGAACCTCACTATTGTTGTATGTTGTAATCTCATATAAGAATATTTCACGGAGAGCTTGTAAATCAACCTGTTGGAGAATTGTAGTAGCAATTTTTTTTTTATTTGTTTTATTACAGGGAGATCGGACTACAATCATATGATAATTTATAGAAAAGAAGAAAGACTTACAGTTGTGAATCCTAGCACTCCCATTCCCCGATAGGTTTTAAGTATTAGTAATATGAAAACACATGTGTCGTACCTAGTATTAAAAACGGTTGACTACCGTGTCAATTCAATGTTGTTATAAAATCTTGAATAGCAATACTGCTATACCATGACATTAAATATTGTCATATTGGAACATATTGTTGTAGTATCACAAAAGTTTTAGTATACAAGAACAAAAAAGTCAAACAAAACATTTTTAAAAAGAATTATATATATGATGACTAGCATGTGAGTTTTTGGGATTGTAAAATTTAGTTGAGTTTAATGAGAATGTAGCATTGTAGAATTTGAAAAGAGCATAACCTGAAATGTGTTCTAGGCACTGCAATAAACATGTAGTCAAAGTCTTTGATGGCATATGCAGTACAGTTTGGATAGCTTAGAGCAAACAATGACTTGAAATTGTAGCAAACAGTGCTTATGATACTTGTGAATTTGTCTTTTCCAGATGCATCGGGGTTCATAATATCAAAAAACCTTCTACTTTCTAGGTTTGTTGTTATAACAATCCGTTGCTTATCAACAAAGCAAGGCAAATGGACTTGGAAAAAAGAGAGAAGAATTGATGTTCATTTCACTTATATTTAAGTATTGAAAAATAGCAGAGTAGTGTTTATAGTAAATAGCATGGAGTTTTCAAACTTACAAAATTAGCTATTAGTAAGCTAAATCCGACTCTTGCTTCGCTTAACATATCTCTGCAGATTTGGTCTGAATGATTCAATAGCGGCCTCATTAGAAGTTCCTAAAATTCCATTGGTTTAATAGAGGTGTAAAAGTGGAAAATACAATGCATAAAATTGTAATCAATTGAAATTAGAGAATAATACCATGTCTTCTCTTTGGACAGTGTGCTTAGTAACATCAGTGTTTGGTATTAGGCCTTTTCTACCACGGATTATTTGGTCTGTATTAAGCATTTTTGAGTAACAATCAAGTGAGTGCGGATTCATCCAGCACCCAAGCCTCAAGGAAATGATTAGAGTTTTCTGGTCAACCAACACTTCGTTGACTTGGAAAATCCTTTGGTTGTTGAGAAGGAAATAATAGTAGTGTCAAGGAAAATAGTATTGATTCAATTGTTTTGTAAGAAATGTTAAAAAGGTGTTCGTAGAATTATTTTGCTTATGAAAAAAATAAAGAAAAAATGAATGAAATTTGACATTGTTGAAAACATGTAATGAGATCAATAGTTCAGAGAATTGACATTACGAAAGAAATACCTTGAGTCCAGAACTGTAAGAGCTGCAGTCATTGTCTTGTAGAACTCGGCTTGCACTGGTGATGAAAAAATTACTTGTTGGAATTGAATATAGATGGATTGTGGTACAAATTTTGCAGGACAAATGTGTTCATATTTCTTCTTATTTTCTACTTGTAATTCATTCCTTCTACATTCAGCTTCAAAGTCTTCCATGAGTTTTAGCAACTCAGGATCATTTAATGGACTTGCAACTCTTATTTCTCGTTCACCATAGTTGATTTTGAAAGGCTTAAGAGGGTTGTTGCTATACAAAAAAGAACTAGGGTTAAATAGTCTTAGATTTGATGCACTACCAGGTATAAGCATTGACGAAGAACCCAGATCTGAATAGTTTCTTGCTTCGTAAACGGTCATTTTGAGTTGGGATGATTCTTCTATTGCCTCAGTCTTAGCATTGAAATTGGGGCAAACAGTCTCACAGTTTTTTGGTATGTAAGAATCAGTTCCTGGCTGAGGTTGATGACTTTTAGTTGTTTGTTGGAATGGTTGAGAACAAATAGCACCACGATTTTGTTGTAATGGGATCATTTCAGCTTCGTGTGGTGCACAGTACAGTGAATTGCCTATCATGAAGCCAAAATATAGAACTAAACTTGTGTATCAATGTTCGTTCGATGAAACTAAGAACAAAACATAAATAATTGAATAGTAAATAACTAGCATTTACCTGAAACAGATGTTTTAGATGTCACAAATTTCCACTAAGTAGAGCTGATTTTCTCTTGCCTCCAACTTTTGTATTTAGTTGCCATCAAGTCATTCCAGCATGGTTTGTTTCTTATCGAATCGATACACACTCGTATTTTTGGAACAAACAACAAAACTACATTAAGAACAACAGAAATAAAGACTGTGATCACAATTGTAGAGAAATATTTTGTTCCTGTATGAGATTATATTACCTTAGGAAGGAGAAAGGATAGTATAACAGTTGATTTCACTAACTAGATCCTTCCTGAAAGTTTCTACAACATTTAAACCTGAAGTACTTGTTGATCCAAAAGTCATCAGAGAGTCAAACTTTATTGAGTCATCAATGAGGAGAGATTTGGAGAAATTTTCAATGATTGAATCAATTGCTGCTTGACTGCATTCTCGATAAAAGCTTGGTGGATAGATATGAGGCCCAGGAAAATCCAAGAATTGAAATGAATTTAGAATTCGTTGCAAGTCTGGTTGTGTTCCCAATGTAATATTCTCTTGTATTAAACTTGTTTCAGCAGGTTTACTTGCAATATTGTCTAACTGCATCGGAGTAAGAACTGGAACTGTGAGAGGTGCAAATTTTTTGGTAACTACCGAAGTAATACTTGAGTCGAAAAGGCTCATTGCATCATCAACATAAGATTCCATTGTTGGAATAGAGTTTGTAATATTTTTTTCCCAGAATTTCTCAGAGATGGACTCTAGTTTAATCTTCTCCTGTTTTGTAGAGAATAAGATTAAATATTGTTTAGGGAAATTAGAGAACATTGATGCATCTTTTTTTGAAATGAAAGAAAATCAGTGTAGTTGTTCTTCTGTATAAATCGTTACTTACTTGAATGTTGTGAATACATGGCAGCTTAGTGTTGATGTAATCCATAATTGACTCACGTAATTGGATAGCAGACTGAGTTAGTGAATCTCTAAATGGAGTAGCTGATATGTGCTTCATCTGTTTTTATTTAAAAAATGGGAACTATTATTCTAATTAAAGAAATAAAAATAGGGAAAAATTAGCGGAATCACAAGAATAATTAAAATATAGGTAATTACTAATTGCATCCGTACTTCAAGGCTTCCAAAGTTAGGACTCATTCCAGGCGTTGTATCTAGAGCAATGAATGATCGAAGCATTGTTATTGACCACAAAGGAAGTCCTGGGAAGATATTTGTTGGTATCTTGTACTCAGAAGTGATCAAGAATTCAAAGTGTGCAACCTGGAGAAAAAGGTTTAGAAAAAAATATGTGAAGACCAAAGACAAATATAAATTGATGTTGACTAGAATAAACAATATACAAGATCCAGTTTTTGTTTTTTCTTACCACTTGTAATAGTTTACAACCTCCTGGCACAATTTCCACCTTGTTTGCTATAGTTGACTACATTTTTTATCTTGTGTACCAAGAATGACAATGTGAATAGGCACCAATTGTACTGTGCAACAGAAGAAACATCTACCAAGGCACTGAAGTATTTTTTGCTGAAAACTCCTTTTGAAGTTGGTGCAATAATAGTGGAAAGCACAAGAAGCATGAAAATTCTAGAGAAAGATTCTTCGGTCATGTTATCAGATATCATTGTCAGCAAAACCTCAGGGCTAGGACTAGTTGTTTTGAGAATTGAATTTAGCAAATCGATAGTTTGTCTTGAGGGATTTGTGTGCATTGGAATTCCTCCACATGGAATCCCTAGAATTTTATGAACTACCCTTTTGTTGAAAGAAAATTCGAATCCATTATTCAGTTCAGTTCTGCATGTTGACGTGTTGAAATGCAGTGCTAACCATCGAAATAAATCATCAAAATTGCAGTCACATGTTATGTGGAGCAAAGAACCAAACCCAAGTTTTTGAACTATCAGCTTCTGTTCCTGAGTTAGATCGGATAAAACTTGATAAAAAATATATATATGTTCATTTTGAGTAACCTCGTACAAAATGTTGAAGTTATATCAGTTGAGAAATATAAAATTGAAAAAATTAAAAAATAGTTGAAATAAAAAATAAAAAAGGATTGTGCTTAGCAATAATGCTTAGATCAAGAAATAAGAAGTGTTTCGAAAGCATATAAGAAGAAATTAGAACGTTAGGGATATTAAATATTTCATTACCTTCAACCTCTAAGAGACACTTAATTCTGTTAAACCAATGGAACTGGCTTTCTGGTTGTTCCTCTTTTTAAGTAAAATGTTATCTCCGGATTTTATCTGTTTGGAAAACATAAAAGCATGATAAGAATGAGAATACTTTGTGGTGATTTTCAATTTTTGGAAACATAACAAAAAAGCTATGAGACAGTAAAATTATTTGAGCTTACATTCAAAAAAATTGAAGCATCTTTCAAAGTTAAATGACAACCTTTCGTTTCCTGGTTACTGCTCTGGTTGGGCAAACTTGGATCAGTAAAATTCATGTGCATAAAACATTTGAAATAACCTAAGTGTTGATAGGAATAAGCTTATAGTAATATAAAGAGGAACTTACCTTGTTTGCTAAAGACTTTTGGGACAGAGAATATAGATAAGTGCACTGCATTTTTCTTATTAAGTTTGGAATAGTTTTTGAAACTATTTCTTTGTGTAATTACTACTTGCTTTTGTACTAAGTATTTACTTGAAATACCTCATCAATTTTCTAATGATGTTGATTACGCTTTTCTGTTAGTAATAAAGAAAATAAACGCACTAGATCTGCTTGATTATTAGTCAACTTAAATAAATTTGCTGTGAAAACCTGTTTGATCATTAGTCAACTCAACCAACTGTATGACAAATTTTAGCTGTTGGTTGAAAAAGAAGGAACAATCAAGTTTGTTGTGACTTAAAACTGCAGTAGTTTCATTTCAAAATTACATTTCAAAACTTCGTTATGGACGTAGATTAGCAACTATATAGAACAAACTTTTACCATTAGTGCACTATCTACAGATTCAGTTACATTATTACAGCACAAAGACTTTTCCATTACTACACCAACTACAACAGTAACCTATATGTGGCAACCAAATTTGCAAAAGCATTCCCTCATAGAAATACAGGACAAAAATTATTTTTGCGTGCAATTCTTGTTGTGTGTCCTGTTTCCCAAAGAGGCATGGTTGTAAAGCTAGGTTATTTGGGTCCGAGATCTAAGATTTTGGGGCAAGCTAGGGTTCTTGAACGGTTGGAAGAACGAACAGGGAGAAGAGATTGATAGAGAAACGAGTTTTCTTCGAACTAACCTATAGATCTTCGGGCATCTTCGAATTTGGGTGCAGGTTGAATACTCAGGGGAGCATTGCGAGAGGCTACTAAAATGGATTGGATGAACACAGAAGTGAAGTCGAGGAGAAAGGGAAAGCGTATTTTACCTCGTCGAGTTGGTTCTTTTTCAAAGAAGTCCCTCTATTTTTACATTTGGCCTGGTTTTTTTCATATTTATCCTTGGTTTATTTGGGAAAAAAATTAATGTTACTTCGAACAAAAAGAGGGCCGAGCAGTAAGTGACAGTAGAGGAAACTAAAAGGATTATTTATCCTGGAAAAGAATAAACAAGAGGGATCCATATTTTTTTCCCCACGGATCTCGGTCATGGTCGCGACGGTGGATATGGAGAACGGGGCGCCGCCGGCGGTGGCTACGCAAATGTTAGATGTAGTTAACGCTCGTGCTTCTCCAAACAAAAGCTCGACACGCGTAGCACTCCCAATTCCTAACGCCCGGAGGCCCAGAACAAAGGTACTTTATTCTCTTCATTAGGGTTCTTTAACTCTCTATTTTTCATCTTATTCGCGGTGTGCCAACTGTAAGGAATAATAATTCTAGTTAAAGTGAAACCCTAAACCTCATTGATTGTCTAGGATTGAAATTATGTAGTAAAGGTTTCTGTTAGTAGATTTTTACTATTTGTATGTTCTTTGGTTAGTAGATTTTTACTGTTTCTATGTTCTTTTTTTGCTACTTAGTAGAACTACAATTCGGTAGCTCTAGCTTCATGATAAATTTGAAAATCAGAGATAACATTGGGTATTCTACTCGTCCAGTGAAGGTACTTCATGGAAGTGACCAAAATAAGCCACTGTCGTCTTGAAAATTCATTAAAGTTTACTGTCCTTGAATATCCTTGGTTCAGACAGGCAAACAACATGGTCAGAGATGTTGTGAAGTATGCAACGGTGCTCAGAAACAATGGCCTTTTTAATAAACTAAACCGTAGAACGCGTTTCTTTTTGACAAACAAAACACTACTAATTCTCCTGCTTTCGTATGTTATGCAGCATGGACATGCTGGAAAACAGTTACTTTATGCACAATTAGAGAGAAATTTATGAAAAAATGTTTGTCTTGGGGGCATTAACTTTTTTTTATGTTAGTACATTTGTACTTTGAGTTAGGGAATATAATTAGTAATAAAATGAAGAAGAAAGAATCATTCTAGTACAAGTTCTATCAAAAAAGGAAGTTCTATTTGTGTATGGATACATTGTTTTATTCAAAAAAGAAGTTTATTTATTTTCATTTTACAAAATAACTGTAGATAGTAAAAAAAGGAGAGAGTTCTAAACTGAAATGTCTCATAGTATTAATAATTCTATTACAAAAGATATTTCCTAATTTAATATCTTCTTTAATTAGATGTAGTACTATTTAGTTGAAAGGGATTCGGCAGGTTTAGTGTATTTTTCTTCTAGGATATGTGCTTTAAATTTTGTAATAATTTAATGCAGTACCGCAAATGATTAAGAAGTAAGTTTAAAAAATAGAATCAGACTTAACTTGAAACCTTTCTTTCATATTAGATTTATAAGATTTAACTATTAATGTCCTAGGTATCTGGAACTACGAAGGCTACAACAGTACGGAGGAAGAAACTTGTGAAAATCAAAGAAGTCAGAAAGAAGGGAGCAGTTATTTGTCCAGATGACAAAAAATTGGAAGGAGCTAGTGTTGTAAGATTCTTTAACATTGCTCGAAACAGAATTACTTTCCAAGTAATGAACTTAAATTCAGTATTTGTTTTTAAAACGAATAAATGGATATCTACATGTTAAAAGTTGTCTATCAAAAGTTTTAAGTATTGTTTTCAACATTTTTTTAGGTTGATGATGTGATGCTTGAATTTGACAAGTATGTATCAGACCATGCAATGAAGAAGCAATTAGAAGTAAGTTGCAGTATCTGATGTAGAGTTTGGAAAATTTTATCCAACTTTCTCATCATATTAAAATTATTGTTAATTAATACATTTAAATGATACTTTTTTCAGGAAGTATTGAGCTGTCAAGAAAAAAAGTTTAGCCAGAAAAATGCAGTAGTCCGGATAAATTGCAAACATATTGCGGAACAATTATCAGTCCAGTATGTGTTACAGATTGCGTAACTGAAGCAGTTGAAATTGCACAAGTTTGTGAAATATCGAACTATGAAGATATTGAAGAGGTAATTTAGTGTAGTTTGAATAAGCTTCTCCTGTATAAACTATTGAACTAGTGTACTCCTATTTACATGGTGTTAATACAATTTTTTTTCCTGTCAAAATTGTAGATACATATAGAATTACAGCAAAAGAGTGTTGGAATTTCTTCAGCTAACTGTTCTACTATATTGAGTGGAAATCAAGATTGTGAAATAGGTGGAGATGCTTTATCTTGTGTTCAAGATGATTATCAGTTAGCCCTTGTGCTTGAAAAAGAGAAGGTACACTCTATGTCAAATATTTGTTATTGCTAGTAAAATTTATTGATAATTATTTTAAACAGAAGACTAAAATGATTGTGATTGCTCATGATGTACTTTCATTTTTCCAAAATGTACTTTCTACTCAGAACATTGGTGAGATTACAACGGAAGATTTTGACAGTAGTAGTCATGATTCTGCTAATGAAGAAATTGATTGTAAATCCAAAGATGAAGAATATTTGTTTCCGACACCAGATGAAATGAAGAAATCAAATGAACCTCTAGTTGGAAAGGTGTTCACTACTCTAGATGAGACAAAAAGATTTCTTAATATGTATGCTCTCATTAGTGGATTTGGAATAAAAAAAGAAAGAAATCACAAGAACAGGAAAAAAAATATTTGCAACAAGAGCAGGAAAACTGTAACAACATACAAAGGCGCCAGAAAGAGGAGGAGAAATGTTCTTGAAAGAAAAAATTGCCAAATGCATGTGAAAGTTAGTCTAGAAGATGGGAAATGGCATATTCAATCCCAAGATTTGAACCATAACCATCCTTTGGTTTCATCACCATTTCTGACGAAAAAAATCGTAGCCACAGAAGCATGAATGAAGCTGAGAAATTGTTGTCGAAACTGCTGCAGGAACACAAAGTAAAGCCTCAAAAAATAATGAGCATATTTAGGAAGCTGTGTGGGGGCAAGTTTGGGAATATTACTTTTGATGTAAAGAAACTAGACAACTTGAAGCAAAATGAGCGTCAAAAAAGGAGGAATACAGACATAGAGCACACTCTGGAATACATTGAGAAGTTGCAGGTTGAGAAACCAGGTTTCATTTAAAAGGCACAAAGAGATTCTTGTAATTCAATACTCAGTTTTTTCTGGACAGATTCAAGGTCAAGACTTGATTACCTGCCGTTTGGAGATATTATTTCTTTTGATACAACATTTAGCATGAACAAATACAACATGCCTTTTGCACCCATTATAGGTGTAAATGGACCTTCTAGAACAATTGTCTTTGGATGGGCTCTTTTGCAGGATGAGAAGGCACATACTTTCAAGTGGTTGTTTGAAACGTTTGTAGAAGTAATGGGAGGAAAGAAACCACTTGTTGTGCTAACAGATCAAGATGCTGCTATGAAAGTAGTTTTTCCAAAGTGTTCCCAGAAGCTTTTCACAGATTTTGCATTTGGCATGTGTGGAGAAAAGCAAGAGAGAATCTGAAATTTATTTTCATGTGAAGAAAGGAATGGAGAAAGACTTGGAAGAATGCATAATGCAATCAATAACAGTTGAGGAATTTAAAAGAAAGTGGCAAGAAATGATGGATAAGCATAGATGTGGAAAACATGCTCACATTTGGCGCATGTGGGACAATAGGGAGTACTTTGTTCCAGCCTACTACCAAAAGTGTTTTGTCCATTCACTAGATCTACTAGCCGGAGTGAGAGTTTCAACTCAAACTTCAGGATTGTGGAAAGACACAATTGAGACATTTATCCGACAATATGAATTATTCCAGGAGAATGTCATACATATAAAGAATCAGGATAGGTTCTTGTCAAATGAAAAAGTTCCAGTTTTGTGGGGCTATCAGCGATTTGAACGACATGCAGCTGAACTTTATACTAGAGCAATATACTTCAAGTTCCTGAGAGAGATGTTGAATGCAACCACATTTGGAGTGAAAGAGATTGAGAAGATAAAACATATGAGCTGAAAAGAAATTTTGACTATGAGAACCATGAGTATGATAGGGAGATATTGACTGTGCAAGTAGACCGAGTTGTTGAGTATTTTTACTGTGAATGTGGAAAGTTTGATAGGGATGGTATACTTTGTTGTCATATTCTTAGATTGTTTACGCAGTTTGATTTCCTGAAGATTCCAGAAAGATATATATTAGCAAGATGGACAATAGTGTTCAGAGAGATTCAACTAAGGAGGCACAAGTTTGATGTTCTAGGAGAACATTGTGTAGATAAATCACAAAATGTTGTGCGTTATGCAATTGTTATGAATACTGTTGTTGAGATTTTTTCTGACATTAGTCATGATCCTGTGTACTGTGAAGAGTTACTGAATGCAATGAAGGACGTGCATAGTAGGTATCTATCTGGAAAAGAAGAAATAGAAAAGAATAAACATGCAGATGAAAATGTAAGGCAAAATGAATTAGATTTGGCCTTGAGAGATCCAGCTGTTAAAAGGAAAAAGGAAATAGATTGAAGTCTCATTCAAAAATTGATGCTCAAAAGTGTGCTGCGGAGAAGAGGAAAAATTCAATTTGAGACTATGAACAATAAGTGATAAAAAAATTAGATGTGATTGGTCAATGTATTCAGACTGTAATGAATATTATGAAGGGGTCTTTGGTTAGGTTTTTATATGATTACTTGAGATGTGCATAGGTAATACATACAATTGTTTCACATGTGTTTTAATTGGTTCATGTGCAATTGGTGTTATCTTCAGGACAATTGCACATTTTTATTTTTGGAAAAGATATTTGAGATATCTATTCCGATTGAAGTTGTAGCACGTTTTTGTTTTTATTTTGAAAACAAATTCATGTGGTTTCCTTGTTGAATGAGAATTGAAATTGTGTCACGCTTATACTTCAGGTTTTATAATGTTCCCTTCAACTGTTTTGCCTTTATCAAAAAATGACTTGGAAAAATAAATGTTGGTGAACTAGTTTCCAATTTTGTTGAACTAATTTTGAATTCAAGGGAACTGAATTTGAACTAGTTGAACAAGAATTTATTAAATGTAAAATTCGATTCAAGTGAACTGAATTTGAGCTAGTTGAACTAAAAATTTAATGTTGACGAACTAGTTTCCAATCTTGTTGAACTAATTTTTAATTCAAGGGGACTGAATTTGAACTAGTCAACAAGAATTTATTAGATGTAAAATTCGACTCAAGTGAACTGAATTTGAACTGGTTGAACTACAAATTCAATGTTGATGAACTAGTTTCCAATCTTGTTGAACTATTTTTGAATTCAAGGGAACTGTATTTGAATTTGATGAACTAGAATTTATTAGAATTAAAATTCGATTCAAGTGAACTGAATTTGAAGTTGTTGAACTACAATTTGAATGTAGGTGAACTAGTTTCAAATCTGGTTACACTAATTTTGAATTCAAGGGAACTGAATTTGAACTGTTTTCAAATCTTTTTGAACTAATTTTGAATTCAGTTGAACTGTATTTGAATTTGATGAACTAGAATTTATTCAAAGTAAAATTCGATTCAAGTGAACTGAATTTGAAGTTGTTGAACTGCAATTTGAATGTAGGTGAACAATTTTCAAATGTGATCAAACTAATTTTGATTTCAAGTGAACTGAATTTGAAGTTGTTGAACTACAATATGAATGTACGTGAACTAGTTTCCAATCTTGTTGAACTAATTTTGAATTCAAGGAAGTGTATTTGAATTTGATGAACTAGAATTTATTAAAAGTAAATTTTATTCAAGTGAACTCAATTTGAAGTTGTTGAACTATAATTTGAATGATTTGAACTAGTTTCAAATCTTGTTAAACTAATTTTGAATTCAAGGGAACTGAAATTGAATTTCATAAACTAGAATTTATTAGAAGTAAAATTCGATTCAAGTGAACTGAATTTGAAGTTGTTGAGCTACAATATGAATATAGGTGAACTATTTTCAAATCTTGTTGAACTAATTTTGAATTCAACTAAACTAAATTTGAACTAGTTCACTAAAAATTAAATGTTGGTGAACTAGTATCCAATTTTTTTGAACTTATTTTGAATTCAAGGGAACGGTATCTGAATTTGATGAACTACAATTTAGTAGAAGTAAAATTTGATTCAAGTGAACTGAATTTGAAGTTGTTGAACTACAATTTGAATGTAGGTGATCTAGTTTCAAATCTTGTTGAACTAATTTTGAATTATGGGAACTGAATTTGAACTAGTTTCAAATATTTTTGAACTAATTTTGAATTCAATGGAACTGTATTTGAATTTGATGAACTCGAATTTATTAGAAGTAAAATTCGATTCTAGTGAATTGAATTTGAAGTTGTTGAACTACAATATGAATGTAGGTGAACTATTTTCAAATCTTGTTGAAATATTTTTTAATTCAACTAATCTGAATTTGAATTGGTTGAACTAAAAATTTAATGTTGGTGAAATAATTTCCTATCTTATTGAACTAATTTTGAATTCAAGGGAACTGAACTTGAACTAGTTGAACAAAAATTTATTAGATGTAAAATTTGATTCAAGTGAACTGAATTTGAACTCGTCGAACTAAAAATTTAATGTTGGTGAACTAGTTTGAAAGGACGTGGATGTCACCTAGAGGGGGGGTTGAATAGGCGCTTTAAAATAATTACAGTTTAGGCTAGAACTAATGCGGAATAAAACTAACATTTAATTTGTCAATCAGAAAACCTAAAACAACCATGCTCAACTATGTGAACCAACAACTTATGCTAAGCAAGATAAACAACTAAGTGATAGCAAGTTATATGACAAGAAACAATATGGCTATCACAAAGTAAAGTGTGTAAGTAAAGGGTTCGGGTAAGAGATAACCGACGCACGCAGAGACGATGATGTATCCTGAAGTTCACACCCTTGCGGATGCTAATCTCCGTTGGAGCGGTGTGGAGGCACAATGCTCCCCTAGATGCCACTAAGGCCACCATAATCTCCTCACGCCCTCGCACAATGCAAGATGTCATGATTCTACTAAGGGTCCCTTGAGGGCGGTCACCGAACCCGTACAAACAAGGTTGGGGCAATCTCCATAACTTAATTGGAGGCTCCCAACAACACCACAAAGCTTCACCACAATGCCATATGGCTTCGAGGTGACCACAAATGCTCGGGGAAATCTCCACAACTTAATTGGAGACCCCTACGCTTGCCCGGAGCTTTACATCACAATGATTGAGCTCCACAGCACCACCAAGCTTCTAAGGGTACCAAGTACCCAAGGGTAATAAGCTTCTCAACTTCCCACTTCCACGTATAACAATGGAGAACTCAAACCGATGCACCAAATGCAATGGCAAGGGCACACGGAGTGCCCAAATCCTTTTGTCCCAAATCCCACCAAAGAAACTAATGCCAGGGAGTAAAATGAGAGGAAGAACGAAGAAGAACACGAAAAACTCCAAGATCTAGACCCAAGGGGTTCCCCTCACTTAGAGGAGAAAGTGATTGGTGGAAATGTGGATCTAGATCTCCTCTCGCTTTTCCCTCAAGAACTAGCAAGAATCATTGGAGGGATTGAGAGTTAGCAAGCTCAAAGAAGGTCAACAATGGGGGAAGAACACGAGCTCAAGAGATAAGGTTCAATGGGGAAGAAGACCCCCTTTTATAGGTGGGGAAAAATCCAACCGTTATGCTTCACAGCCCGCACAGAGCGGTACCACCGCTCGGTAGGTTCACCAACCATGCTGAGGCCAAAAAGGATGCACAAAAACAGTCTGCGGGAGTTGTACTACTTCTCCTAGATCGGTACTGCCGCAAGGGAGCGCTAGTAAAAAATTACTACCGCTCCGGGGGCGTTACTACCGCTACACGAGCGGTACTACCGCTCTTACCAGGAGCGGTACTACCGCTGGATACTGACACTGCTCTAACTTTCGCATACGGACTCCGGATTCAACGAAACCAAGTTTGTTGGAAAGCTAATGACATGGGCTAACACAATCTTGATAGAAATATATCAATAAGAAACTAGTGATAAAAGGCCCAAAAGAAAATGTTGAGAACCCTTCTTCGAATAAGTCTGGTAAAAACTCCCAACATTGAAAACATCATAGAAGATGCATATGGACTCCGTTTTCGATGAACTCGAGCTTATCATAAAGATGACCATAAGCTCTAAAACTCACAAAGAGAAACACCAAACAAGAACCAAGAAGTATGATGCAAGGATGCAAATGGTTTGAGCTCTCAACGAATGATACGATCAAGCTACTCACTTGAGAGCCCCCCTTGAGAGTACGACAATCTATCTAAAAACCTATCATGGGCAAACCTATACCTTGCACCTCGTCCTCTTGAGCTAGATGAAGATGATATTGGCTTCCTCAAGATGGACCACCTTTCTTGATTGTGTTGGCTTGATGAAGACTAGTTGATTGCTCCCCCATACACGCTATGGGTGAGCCGCTCTTCAGCATATCTTCACAAGTCCAATGCCACCATCCTCCACCACTTGACGTCATCCTCCATTGGTTGTATGAGATCTTCCTCTTGACACTAGCCCATGGAAACACACCCAACCCCACATAGAACTCTCACGAAGACCATGGGTTAGTACACAAATATGTAATGGACAATGCTTACCATACCATGGGATCACCTGATCCTTCTCGGTACATCTTGTACGCTTTGTGTGTTGATCATCTTGATTTACTCTTTGTTTGATGATCTTGATCAACCTTGTGTCTCTATGACCATTCTTTGGATAATACCTTGAATACCACCTTCGTCATCATATAAACTCCTTGAACCCAACAGATGGACTTCAAGAAGTGCCTATGGACAAATCCTATAAATATAACTTAAGGCAATCATTAGTCCATAGGAATTGTCATCAATTACCAAAACAACATATGGAGAGATATGCTCTAACAATCTCCCCCATTTTGGTAATTGATGACAACCACTTCAAGAGAGTTTATATAAGGAAATAAGCATAATCAAGTGCACACATACAAAGCAATAATGCATGTGTGCAAGATGTAAATGCTTACGCAATAAAAGCAAAACCCTCTAAACATATCCAAAGTAAACTCTCTAAACTTCTCCCCCATTGGCATCGATTGCCAAAATGGATGAAAAGTTTAGAAAGCCAATATAGTAGGTGGTCCTCCAAAAAGTGTGTACTTCTGTGCAAATGAGTGCAAATAAATACAGAAATACAATGATAAGTAGTTGGAGGAAAATAAACTATATTGAGGACCAAAGATTGCAAAAAGAATGATCATATGGCACAAAGACATACAAAATAGAAGCAAGCAATCAAAAGATACCATATGGAACAAACAATCAAATGGTCCTTTGAACCACATGAATAAAAGATACCATGATAAAGACAAAGGAGTGTTTTATCAAAACTAGAGAATCTCCCCATGATTTGTGCACTAATAAGAGATTTTTGTATTTGATACAAGTGCACAAAATACGACCGTTGCTCCCCCAAAATTAATAAAAACACATAACGAGTGCAAGAAGATAGATGAGACAATAAGCATATCACTTGCACAAAACAAATGGTTGAGCAACATGTAAAAGAAGCAACTTAAGATAGGCTCAACCAAAATAATGTGTTAGTCATGGCAAAGCACTTGAGAAGACTAAGATAAGGATGAGCATTACTCATCAACATAGTCTTGATGAAATGAGAAACAAAGTGCAAGACATATCCTTCCCGCACACACACTACTAGAAAATGGGTTCACAACCTTACTAAAAAACAAATTTAGAACCAACGTTTGTGACAACCCATGGTGAAGATAGGAAATAATAACCTTCTCAAGAGGAGGGATACCAATCGACATGGCAAAACCCTCATCAAGACAAGCATAACGAAAAATAATCTTCACCACCAAAGAGTGCATCAAGATGCAAGAATATAAGATACGCACTCAAGACAAATCCTTTCAAGAAGCCACCAAAAACGGAAAAAGGAAATGCAATGGTGGACGTGAAAGAAAACAGGATATCAATTAGAGATGTAACTTCTCTCTTGTGTAAAAGATTCTAGGTAGAAGACAATCATGATGATATATATCCACAAAGAAGGATGTACACACGAAATGGTTACAAGAAGGAACAAACAAGATATCGAGAAGGAAGTCATAAATATATCAATAAGATCTTTGCTTGGAAGCATAGCACATGACCTAATATTTTCATATTGTACAATATGAACTTCCAACATACGAATATCAAAGACATCCCAACTAGCAATAAGGCATCATCGTTTGGATACTTTGAGAAAGGAAACAGGTACCACAAGAATGAATCAAGAGATTCATGCCAAGATGCAACATGGAGAGAGAGACAGAACCACGAGAAGAGGGTATAACCCCTTGCGGTCCAGACGACGCGGTAGTACCGCCCATCATCACGGTAGTACCACCTGGCCAGCAGTTGTAAAATTTTACTCCCGCTCACTGGGTGGTAGTACCGTTCGTCCAGCGGCAGCAGAAAAATACTGACGTGCTGGATGCGATAGTACCGTGTCGGTGCTGCTACTGCATGAGTGCAGCGGTAACACATCTCCAGCGGTAGTACCGTGGCTACCCACGGTAGTACCGCTCAGCTAAGAGAAGACATGTTCGGGCCTTGCAAGGAATGTATGCATGAAGTAGATACTTGTTACCGAGACATCATTGGATTGATGTAGTAGATGGTTGTTCGTTGATCATCCTAACTTGGCTCCATTAATCACACGGTGTCAACACCTTCCTTGTAGGTGAGCCGAGCATCCAATGCATCTCCAATTGTTCCTAGAACAACAAACAAACAAAATGGTGCCCAAACTCATTGGGACCAAAGAGTTAGAAAACCAACAATACATAGGATAAACTCCACATAAATATGTGCATATAGATATGAAATTGAATTTCATGCATTGTTTAGCCAATTTATGACAAGGTGGAGTTTCCCCTATATATCGGGTCAAGGAAAGAAAGCATGCAAAAGAAGCTATATATAGTAAACATGCATGCTCAAGGCTCTCAAGAATGAACTCAACACAAAGTTGATAAGTCACCAAAAGACAAGGTATCAAGTGATAATAAGATCCCAAACAAAAAACTATCACTTGAAGGATATCAATTAAAAGATACCTCAAGGAATGAGATATCCATTGGCACATGCCAAATAAAAGGAAACAAGATACCAATTGAAGGAAAACAAACACGAGGTATCTAGTTTCCAAAAGAGAGCTAGGTTCCAAACAAACCCAACCCTCGACAAATTTTCATGATGGCACAAAGCATCATAAAGATCAAGACTTGCCTCTCATCAACACACTTGATGGGGATCAAAATATTTTATGATGGACGAATAAAGAGAGTGTTCTAAAGAAAATAGGATAGCTCCCCCAAGGGATGTGCATTATATAGAATTTGCATTTAAATACAAAATGCACAAGATGGGATCATCACTTTCTCTATATCTATAAAAACACTAGACATGTTAAAATAGATCCACAATAGGCAAGGAAGGCAAACGAAACACAAAATCCAATGTAAAGACGATTAGAAATTTCTACCACATGATGGGAATACCAATTGTCAAGGACAAGAAGTATTTTGGAAATAATACTCATTGGTAGATCACAAATATATCCAACATCATATTTTACCCCTTAAATGCAAGCAAATGACACTTGTGTAGAGATAACATGTCAACTAGGAACAAGATAATTTACAATATCAACACTAAGTGGCAATACCTCAAATGTACACATTTTCTAGGCTTGTAATATGCACATAGAATATTACTCCCCCATAATGTGATAAGCCAACAATATTAACAAGTGGCAAATTAAAACCAACAAGAGATAATTAATGGATATAGAATTTGAATTTCTCATGAGTAAGACATACCACATAGAAACTGGATAATCTTGAAATATCAATACTAAGTGGTATTCCCCATGTATACACATTTATAGGATTGTGAGGTGTGCAAAGCACATCATTCCCCCACAATGGGATAATCCATTAATCTCTCACATAAACCAACAAAGATACAAACAAGATGTGAAAAGGCTCAATACAAGACTCACGTGTACATGATGTGCAAACCAACATACACATACTCGATTACTCAAGGTAAGCAAGTTGGAAGCACAACATATACAAACACATTCAAGGTACAAAACCACAACATGCAAGGGGGCAAGTAACTAACAATGTAAACAGTTTAAGTACAAGTTACCGTAAGGAGGCACATTGGATATAAGATAGAAACTTGATAATCCAAATGACTTGGCTTGAGATAATATGAATGATGAAGACCCCTTAATTCTTCATTATGTATCAAAGTCTCCAATGTCCTCCACAATCACATATTGATCAAGTTTGAGCCTGTTGGTCCCCAACCACGTTGGGTCCTAAGAGGTTAGTCACAAAAGGCTTGGCAACCCAAATGGTAGTTTTCTTGACACAACTTTGAGTACCAACAAACTTGGAAACACATTGCCAACCTTATCCTTCCCAAGAGAATAGATATCATCAATAATGATTGGTATGGATAAATTAGCTCTTGTGGAAGAAGAAGCGAAGTGACCCTTCTCACGACATAAGTAGCAACATCTACCCATTACTTTCTTCCCTATTGATTTCTCAACATGAGGAGTGTTGGCTTGGGTCTTCTTGGGAAAAGGCCTTTCTTCAACTTGTAGTTGAGTATGTGATTGAACTTGTTGTCCCTTCCCTTGTTGCTTGTGACTTTGGGACTTCTTCTATAGTGGGCAAGATCTAACATGGTGCCCTTCAATTTTGCACTTGAAGCAAATAATCTTGGCCGAATTCTTGACTTGTTCTTGGCCCTTCTTCTTGAACTTTTTGGACTTCTTCTTCTTGTTGGAGTTGAATCCAAGTCCATCTTTGTCATTCGGGGATTTTTACCCACACAAGACATTGTTGAGTGTGGACATCCCTTCATGACTATTTTCCAAGTCTTTCTTCAAAGAAGTGACTTGGGCTTTGAGCTCTTCGATTTCCTCTACATGGTTAGTATCAACACAAGTACTAGAGGAAGTATAAGCTTCATTTACTAGAGAAACAAGGCAAGGAAAGTAATTCATCACAAGAGGTAGCAACATTATGAGTAGAAGAATTACGAGGACTAGCACATGGCAATATAGCATTTTGACTAGAAGTAGTTGTTGGGGAACGTAGCAAAATTCAAAATTTTCCTACGCCATATTCAGATCTTCCTATGGAGAGACCGGCAACGAGGGAGGGGAGAGTGCATCTTCATACCTTTGAAGATCGCTAAGCAGAAGTGTTGCTAGAACGCGGTTTATGGAGTCGTACTCGCGGTGATTCAGATCACGGTGTGATTCCGATCTAGTGCCGAATCACGGCACCTCCGCGTTCAACACACGTGCAGCCCGGTGACATCTCCCGCACCTTGATCCAGATGGGAGGAGGGAGAGGTTGGGGAAGATCTCCGGCAGCATGACGGCGTGGTATCGATGGAGAGACGAGGTCTCCCTGCAGGGCTTCGCCAAGCACCGTAGGAGAGGAGGAAGAAGAGAGACAGGGCTGCGCCAAGAGAGATGGAAAACCGTGTTCTCAAAGGCCAAAAAACCCCGCTACATATAGGGGGAAGGGAGGGTGGCGCCCCCTTTAGGGTTTCCCACCCTAAAGGGGGCGGCAACCAGAAGGGGAGGGAGGGGTGGCGCACCCCTAGTGGGCCTTAGGCCCACCTGACTTAGGCCCCCCCTTTCCCTCCCTAGGCGCCTTGGGCCCCTGGTGGGAGGCGCACCAGCCCACTCTGGGCTGGTTCCCTTCCACCTTTTGGCCCATGTCACCTTTTGGGGCTGGTGGCCCCTCCCGGTGGACCTCCGGAACACTTTCCGGTGGTCCCGGTATGCTACCGGTGACGCCCGAAACATTTCCGGCGTCCAAACCCATCCAACCTATATATCAATCTTTACCTCCAGACCATTCCGAAGCTCCTCGTGATGTCCGGGATCTCATCCGGGACTCCTAACAACCTTCGGTAACCTTGTATAACAATTCCCTATAACCCTAGCGTCATCGAACCTTAAGTGTGTAGACCCTACAGGTTCGGGAATCATGCAGACATGACCGAGACACTCTCCGGCCAATAACCATCAGCGGGGTCTGGATACCCATGGTGGCTCCCACATGTTCCATGATGATCTCATCGGATGAACCAAGATGTCAAGGATTCAATCAATCCCATATACAATTCCCTTTGTCTATCGGTATAGAACTTGCCCGAGATTCGATCGTCGGTATACCTATACCTTGTTCAATCTCGTTACCGGTAAGTCTCTTTACTCGTTCCGTAGCACATCATCCCATGACTAACTACTTAGTCACACTGAGCTCATTATGATGATGTTCTACCGAGTGGGCCCAGAGATACCTCTCCGTCACACGGAGTGACAAATCCCGATCTTGATTCGTACCAAGCCAACAGACATTTTCGGAGATACCCGTAGTGCACCTTTTGTTGGGGAACGTCGCATGGGAAACAAAAAAAAATCCTACACGCACGAAGACCTATCATGGTGATGTCCATCTACGAGAGGGGATTTCCGATCTACGAACCCTTGTAGATCGCACAGCAGAAGCGTTAGTGAACGCGGTTGATGTAGTGGAACGTCCTCACGTCCCTCGATCCGCCCCGCGATCCGTCCCACGATCTAGTGCCGAACGGACGGCACCTCCGCGTTCAGCACACGTATAGCTCGACGATGATCTCAGCCTTCTTGATCCAGCAAGAGAGATGGAGAGGTAGATGAGTTCTCCGGCAGCGTGATGGCGCTCCGGAGGTTGGTGGTGATCTGATCTCGGTAGGGCTCCACCCGAGCTCCGTAGAAACGAGATCTAGAGTAAAAACCGTGGAGGTATGTGGTCGGGCTGCCATGGAAAAGTCGTCTCAAATCAGCCCTAAAACCTCCGTATATATAGGTGGGAGAGGGGGGGCCTTGCCTTGAGGCTCAAGGAGCCCCAAGGGGGTCGGCCGAGCCAAGGGGGGGAGTCCTCCCCTTCCAAACCAAATCCAACTAGGTTTGGAAGGTGGAGTCCTCTCCTTTCCCACCTCCTCCTTTTTTTCTTTCTCTTTGATTTCTTATCCTTTGGCACATAGGGCTTCTTGGGCTGTCCCACCAGCCCACTAAGGGCTGGTGTGCCACCCCCAAGGCCTATGGGCTTCCCCGGGGTGGGTTGCCCCCCCCCCCCCCCCCCCGGTGAACACCCGGAACCCATTCGTCATTCCCGGTACATTCCCGGTAACTCCAAAAACCTTCCGGTAATCAAATGAGGTCATCCTATATATCAATCTTCGTTTCTGGACCATTCCGGAAACCCTGGTGACGTCCGTGATCTCATCCGGGACTCCGAACAACATTCGGTAACCAACCGTATAACTCAAATACGCATAAAACAACGTCGAACCTTAAGTGTGCAGACCCTGCGGATTCGAGAACTATGCAGACATGACCCGAGTGACTCCTCGGTCAATATCCAATAGCGGGACCTGGATGCCCATATTGGATCCCACATATTCTACGAAGATCTTATCGTTTGAACCTTAGTGCCAAGGATTCATATAATCCCGTATGTCATTCCCTTTGTCCTTCGGTATGTTACTTGCCCGAGATTCGATCGTCAGTATCCGCATACCTATTTCAATCTCGTTTACCGGCAAGTCTCTTTACTCGTTCCGTAATACAAGATCCCGCAACTTACACTAAGTCACTTTCCTTGCAAGGCTTGTGTGTGATGTTGTATTACCGAGTGGGCCCCGAGATACCTCTCCGTCACACGGAGTGACAAATCCCAGTCTCGATCCATACTAACTCAACGAACACCTTCGGATATACCTGTAGAGCATCTTTATAGTCACCCATTTACGTTGCGACGTTTGATACACACAAAGCATTCCACCGGTGTCAGTGAGTTATATGATCTCATGGTCATAGGAAAAAATACTTGACACGCAGAAAACAGTAGCAACAAAATGACACGATCAACATGCAACAACACCTTGTACATAATCAGAAGACCCTGACTATCTTTGATCAACTGGCTAGCCAACTAGAGGCTTGCTAGGGACAGTGTTTTGTCTATGTATCCACACATGTATATAAGTCTTCATTCAATACAATTATAGCATGGATAATAAACGATTATCTTGATACAGGAATTATAATAATAACTATATTTATTATTGCCTCTAGGGCATAATTCCAACAGTCTCCCACTTGCACTAGAGTCAATAATCTAGCCCTCACATCATCATGCGAATTATATTGTAATAAATATAACACCCATACAGTTCTGGTGTTGATCATGCTTTTCCCGTGGAAGAGGTTTAGTCAGCGGGTCTGCTACATTCAGATCCGTGTGCACTTTGCATATATTTACGTCCTCCCCTTCGACGTAGTCGCGGATGAGGTTGAAGCATCATTTGATGTGTCTGGTCTTCTTGTGAAACCGTGGTTCCTTTGCTAAGGCAATGGCACCTGTGTTGTCACAGAACAAGGTTATTGGATTCAGTGCGCTTGGCACCACTCCAAGATCCGTCATGAACTGCTTCATCCAGACACCCTCCTTAGCCGCCTCCGAGGCAGCCATGTACTCCGCTTCACATGTAGAATCTGCTACGACGCTTTGCTTGGAACTGCACCAGCTTACCGCACCCCCATTAAGAATAAATACGTATCCGGTCTGTGACTTAGAGTCGTCCGGATCTGTGTCAAAGCTTGCATCGAAGTAACCCTTTACGGCGAACTCTTCGTCACCTCCATACACGAGAAACATCTCCTTAGTCCTTTTCAGGTACTTCAGGATATTCTTGACCGCCGTCCAGTGATCCACTCCTGGATTACTCTGGAACCTGCCTGCCATACTTATGGCCAGGCTAACGTCCGGTCTAGTGCACAGCATTGCATACATGATAGAACCTATGGCTAAAGCATAGGGGGCGGTGCTCATATGCTCTCTATCCTTATCAGTTGCTGGGCACTGAGTCTTACTCAATCTCGTACCTTGTAAAACTGGCAAGAACCCTTTCTTGGACTGTTCCATTTTGAACCTCTTCAAAACTTTATCAAGGTATGTCCTTTGTGAAAGTCCTATCACGCGTTTTGATCTATCCCTGTAGATCTTAATGCCTAGAATGTAAGCAGCTTCTCCTAGGTCCTTCATAGAGAAACTTTTATTCAAGTAATCCTTTATGCTCTCCAAAAACTCTACGTTGTTTCCAATCAGCAATATGTCATCCACATATAATATTAGAAACGCCACAGAGCTCCCACACACTTTCTTGTAAATACAAGATTCTCCAACCACTTGTATAAACCCAAATGCTTTGATCACCTCATCAAAGCGTTTGTTCCAACTCCGAGATGCTTGCACCAGTCCATAAATGGATCGCTGGAGCTTGCACACCTTGTTAGCATTCTTAGGATCGACAAAACCTTCGGGTTGCATCATATACAACTCTTCCTTAAGGAAACCGTTAAGGAACGCCGTTTTGACATCCATCTTCCAGATTTCATAATCGAAAAATGCAGCTATTGCTAACATGATTCTGACGGACTTAAGCATCGCTACGGGTGAGAATGTCTCATCGTAGTCAACTCCTTGAACTTGTGAAAAACCCTTTGCCACAAGTCGAGCTTTATAAACGGTCACATTGCCGTCAGCGTCCATCTTCTTCTTAAAGATCCATTTGTTCTGAATAGCCTTGCGGCCCTCAGGTAGTACTTCCAAAGTCCACACTCTGTTTTCATACATGGATCCTATCTCGAACTTCATGGCCTCTAGCCATTTGTTGGAATCTGGGCCCACCATTGCTTCTTCATAATTTGCAGGTTCATTGTTGTCTAACAACATGATTGACAAAACGGGATTACCGTACCACTCTGGAGCAGCACGTGGTCTCGTCGACCTGCGTGGTTCGACAGGAACTTGAACCGGAGTTTCATGATCATCATCATTAACTTCCTCCTCAACCGGCGCCGCAACAACAAGGGTTTCCCCTTGCCCTGCGCCACCATCTAGAGGGATGAGAGGTTCGACAACCTCATCAAGTTCTATCTTCCTCCCACTCAATTCTCTCGAGAGAAACTCCTTCTCGATAAAAGCTCCGTTTTTAGCAACAAACACTTTGCCCTCGGATTTGAGATAGAAGGTGTACCCAACTGTCTCTTTTGGGTAACCTATGAAGATGCACTTTTCCGCTTTGGGTTCCAGCTTTTCAGACTGAAGCTTTTTGACATAAGCATCACATCCCCAAACTTTAAGAAACGACAACTTTGGCCTTTTGCCATACCACAGTTCGTATGGTGTCGTCTCAACGGATTTTGATGGTGCCCTGTTTAAAGTGAATGCAGCTGTGTCTAATGCATAACCCCAAAACTATAACGGCAAATCGGTAAGAGACATCATAGATCGCACCATCTCTAATAAAGTACGATTACGACGTTCGGACACACTATTACGCTGTGGTGTTCCGGGCGGTGTCAACTGTGAAACAATTCCACATTGTCTTAAGTGAGCACCAAACTCAAAACTCAGATATTCACCCCCACGATCAGACCGTAGGAACTTGATCTTCTTGTTACGATGATTTTCAACTTCACTCTGAAATTGCTTGAACTTTTCAAATGTTTCAGACTTGTGCTTCATTAAGTAGACATAACCATATCTACTCAAATCATCAGTGAAGGTGAGAAAATAACGATATCCGCCGCGTGCCTCTACGCTCATCGGACCACACACATCGGTATGTATGATTTCCAACAAGTCACTGGCACGCTCCATTGTTCCGGAGAATGGAGTTTTAGTCATCTTGCCCATGAGGCATGGTTCGCACGTGTCAAGTGAATCGAAGTCAAGTGACTCCAAAAGTCCATCGGTATGGAGTTTCTTCATGCGCTTTACACCAATATGACCTAAGCGGTAGTGCCACAAAAATATGGCCCTATCATTGTTAACTCTAACTCTTTTGGTCTCAATGTTATGTATATGTGTATCACTATCAAGATTCAATATGAACAATCCTCTCACATTGGGTGCATGACCATAAAAGATGTTACTCATAGAAATAGAACAACCATTATTCTTTGACTTAAAAGAGTAACCATCTCGCAATAAAAAAGATCCAGATATAATGTTCATGCTCAACGCAGGCACTAAATAACATTTATTCAAGTTCATAACTAATCCCGATGGTAACTGAAGTGAAACTGTGCCGACGGTGATTGCATCAACCTTGGAACCATTTCCTACGCGCACTTCATCTTTCGCCAGCCTTCGCCTATTCCGCAGTTCCTGTTTCGAGTTGCAAATATGAGCAACAGAACCGGTATCGAATACCCAGGCACTAATACGAGAGCCGGTTAAGTACACATCAATAACATGTATATCAAATATACCAGATTTTTCTTTGGCCACCTTCTTATCAACCAGATACTTGGGGCAGTTGCGCTTCCAGTGACCCATACCCTTGCAATTGTAGCACTCTGTTTCAGGCTTAGGTCCATCTTTGGGTTTCTTCGTCAGATTGGCAACAGGCTTGCCGCTCTTCTTTGAATTACCCTTCTTGCCTTTGCCGTTTCTCTTGAAACTAGTGGTGTTATTCACCATCAACACTTGATGCTCTTTACGGAGTTCAGACTCTGCGACTTTCAGCATCGCAAACAACTCGCCGGGTGACTTGTTCATCCCTTGCATGTTGTAGTTCAACACAAAGCCCTTATAGCTTGGCGGCAGTGATTGAAGGATTCTGTCAGTGATAGCCTCTTGCGGGAGTTCAATCCCCAGCTCAGCTAGACGGTTTGAGTACCCAGACATTTTGAGCACATGTTCACTGACAGACGAATTCTCCTCCATCTTGCAAGCATAGAATTTATCGGAGGTCTCATACCTCTCGATCCGGGCGTTCTTCTGAAAGATAAACTTTAACTCCTGGAACATCTCATATGCTCCATGACGCTCAAAGCGACATTGAAGTCCCGGTTCTAAGCCATACAAGACTGCACATTGAACTACTGAGTAGTCCTCCTTACGTGTTAACCAAGCGTTCTTAACATCCTGGTCAGCCGTAGCGGGTGGTTCATCTCCTAGCGCAGCATTAAGGACATAATCCTTCTTCCCAGCTTGTAAGATTAACTTAAGATTACGAGCCCAGTCTACAAAGTTGCTTCCATCATCTTTCAACTTAGCTTTCTCTAGGAACGTATTAAAATTCAGGGTGACTCTCGCGTGAGCCATGATCTACAACACAAATATATTCAAAGTGGACTTAGACTATGTTCAAGATAATTAGAGTTTAACTTAATCAAATTACTTGCTAAACTCCCACTCAAAAAGTACATCTCTCTAGTCATTTGAGTGGTTCATGACCCACTTACACTAGCTCAAGTCCGATCATCACGTGAGTTGAGTATAGTTTCAGTGGTAAGCATCCCTATGCTAATCATATCATCTATATGATTCATGATCGACCTTTCGGTCTCATGTGTTCCGAGGCCATGTCTGCACATGCTAGGCTCGTCAAGCTTAACCGGAGTGTTCCGCGTGTGCAACTGTTTTGCACCCGTTGTATGTGAACGTTGAGTCTATCACACCTGGTCATCACGTGGTGTCTCGAAACGACGAACTGTAGCAATGGTGCACAGTCGGGGAGAACACAATTTCTTCTTGAAATTTTAGTGAGAGATCACCTCATAATGCTACCGTTATTCTAAGCAAAATAAGGTGCATAAAAGGATTAACATCACATGCAATTCATAAGTGACATGATATGGCCATCATCACGTGCTCCTTGATCTCCATCACCAAAGCACCGGCACGATCTTCTTGTCACCGGCGCCACACCATGATCTCCATCAATGTGTCGCCATCGGGGTTGTCATGCTACTCATGCTATTACTACTAAAGCTACATCCTAGCAAAATAGTAAACGCATCTGCAAGCACAAACGTTAGTTTAAAGACAACCCTATGGCTCCTGCCGGTTGCCGTACCATCGACGTGCAAGTCGATATTATCTATTACAACATGATCATCTCATACATCCAATATATCACATCACATCGTTGGCCATATCACATCACAAGCATACCGTGCAAAAACAAGTTAGACGTCCTCTAATTTTGTTGTTGCATGTTTTACGTGGTGACCATGGGTATCTAGTAGGATCGCATCTTACTTACGCAAACACCACAATGGAGATATATGAATTGCTATTTAACCTTATACAAGGACCCCTCGGTCAAATCCGATTCAACAAAAGTTGGAGAAACCGACACTTGCCAGTCATCTTTGAGCAACGGGGTTACTCGTAGTGATGAAACCAGTCTCTCGTAAGCGTACGAGTAATGTCGGTCCAAGCCGCTTCAATCCAACAATACCGCGGAATCAAGAAAAGACTAAGGAGGGCAGAAAAACACACATCACCACCCACAAAAACTTTTGTGTTCTACTCGAGAAGACATCTACGCATGAACCTAGCTCATGATGCCACAGTTGGGGAAAGTCGCATGGGAAACAAAAAATTTCCTACGCGCACGAAGACCTATCATGGTGATGTCCATCTATGAGAGGGGATTTCCGATCTACGTACCCTTGTAGATCGCACAGCAGAAGCGTTAGTGAACGCGGTTGATGTAGTGGAACGTCCTCACGTCCCTCAATCCGCCCCGCGAACCGTCCCGCGATCCGTCCCACGATCTAGTGCCGAACGGACGGCACCTCCGCGTTCAGCACACGTACAGCTCGACGATGATCTCGGCCTTCTTGATCCAGGAAGAGAGACGTAGAGGTAGATGAGTTCTCCGGCAGCGTGATGGTGCTCCGGAGGTTGGTGGTGATCTGATCTCGGTAGGGCTCCGCCCGAGCTCCGTAGAAACGCGATCTAGAGGAAAACCGTGGAGGTATGTGGTCGGGCTGCCGTGGAAAAGTCGTCTCAAATCATCCCTAAAACCTCCGTATATATAGGTGGGAGAGGGGGGCCTTGCCTTGAGGCTCAAGGAGCCCCAAGGGGGTCGGCTGAGCCAAGGGGGGGAGTCCTCCCCTTCCAAACCGAATCCAACTAGGTTTGGAAGGTGGAGTCCTTCTCTCCTTTCCCACCTCCACCTTTTTTTTCTTTCTCTTTGATTTCTTATCCTTTGGCGCATAGGGCCTTCTTGGGCTGTCCCACCAGCCCACTAAGGGCTGGTGCGCCACCCCCAAGGCCTATGGGCTTCCCCGGGGTGGGTTGCCCCCCCCCCCCCCCCCCCGGTGAACACCCGGAACCCATTCGTCATTCCCGGTACATTCCCGGTAACTCCGAAAACCTTCCGGTAATCAAATGAGGTCATCCTATATATCAATCTTTGTTTCCGGACCATTCCGGAAACCGTCGTGACGTCCGTGATCTCATCCGGGACTCCGAACAACATTCGGTAACCAACCATATAACTCAAATACGCATAAAACAACGTCGAACCTTAAGTGTGCAGACCCTGCGGATTCGAGAACTATGCAGACATGACCCGAGTGACTCCTCGGTCAATATCCAATAGCGGGACCTGGATGCCCATATTGGATCCCACATATTCTACGAAGATCTTATCGTTTGAACCTTAGTGCCAAGGATTCATATAATCCCGTATGTCATTCCCTTTGTCCTTCGGTATGTTACTTGCCCGAGATTCGATCGTCAGTATCCGCATACCTATTTCAATCTCGTTTACCGGCAAGTCTCTTTACTCGTTCCGTAATACAAGATCCCGCAACTTACACTAAGTCACTTTCCTTGCAAGGCTTGTGTGTGATGTTGTATTACCGAGTGGGCCCCGAGATACCTCTCCGTCACACGGAGTGACAAATCCCAGTCTCGATCCATACTAACTCAACGAACACCTTCGGATATACCTGTAGAGCATCTTTATAGTCACCCAGTTACGTTGCGACGTTTGATACACACAAAGCATTCCTCCGGTGTCAGTGAGTTATATGATCTCATGGTCATAGGAACAAATACTTGACACGCAGAAAACAGTAGCAAAAAAATTACACGATCAACATGCTACGTCTATTAGTTTGGGTCTAGTCCATCACGTGATTCTCCTAATGATGTGATCTAGTTATCAAGCAACAACACCTTGTACATAATCAGAAGACCCTGACTATCTTTGATCAACTGGCTAGCCAACTAGAGGCTTGCTAGGTACAGTGTTTTGTCTATGTATCCACACATGTATATAAGTCTTCATTCAATACAATTATAGCATGGATAATAAACGATTATCTTGATACAGGAATTATAATAATAACTATATTTATTATTTCCTCTAGGGCATAATTCCAACACCTTTATAGTCACCTAGTTACGTTGTGACGTTTGATACACCAAAAGCACTCCTACGGTATCCGGGAGTTGCACAATCTCACGGTCGAAGGAAAAGACACTTGACATTATAAAAGCTTTAGCATACGAACAACACGATCTAGTGCTATGCTTATGCTTGGGTCTTGTCCATCACATCATTCTCCCAATGATGTGATCCCGTTATCAATGACATCTAATGTCCATGATCAGGAAACCATGATCATCTATTCATCAACAAGCTAGCCAACTAGAGGCTTGCTAGGGACACATTGTGATCTATTTATTCACACATGTATTACTGTTTCCTGTTAATACAATTATAGCATGAACATTAGACGATTATCATGAACAAGGAAATATGATAATAACCATTTTATTATTGCCTCTAGGGCATATTTCCAACAGTAGTGCCATTGTCCACATGAGGCTCACTTGATGTTACCTTGGTAGTAATAGCCTCACGAGCTAATTTTAGCGCATTATGGGATGCTAGAAGATCATCATGAGAGCTTGTGAGCATTACATGATTTTCTTCCAATTTCCCATAAGTGCTAGATAGCAACTCAAGTTGAGCCCTTAGCTCAACATTATCCTTTTAAAATGGATGCTTGACAAGAAGTAGAGTTAGTAGCACAAGCATCATCATTACCAATAAGAGGAGAAGGCACCTTGGCAAGCTCTTTAGCATATGAAGCTTCAAGTTGAGCATGAGACTCGGTCAGTTTGATGAGCGAACTCTTAATAGCCCTTGAGCCATTTTCGAGGTGCTCATTGTCCTCAATGAGTTTAGCATGTGCAACTTCAAGCTTATCATTTTTAGTTCTAAAATCATTAGCCACCTAGAGAGCTCTATCATGGGATTCCTTTAATCTAGATAATTCTAGAGCAAAGGATTCCTCAAGAGATTCCTTGGTGGTTTATTCATTTTCAAGAGCTTGAGATAGCTCTGCGATCTCATTAGTGTAATCACGCTCATGACCTTCCATTATCTCAATGGTGGCCTCATGCTCTTCAAGATGAGCTTCCAACTCCTCAATGAATTTCTTGCCCTCAGTGGCAATAGACATGATTTCCAAGAAGTTGGAACAAGCAAGTTTATTCTTATAAAGCGATTTAAAAATCATTTCACCCTTAAATTTGAAGGATGCAATATTATCACTCTCTTCATCATTATCCTCATCCCCATTATCATCAACATCATCATCACGAGATATATTGGGATTCAAAGTAGGAGATACCTTTGAAGCCTTAGCCATAAGGCAAAAGTGAGTAACAATAGATGATGATGTAGGATCCCTTGAAGCATCATTCAAGGCCACATCTAGTTCCATGGAGTGATGAATTTCCTCTGCATTGTTAGCACAACAACTCGAGGAAATAGATACATTTTTATTATGCCAACAAGATATATGAAGCATATCATCATGAGATTTAGTCAAGCAGTTTTTACATGATATGCAAGGACTATCAACACAAGCATGTAAAACATTTAGTGTGCTCGAAGTGGTAATGCCCAAAGATGAAGCATTGCAATAATATAGTGATAAAGGATCATCAACAATAAGCCCACTATCATCATTGCAATGATCTCCACTACTCACCATATCATTACCGTGTGGCAATCCACATGTAGGTGAAGTAGATGAAGTTGAGAAGACCACACGACCGGAGGTCGAGGGAGAACAATCATTCCCACAGATCTTGGACATACCATATTTATCTTGAAGCTTTGTCCACAACTCATGAGCATCCCGGAATGGCATGAGTTGAAATATAACTACATTCCTCAAAGCATCAAAAAGCACATTAGAAGCTTGAGCATTGAGATAAGAGTTTTTCTCATCCTCTAAAGATATATTTTGAGAATCCTTTGGAGGAGAAAAACGAATATCTACAACTCGCTCCAAGTTTGGTTCCAGGACCCTAAAGTGATTAAGCATGCGAATTACCCAAACATCAAAATTTGTGCCATCGAAACTAAGAGTGTCAGAGAATCCTAAACCCCTAGTCGACATCCTTACTCACTAGGTGGTTAAACCTAATAAAGAGAGACCTAGCTTTGATACCAATTGAAAGGATGTGGATGTCGCCTAGAGGGGGGTGAATAGGCGCTTTAAAATAATTACTGTTTAGGCTTGAACAAATGCGGAATAAAACTAACATTTAATTTGTCAAGCAAAAAACCTAAAACAACTTGGCTCAACTATGTGCACCAACAACTTATGCTAAGCAAGATAAACAACTAAGTGATATCAAGATATATGACAAGAAACAATATGGCTATCACAAAGTAAAGTGCATAAGTAAAGGGTTCGGGTAAGAGATAATCGAGGCATGCGGAAACGATGATGTATCCCGTAGTTCACACCCTTGCAGATGCTATTCTCCGTTGGAGCGGTGTGGAGGCACAATGCTCCCCAAGATGCCACTAAGGCCAATGTAATCTCCTCACGCCCTCGCACAATGCAAGATACCGTGATTCCACTAAGGGACACTTGAGGGCGGTCACCGAACCCATACAAACAAGGTTGGGGCAATCTCCACAACTTAATTGGAGGCTCCCAACAACACCACGAAGCTTCACCACAATGGCATATAGCTTCGAGGTGACCATAAATGCTCGGGGAAATCTCCACAACTTAATTGGAGACCCCGATGCTTGCCCGGAGCTTTACACCACAATGATTGAGCTCCAAGGCACCACCAAGCTTCTAGGGGTACCAAGTAGCCAAGGATAATAAGCTTCTCAACTTCTCACTTCCACGTATGACCATGGAGAACTCAAACCGATGCACCAAATGCAATGGCAAGGGCCCAAGTCCATTTCTCCCAAATCCCACCAAAGCAACTAATGCTAAGGAGGAAAATGAGAGGAAGAACAAAGAAGAACATGAAGAACTCCAACATTTAGATCCAAGGGGTTCCCCTCACTTAGAGGAGAAAGTGATTGGTGGAAATGTGGATCTAGATCTCCTCTCTCTTTTCCCTCAAGAACTAGAAAGAATCATTGGAGGGATTGAGAGTTAGCAAGCTAGAATAAGGTCAACAATGGGGGAAGAACACGAGCTCAAGAGATAAGGTTCAATGGGGAAGAAGACCCCCTTTTATAGGTGGGGGAAAATCGAACCGTTATGCTTCACAGCCCGCACAGAGTGGTACTACCGCTCGGTAGGTTCACTAACCATGTTGAGGCCCAAAAGGATGCACAAAAACAGTCCGACCGAGCGGTACTACCGCTAGGGAGCGGTAGTAAAAAATTACTACTGTTCCGGGGGCAGTACTACCACTCCGCGGGCGGTACTACCGCTACAGGAGCGGTACTACCACTCTTACCAGGAGCGGTACTACCCTTGGATACTGAAACTGCTCTAACTTTCGCATACGGACTCCGGATTCAACGAAACCAAGTTTGTTGGAAAGCTAACGACATGGGATAACACAATCTTGATAGAAATATGAATAATAAGCAAGTTATAAAAGGCCCATAAGAAAATGGTGACAACCCTTCTTCGAATAAGACCGGTAAAAACTCCCAACATCGAAAACATCATAGAAGATGCATATGGACTCCGTTTTCGATGAAATCGAGCTTGTCATAAAGATGACCATAAGATCTAAAACTCACAAAGAGAAACACCAAACAAGAACCAAGAATTATGATGCAAGGATGCAAATGGTTTGATCTCTCAACGAACGATACGATCAAGCTACTCACTTGAGAGCCCCCCTTGATAGTACGACAATCTATCCTAAAACAGAAACCCTATCAAGGGCAAACCTATACCTTGCACCTCGTCCTCTTGAGCTAGATGACGATGATCTTGGCTTCCTCAAGATGGACCACCTTTCTAGATTGCTTGGCTTGATGAAGACTAGTTGATTGCTCCCCCGTACACACTATGGGTGAGCCGCTCTTCAGCATATCTTCACAAGTCCAATGCCACCATACTCCACCACTTGATGTCATCTTCCATGGGTTGTATGAGATCTTCCTCTTGACGCAAGCCCATGGAAACACACCTAACCCCACATAGAACTCTCACGAAGACCATGGGTTAGTACACAAATACGTAATGGACAATGCTTACCATGCCATGGGATCACTTGATCCCTCCTGGTACATCTTGTACGCTTTGTGTGTTGATCATCTTGATATACTCTTTGTCTGACGATCTTGATCAACCTTGTGTCTCTATGACCATTCTTTGGATAATACCTTGAATACCACCTTGGTCATCATATAAACTCCTTGAACCCAACAGATGGACTTCAAGAAGTGCCTATGGACAAATCATATCAATATAACTTAAGGTAACCATTAGTACATAGGAATTGTCATCAATTACCAAAACAACATATGGAGAGATATGCTCTAACATAGTTTCCAATCTTGTTGAATTAATTTTAGATTCAAGGTAGCTGTATTTGAATTTGATGAAATATAATTATTAGAAGTAAAATTCGATTCAAGTGAATTGAATTTGAAGTTGTTGAACTACAATATGAATGTAGGTGAACTAGTTTCAAATCTCGTTGAACTAATTTTGAATTCAAGGGAACTAAATTTGAACTAGTTTCAAATCTTGTTGAACTAATTTTGAATTCAGTTGAACTGTATTAGAATTTGATGAACTAGAATTTACTAAAGTAAAATTTGATTCATCTGAACCAAATTTGAAGTTGTTCAACTACAATAAGCATGTAGGTGAACTATTTTCAAATTTTGTTATACTAATTTTGAATTCAGCTGAACTGAATTTGAACTAGGTGAACTAAAAATTAAATGTTGGTGAACTACTTTCCAATTTTGTCGAACTAATTTTGAATTCAATGGAATTGTATTTGAACTAGTTTCAAATCTTTTTTAACTAATTTTGATTTCAAGGGAACTGTATTTGATTTTGATGAAGTAGAATTTGTTAGAAGTAAAATTCTATTCAAGTGAACTGAATTTGTAGTTGTTGAACTACAATATGAATGTAAGTGAACTATTTATAAATCTCGATGAACTAATTTTGAATTCAACTAAATTGAATTTGAACTAGTTGATGTAAAAACTTAAATATTGATGAACTAGTTTTCAATTTTTTTGAACTAATTTTGATTCCAAGGGAACTGAATTTGAAATAGTTCAACAAGAATTTATTAGATGTAAAATTCGATTCAAGTGAACTAAATTTGAACTAGTTGGAATAAAAATTAAATGTTGGTGAACTAATTTCCAATTTTGTTGAACTAATTCTGAATTCAAGGGAACTAATTTTTGAACTAGTTGAACAACAATTTATTAGATGTAAAATTCGATTCAAGTGAACTAAATTTAAACTGGTTGAACTAAAAATTAAATGTTGGTGAACTAATTTCCAATATTGTTGAACTAATTTTGAATTCAAGGGAACAGATTTTTGAACTAGTTGAACAAGAATTTATTAGATGTAAAATTTCATACAATTGAACTTCATTTGTAGGTGTTGAACTACAATTTGAATGTAGGTGAACTACTTTCAAATCTTGTTGAACTAATTTTGAATTCAAGGGAACTGAATTTGAACTGGTTTCAAATCTTATTGAACTAATTTTGAATTCAGTTGAATTGTGTTTGAATTTTATGAACTAGAATTTATTAGTAGTAAACTTTGATTCAAGTGAACTGAATTTGAAGTTGTTGAACTACAATATGAATGTAGGTGAAGAGAGGGAGGTTGAATATTGGTGAACTAGTTTCCAATTTTGTTGAACTAATTTTGAATTCAAGGGTACAGTATTTGAAATAGTTGAACAATAATTTATT
The DNA here is from genome assembly GCF_904849725.1 of Hordeum vulgare subsp. vulgare. Lineage (NCBI taxonomy): Eukaryota > Viridiplantae > Streptophyta > Magnoliopsida > Poales > Poaceae > Hordeum > Hordeum vulgare. Next base: position 241,341,812 of record NC_058523.1, read on the forward strand.
AGATGTAAAATTCGATTCAAGTGAACTGAATATAAAGTGGTTGAACTAAAAATTTAATGTTGGTCAACTAGTTTCCAATCTTGTTGAACTAATATTGAATTCAAGGAACTATGTTTAAATTTGATGAACGAGAAGTTATTAAAAGTAAAATTTGATTCAAGTGAACTGAATTTGAAGTTGTTGAACTATAATATGAATGGACGCGAACTAGTTTCAAATCTTGCTGAACTAATTTGAATTCAAGGGAACTGTATTTGAATTTGATGATTTAGAATTTCTTAGAAGTAAAATTTGATTCAATTGAACTGAATTTGACGTTGTTGAACTAGAATTTGAATGTAGGTGAACTAGTTTCAAATCTTATTGAACTAGTTTAGAATTCAAGGGAACTGAATTTGAACTGGTTTCAAATCTTTTTGAACTAATTCTGAATTCAAGGGAACTATATTTGAATTTGATGAACTAGAATTTATGAGAAGTAAAATTTTATTCAAGTGAACTTTATTTGAAGGTGTTGAACTACAATTTGAATGCAGGTGAACTACTTTCAAATCTTGTTGCACTAATTTTGAATTCAAGGGAACTGAATTTGAAGTGGTTTCAAATCTTGTTGAACTAATTTTCAATTCAGTTGAACTGTGTTTGAATTTGAAGAACTATAAATTATTAGAAGTAAAATTCGATTCAAGTGAACTGAATTTGAAGTTGTTTAACTACAATATGAATGTAGGTGAAGAGAGGGAGGTTGAATGTTGGTGAACTAGTTTATAATTTTCTTGAACTAATTTTCAATTCAAGGGAACTGAATTAGAACTAGTTGAACAATAATTAATTGAATGTAAAATTCCATTCAAGGGAACTGAATTTGAACTAGTTGAACTAAAAATTTAATGTTGGTGAACTAGTTTCCAATCTTGTTAAATTAATTTTGAATTCAAGGAACTGTATTTGAATTTGATGAACAAGAATTTATTAAAAGTAAAATATGATTCAAGTGAACTGAATTTCAAGTGGTTGAACTCTGATATGAATGTACGTGAACTCGTTTCAAATCTTGTTGAACTAATTTTGAATTCAAGGGAACTGTAATTGAATTTGATGAACTAGAATTTATTAGAAGTAAAATTTGATTCAATTGAACTGAATTTGAATTTGTTGAACTACAATTTGAATTTAGGTGAACTAGTTTCAAATCTTGTTAATATAATTTTGAATTCAAGGGAACAGAATTTGATCTGGTTTCAAATCTTTTTGAACTAATTCTGAATTTAAGAGAACTTTATTTGAATTTGATGAACTAGAATTTATTAGAAGTAAAATTCGATTCAAGTGAACTAAATTTGAAGTTATTGAACTACAATATGAATATACGTGAAGAGAGGGAGGTTGAATGTTGGTGAACTAGTTTCCAATTTTGTTAAACTAATTTTGAATTCAAGGGAATTGAATTTGAACTAGTTGAACAAGAATATATTAGATGCAAAATTCAATTCAAGTGAATTGAATTCGAACTGGTTGAACTGAAAATTTAATGTTTGTGAACTAGTTTCCAATCTTGTTGAACTAATTTTGAATTCAAGGAACTGTATTTGAATTTGATGAACTAGAATTTATTAAAAGTAAAATTTGATTCAATTGAACTAAATTTGAAGTTATTGAACAACAATATGAATGTACGTGAACTAGTTTCAAATCTTGTTGAACTAATTTTGAATTCAAGGGACCTGTAATTGAATTTGATGAACTAGAATTTATTAGAAGTAAAATTTGATTCAAGTGAACTGAATTTGATGTTGTTCAACTACAATTTGAATGTAGGTGAACTAGTTTAAAATTTTGTTGAACTAATTTTGAATACAAGGGAACTGAATTTGATCAGTTTAAAATCTTTTTGAACTAATTTTGAATTCAAGAGAACTATATTTGAATTTGATGAACTAGAATTTATTAGAAGTAAAATTCGATTCAAGTGAACTGAATTTGGTGTTGTTGAACTACAATATGAATGTACGTGAAGAGAGGGAGGTCGAATGTTGGTGAACTAGTTTCCAATTTTGTTAACGTAAATTGGAATTCAAGGGAACTGACTATGAACTAGTTAAACAAGAATATATTAGATGTAAAATTCAATTCAAGTGAACCGAATTAGAACTGTTTGAACTAAAAATTTAATGTTTGTGAACTAGTTTCCAATCTTGTTGAACTAATTTTGAATTCAAGGAACTGTATTTGAATTTGATGAACTAGAATTTATTAAAAGTAAAATTTGATTCAAGTGAACTTAATTTGGAGTTGTTGAACTACAATATGAATGTACGTGAACTAGTTTCAAATCTTGTTGAACTAATTTTGAATTCAAGGAAACTACACTTGAATTTGATGAACTAGAATTTATTAGAAGTAAAATTTGATTCAAGTGAACTGAATTTGAAGTTGTTGAACTACAATTTGAATGTAGGTGAACTAGTTTCAAATCTTGTTGAACTAATTTTGAATTCAACGGAACTGAATTTGAACTGGTTTCAAATCTTTTTGAACTAATTTTGAATTCAAGGGAACTATATTTTAATTTGATGAACTAGAATTTATTACAAGTAAAATTCGATTCAAGTGAACTGAATTCGAAGTTGTTGAACTACAATATGAATGTACGTCAAGAGAGGGAGGTTGAAGAATGGTGAACTAGTTTCCAATTTTATTGAAGTAATTTTGAATTCAAGGGAACTAAATTTGAACTAGTTGAACAAGAATTTATTAGATGTAAAATTCAATTAAAGTGAACTGAATATCTAACTGGTTGAACTAAAAATTTAATGTTGGTGAACTAGTTTCCCATCTTATTGAACTAAATTTGAATTGAAGGAATTGTATTTGAATTTGATGAACAAGAATTTATTAGAGGTAAAATTCGTTTAAACGGAACTGAATTTGATGTTGTTGAACTTCAATATGAATGTACGTGAACTAGTTTCAAATCTTGTTGAACTAATTTTGAATTAGAGGGAACTGTATTTGAATTTTATGAACTAGAATTTATTGGAAGTAAAGTTCGATTCAAGTGAACTGAATTTGAAGTTGTTGAACTACAATTTGAATGTAGGTGAACTAGTTTCAAATCTTGTCGAACTAATTTTTAATTCAAGAGACCTGTATTTGAACTGGTTTCAATTCTTTTTGAACTAATTTTTAATTAAAGGGGACTGTATTTGAATTTGATGAACTAGAATTTATTAGAAATAAAATTTGATTCAAGTGAATTGAATTTGAAGTTGTTGAACTACAACGCTGTCGGGACCCCGATCCTAAGTCATAGGAATCCAGCCTGTAACACATCGCATCTCTTTGCGGTCTCACGCACGGTTAAATCCACGGCTGCAGCCTTACCTTAGCCGGGACCGTTTGCGTCTTTTGACTCACGTATGCAATAGTGTCGCTAGCATTCCAATGTCACAGAACCCGGATCGACAAGTCTAGTCACAAACCAAAGTGGCAGTACCGCACAAGGACAGGCATACATGACCCAACAAAGCAGGTGTCGGTCACCAGCGAGTGTAGACGAGTCGTAGCAAGCTACAAGGACTCCATTACATCGCGTGACATTTCCCCAAAGGGGACAGACACAGCAGCTAAGAAGGACACATGCCGGTCAACCAATGTGTCCGGAGCAGTAGCGAACTACCAAGGCTCGTTGGATCACAAAGGGGAATTTCCTTGTAAGGAGTGCTACTAAAGTTCACGACTAGGTAATCGAACCCCATACATATCAAGTACGACACACGTACGCATAGCATACCGATATGTATAGATACATCGATGGCATCACAACATAACCATAAACATACAAGCTTTATTTAAGAGGCTCGGAAGAGCCACACACATAATATTACACATTAAGGGTCTCACGATCCATAATAGCAGTCATTCAGTTACAAGCCAGCGGAAGAGTTTAAACTGTCTGAGTACGGACAGGGCAACTAGAAGGCACACGGCCTGACTATACTACAGACCCAACCTAGGGCCAGATCGTAGCTGGGACACCAGCTACTCGTCATCGTCGATGTCTACGAAGAACCCTCCATTAGGGTCATTAGCAACCTCTGCAACATTTATTAAGCAAACATGAGTACGAAGGTACTCAGCAAGACTTTAGGATATCTAACTACTCATGCAAGGTATCAAAAGAGTATTGTGGGGTTCATGCGGAAAGCCAGCATCTGACTCGTGGCTAAACAAGTTGCATTTTTAAATAATTTTGACAACTTGATTTCTCGCACACGAGTCCACTAGCACCACAACAATACACTATCGTGGAATCATCCCGTCTCCATACGGAATTGCCGTCCACGACACTCACGCTTATCTTGACAATTTTATGACTAGCCATTGAAGTTATCTATGAACAACATATGTCTCCAAGTAGTCCATATCCGCGGACGCGGCTATTCAAATAGATCATAACCCTGCAGGGGTGTAGTTAGACACACACGCTCTCGCCACTTATCGCCATGTGCACGTCATGCACCTCGGCAATCTTCAAGCGGAAGCCCAGCGAGGGAGTCGGCCACGACCGTTAACCACACTAGTACCTAGTCCAGGTTTATCGCCTATCTGAGAGTAATCCGTACGGAAGTCCAGCCGAGGTTTCCACCACGGCCTCAAACGATGTGCGCAGGGTTCCCAAGCCCACCATTCGGATGCCACTTGGTACACCGTGCCACTGCCTACCGCATCACGGCCCACCTCTCAGGTCAGCACCATGCACGGCCTCCAGCATTACTATAAACACCAGAAACTACTTGCAACTCCTGGACCGAGTACTAAGCGATTAGGCCGAGCGGGGTCATATTTCAGGGCCCAGCATGTGGTAGTATCTAGTCTTGGATTACATACACGGAACTCAGTTCCTAAGGACGGTTCCAATGAAACAACCCGCCATGTACTCCTACACAGCCTTTCACCGGTACCTTTACCAAATCAGGTTCAACACACAACCTTTGCTTACCGAACACATTCTCACAATTCTGTTCATCTCCTAGATGACAGACCATACACAACTCTAAGCATAGCATGCATAGCAGGATAAGGCACAACATAGCTCAAGCAACTATCAGGTATGCTAGGTTGCAAGGTTCGGCTATTTACTGTGACAAGGTTAGGTCATGCAAAGGAAGTGGGTTCAACTAACGTGGCAAAAGCATTTGAAGCATTGGATCCTAATGCAATAAATAAGTGCAGGAGCAAGAACATGGGATTTATCGGGATGATCAAAATGGTTGCTTGCCTTGTTGCTCAGAGGAGGGACAATATCCGTCAGACGGATATTCGGTGGAATCCGGGGGTGCGGAGCCTATCGAGATGAAGGGCAACAATCAATAACAATCATATGCAAACAAGATGATGCATGAGCATGGCATGAGAATGCAAGGTGATATACTAATATAATCAACATGTATTAGGTTTGAAGTTGATTTGAATCACATTCAAATATCAATTCAAATGAGGTATTCTCGGATACCGATTTAATTGATTCGACCTGATGCTCAGATCAACTTGATGTTAGCATGCATGAGATGTCATGTTAAGGTACTCGTTTGTTATTAGAACCATGTTTGATCATGTCAAACAAGAAGAAATTTAAATACTTTTCATATTCTATTTATAAAGTATTTATAAGAATTGACTTATTCATTAATCTACATGTTTGGGTTCTGTAACTTTTTCAAACATGATTGAAAATAGCATATTCAGATTCCTTGAATTTTTCTGATACTTTTTCATATATAAATTATTTTCATTGGAGTTACAGATTAATTTCTATGAATTTTTGAAGTTTTAAACATTTCTGGAATTATTTTTATACTGGAAAATACTTTTATTGCATCAGCATGACATCAGCAGGTCCATCTGGCCGTTGAAAGTCAAACCTGACCAGTGGGACCCACTGGTCAGTCTCTCTGGTCAATTTTAGATTAGGATTAATCTTATTTAGTTAATTAAACTCACTGGACCCACATGTCAAAAGTGTCTTATTTATTAATCTGATTTATTTTTATTATCTCTAAACTATCCAGAGGCTAGCCCCACCCGTCAGTGGCTTAGGCCAGCCGAGATCCACCGCCGGCAAGGTCGTCCTTGCCGGCGGGGAGCCTCCGGCGACCACCAGAACGGCGGAGGGGCTCGGAAACGGCGCCCAAGGGGCCAAACGCTGCGCGGAGAGCACCAAAAGAACGGCACATCTCCCGCAGCTCCATTTCTGCACTTAGTCGGGGCTGATCTGGCCGGAGATGACGCCGGCGACGAGCTTGGCGGCGGCCAAGGTTCGGGCGTCATCGAGGTCATTGATACAGAGAGAACTACGCACGGTTCTTAGCTCCTACAACATCTACGCGACGGCCTGAAGCTGCTGGTGCCCTCAGAAGGACGAGCTGATCACCGGAGGGCTACCGGCGACGAGCTGCAGCGAAGGATCTTGTCGGGCTCCGGTGGAACTAGGCCTAGAGGAGGGGATCGACTGGGAGATCTTAGGGGAAACGACCGCATGCTCACGGGGAGTGCAGAGCAGAGCTTAGACGGCTCGGGGAAGGGCTGAGGGCCACGAATCGAGCAGAGCTCGCCGGCGGCCGAAGGTTGAAGACGACGGTGCCGTGGGCGTTGCAGGGCTCGGGGAAGCTTCGGCTTCTGCAGGGAGGACCAGATCGACGAGGCGGAGCTAACGGCACACTCAGAGAGGGGATCCTATGGCTAGGGGCACGGGCAGCTCGAGCTTTGCTCGGGCTCCAATGGCGGCAGAAGGAGGGAGGAGAGATCCGAGAGGAGAGGGGGATCTCGCGCTGGGAATGGATAGGGTCGGCCACGGGGAGCTTATCCCCGTGCTTGCCAGCGCGAAACGGCGGCCAGGCAGCCAGGGAGCTACGTGGAGGCGCGCGGCGACGCGGAGGCCACCTCCTGCTCCTACTCGCGAGGAGGGAGACGACAGGAGGAGCTGGGCTGGGCCGGCTAGGCGACAAGTAAGGTTTTCCATTTTTTTTCTGTTTTGTTTCTGTTTTAAATACTAAAATTGATTTACTAATTATTTCAGCTCCCAAATAAAATGTAAAAGCTATGTTAAGCACCCTAGAATATTTGTTGGAATATTTCCAACCATTTCCAGAGTTTTCAACATTTTTGAAAATTTAAAGTTTCTGATTTCAAATTTAAAACTTGAAACCAGTAGCTTTTTGCATTTATTTAAAATACTTAAAGTGTCAATAAAATGGTATTCTTCATTGCTCATTTGCTTTCATGATTTATCAGAAAGTTTGAACTTTTCTTGAGGCCATTTTGGATTCATTGATTTTAACTAGTTTGAGAATTCCTTTATTTAAAGAAGTGGCTAGGGTTTTTGAGCTTTCCTTCATCACTACCTTTGTTCTTGTTGAAATTTTCTTAGATGCAATGCAAAGAAGGCATGAGCACAAGACTAACTTGCTTAAGGTGTCAGGGATGTGACAACTCACCCCCACTCAAAGAAATCTCGTCCCGAGATTTAGAAGTCGTCGGGAATAACGCAGGATACTCAAGTCGGAGACGATCCTCTCTTTCCCAAGTTGCCTCCTTTTCAGAATGATTTGACCATTGAACTTTAAGAAACTTGAGGTTTCGACGTCGAGTGGTATGCTCAGCTTGATCAAGAATACGCACGGGGTATTCTCGGTGTGAAAGGTTATCTTGGAGATCAAGCGTTTCGTGGTCCACCTCACGGATAGGACCCGAAAAGCAACGCCTGAGTTGCAAGACGTGGAAGACATCATGAACCTTGGAAAGATGCGGAGGAAGTTCCAACTGGTAGGCAACTTCTCCTCGTTTGGCAAGAATGCGAAAAGGACCAATGTAACGAGGAGCCAACTTGCCCTTGATACCGAATCGATGGGTACCCTTCAAAGGTGTAACCCGAAGGTAAGCCTTCTCGTCAACTTCAAAGGTCACAGCCTTATGATGACGATCATATTGGCTCTTTTGACGAGACTGGGCTGTTTTCAACTTTTCACGAATAATGCGAACCTGCTCTTCTGCATCCTGGATCATATCCGGGCCAAAGAGTTGCCTCTCTCCGGTTTCTGACCAATTAAGAGGTGTTCGACATCTTCGTCCATAGAGAACTTCAAAAGGGGCTTTGCCCAAGCTTGATTGATAACTATTGTTATAAGCGAATTCGGCGAATGGAAGGCACTTCTCCCAATTCATACCGAACGATATAACACAAGCTCGAAGCATATCTTCTAAGATTTGATTCACTCTTTCTACTTGACCACTTGATTGGGGATGGAAAGCAGTGCTAAAAGATAAGTGAGTCCCCATGGCATTCTGAAAACTTTCCCAGAAGCGAGAAGTAAAGATACTCCCACGGTCCGAGTTAATCTCCAGGGGAACACCATGAAAAGACACTATTCGGGAGATATATAACTCTGCTAGCTGGCTAGCTGTTATGCTCTCACGAACAGGAAGAAAATGAGCCACTTTGGAAAGACGGTCAATGACCACAAAGATAGCATTATTTCCTTTCTTGGTCTTGGAAATCCGGTAATGAAATCCATACTAACTTTATCCCATTTCCATTCAGGAATAGCTAGAGGTTGAAGGGTGCCAGCAGGCCTTTGATGTTCTGCCTTAACTCGACGACAAATGTAGCAGTTAGCGACGAACTCAGCAATTTCTCTCTTCATCCTAGTCCACCAGAACCTCTGGCGTAGGTCCTGATACATCTTAGTACTACCGGGATGAATGGTGAGAGGAGAATCATGAGCCTCCTTAAGGATTAACTGCCTTAGGTGTGGGTTCTTAGGAACCACTAGACGATTCTGGAAGAACATAACACCTTGATCGTTCATAGAAAATTCTTTAGCATTACCGCTAAAAATATTCTCCTTGATCCGTGATATACCCTTGTCACGCTTTTGGCCAGCTATAATTTGATCCTTAAGAGTAGGCTTCGCCACCAGGGTAGAAAGGAATCCTTGAGGAACAATATGAAGATTCAACTTCTGGAAGTCCTCATGGAGATGTGGTTGACCTTGTTTTAGCATCAAATTGTTACAATAAGATTTATGACTTAGTGCATCGGCCATAACATTGGCCTTCCCCGGGGTGTAAGTTATCCCTAAGTCGTAATCCGAGATCAACTCAACCCACCGTCTTTGCCTGAGATTCAAATCCGGTTGGGTGAAGATATATTTCAGACTTTGGTGATCAGTGAATATTTCGCAACGATTACCCAAAAGGTAATGTCGCTAGGTTTTTAGTGCATGGACCACAGCTGCAAGCTCAAGGTCATGTGTGGGATAATTATCCTCATGTGGACGCAACTGTCGAGACGCGTATGCGATCACATGACGATCTTGCATGAGAATGCAACCTAATCCTTGTCGCGAGGCGTCGCATTAGATAACAAAGTCCTTAGAAAATCTGGTGGTAGCAACACAGGTGCGGAAGTCAGGCGTCTTTTCAGTTCCTGAAAACTATGCTCACACTGTGGTGTCCACTCGAACTTTTTATCCTTCTTGAGGAGTTCAGTTAGAGGCTTTGCAACCTTGGAGAAATTCTCGACAAAGCGGCGACAATAGCTCGCTAGACCAAGAAAACTCCTAACTTGCTTAACCGATTCAGGTTGAGTCCAATCAAGGACAGCTTGAACTCTCTCGGGATTGACAGCAATACCCTTACCAGAGATTATGTGACCTAAATAGGTCACTTCTGGTAACCAAAATTCACATTTTGAAAACTTGGCATAAAGGCGATGCTCTCGAAGTTTCATCAATACCAGCCTTAGATGCTCGGCATGTTCTTGTTCGTTCTTCGAGTAGATGAGAATATCATCGAGGTATACCATGACGAATTTATCCAAATACTCCATGAAGATTGAATTCATCAGACGAGAGAAGGTGGCTGGGGCATTGGTTAAACCGAAAGACATGACGGTGTACTCGTATTGTCCATAACGAGTAACAAAAGCCGTTTTTGGAATGTCCCCGTTCTTAATCTTGATTTGATGGTTTCCCAACCTCAAATCCATTTTGGAGAAGACTGAGGATCCAGTGAGCTGATCGTACAGATCATTGATCCTGGGGAGCGGATACTTGTTCTTTATGGTGACCAGATTAACTGGTCGGTAATCTACAACCATCCGATCCGTTCTGTCTTTCTTCTTGACGAAGAGGACGGGGCAAGCCCAAGGAGAAGAGCTAGGACGAATGAAACCTTTGTTCAAGGCCTCATCTAGTTGCTTCTTAAGTTCGGCTAGCTCCAGGGGTGCCATCTTATAAGGTCTTCTGGCTATTGGGACAGTTCCCGGAACAAGATCTATCACGAACTCTACATCTCTGTCAGGTGCAATTCCTGGCAGTTCCTCTGGAAAAACATCCGGGAAGTCACGGACTACCGGAATGTCTTCAAGTTCCGGAAGAGGGTTGGCATTTAGGGAATAGAGTTGGCATTTGGCAACTCGAGTAGAGACATTTACTATCTCCCCCGAGGGATGGGTAAGCTGGACATTTCTAGAATTGGTATCAATCTTGGCATAGTGAGCTGACATACAGTCCATGCCCAAGATGATATTAATATCCGAAGATTTCAATGCTATTAATGAGGCTAGAAAAACTAGCCTGTCTACTAGAATTTCATTGTCATAGGTTATCCTAGAGATTTTCCATTTACTACCAGGAGTTTGGACAACCAATGGGATTGGCATATCACAAAAAGACATGTTATGCAACTGTGCATAACTTTCTGAAATGAAGGAATGAGAAGACCCAGTGTCAAAGAGAACGGACGCTGGGTGATGATTAACAAGAAGCGTACCCAGCATGACGTCGGGATCCTCTGCAGCTTCTTCTGCTGACACATAGTTCACACGACCACGTGCAGGAGTTGGCTTCACATAGTAAGCTTTGCCCGACTTGGCTTGCCCGACGGACTTTCCAGGTTGCTTGGCACCCACATTCTGAGGACACTCACGGGAATAGTACCCTGGTTCTCCACACTTGTAGCATATCACTTGGTTGGCACGTGGTGCAGCATTGCTAGCTGGACCACCATAAGCTTTTGCTGGAGGGTTGGCCTGATTCGTCTGAGGCGCCACGTAGGATGGCCTCGGAGTGTATCTTGGCGGCAGAGAACTGTTTGGAACCCACAGCCTGCGTTTTGGAAACGCGGAACCAGAAGACGAGCCAAAGTCACGGGAGTGCTTCCTTGTGGCTTCGAAGTCAGCATGACCAGTCTCGGCACTGATCGCTTTGTTGACCAGGGCTTGAAAGCTTGCACACTCATGGAGGCGCAGATCACGACGAAGCTGAGGGCTCAGACCCTTACGGAACCTTGCTTGCTTCTTGGCGTCAGTAGACACCTCGTCTGTTGCATAGCGGGCGAGATTACCGAACTCGCGGCTATAGGCATCCACAGTCAACTTGCCCTGAGTGAAGGCACAGAACTCCTCTCTCTTTCTGTCCATCAGGCCCTCTGGAATATGGTGCAGACGAAAGGCTGCACTGAAGTCTGCCCATGTGGCTACTGGTTCAGCAGGACGCATAGCTTCAAAGTTCTCCCACCACAGATTGGTGGGTCCTTCCAGGAAATACGCCGCAAAGGTTACCTTGTCGGCCTCAGACACATTCGCGGAGCGAATCTTGCGTGAGATGTTGCACACCGAGTCATCAGCGTCGAGGGGATCGACGGAGTGATGAAACTTTGGAGGATTTAGCTTCACAAAGTCATTGAGGGACACTGCACCATTCCTAGGCTTACGAGTCGTATTCTGCTCAATACGCTCTAACAGTCGGTTGGTCTCCCTTTTATTTCTCTCTGCCTCAAGCATCACTTCCGCCAGAGAGGGCGGGTGAGGCAGGTCTTCCTGCGACGCTTGACTACCCTCGCCTTGCTCATGACCAGGGGCACGGTTCAACCTGGTGAACACCATCCTGACAAACAAACTCACAGCTTAGACCAATATCATATCAATACCAGCTATGGATTAAGAATGTACTGAACACACGGAATGCGGAAATGAATATCCGAACAGCATGGTAACAAGCAACTACTATATATACACCATGGTTCATACACACCCTTACATAGTTCAGTACAACCTTAACCGAAGAGCAAACTACTGAAATTATGAAACTACTCATCAGAGGCTTGCAAGCTTCCTATACATTATTTATCTAGGCCTCCGGAATTCATTTCACATCACAGGCATACTTCACAAGTCACACAGGACTGTGAACGTACAACTACTACCACACTATCCTTCCGCTCACAGCTCAGGCATCCGCATAGAACATCTCATAGAGATTACCTCCATGACCTGGAAGCTCAACCTGCGGATCAGGAAACACTCTAGCCTAAGATCCCTCGGATCCGTAAGGACACGGATGTGGCCTTGGTCCCCTGACTGGTGGTAAGAGGGGTCCCCGAAGAGGTGTGACTCCTCCTATAGCTGGCCAGTCAACGTGAGCCGGAAGATGGGTCCTAACAGGGTTCAGCATCTCCATCTCTCCATACCCTGTCTGGACTACCGGTGCCAGCTGCGTCAAAGCCGTCCACAGATGGGCACGGGTAGCATAAAGCTCCATGCGGAGAGCACGAGCATCCCTGTCTCTGTTCTCTAGCATCTCAACAGTGGACTGCAGTAGTGGATCCTCCATAGAAGAATCAAAATAGACTCCACTGAGGTATCCCTCTTCACCAGGCTGAGAGGCCGGAACATAGCAGAACTCTGAATTCTGCAGCAGTGCATGTCTCGCTCTCATAATGGTCAGCATTGAATAGGCAGCATCTTGTACTGCCATGTCAACAATGACTCCCAACCCATAGGACCAATGGATTGGCTTCTCAGCTCCAGGGTAGTCTGGAAATACCCTAACAGTGCAGATGTACTGGCTCTCGTTGAAGTCTCGGTACTGTTCCTCCACTGTGTACTCAGGGTACCAGCGGTAACCGCACACCGACATCACCCTGACCAGCATGGCCGTATGACCCGGTACATCAATGCACCTGGTCAGACGTACCACCTGACGAGAAGGACGGCCAGGCATCTGTAAATAGAGAGTAATGCAAAAGCATTAGAGCTCTGAATGCAAAATTGGGCAGCATAACGGATGTAAATGCTCAAAACATATTTTGAGACAACCCAAAATGGAATAGCGTAACCACTCAACTATCAAGTTCAACTCTCTGATCATCAAACTTACTTCCTTTTTCCTAGGAATGAAAGAAACCCAAATATCTCTTGACCCGTAGTCCTATAATCTACCGATCAGAAACACGAGCCTAGAAGAAGATGAGTAACCTAGTCCTTAATTCCCGCAGAAAATACGAGGATGACCAGAATAGAATAACTTGAGAAGAGAACAAGAGTCTTATGTTCCCTTCCACAAACAATTCCCTTATATATAACTAGAGCAATTCTAGACTCAACTTTGACCAGTTTGGCTTAGTAATCCTATAGTCGGTCAGGCTCTGATACTAACGCTGTCGGGACCCCGATCCTAAGTCATAGGAATCCAGCCTGTAACACATCGCATCTCTTTGCGGTCTCACGCACGGTTCACTCCACGGCTGCAGCCTTACCTTAGCCGGGACCGTTTGCGTCTTTTGACTCACGTATGCAATAGTGTCACTAGCATTCCAATGTCACAGAACCCGGATCGACAAGTCTAGTCACAAACCAAAGTGGCAGTACCGCACAAGGACAGGCATACATGACCCAACAAAGCAGGTGTCGGTCACCAGCGAGTGTAGACGAGTCGTAGCAAGCTACAAGGACTCCATTACATCGCGTGACATTTCCCCAAAGGGGACAGACACAGCAGCTAAGAAGGACACATGCCGGTCAACCAATATGTCCGGAGCAGTAGCGAACTACCAAGGCTCGTTGGATCACAAAGGGGCATTTCCTTGTAAGGAGTGCTACTAAAGTTCACGACTAGGTAATCGAACCCCATACATATCAAGTACGACACACGTACGCATAGCATACCGATATGTATAGATACATTGATGGCATCACAACATAACCATAAACATACAAGCTTTATTTAAGAGGCTCGGAAGAGCCACACATAATATTACACATTAAGGGTCTCACGACCCATAATAGCAGTCATTCAGTTACAAGCCAGTGGAAGAGTTTAAACTGTCCGAGTACAGACAGGGCAACTAGAAGGCACACGGCCTGACTATACTACAGACCCAACCTAGGGCCAGATCGTAGCTGGGACACCAGCTACTCGTCGTCGTCGATGTCTACGAAGAACCCTCCATTAGGGTCATTAGCAACCTCTGCAACATTTATTAAGCAAACATGAGTACGAAGGTACTCAGCAAGACTTTAGGATATCTAACTACTCATGCAAGGTATCAAAATAGTATTGTGGGGTTCATGCGGAAAGCCAGCATCTGACTCGTGGCTAAACAACTTGCATTTTTAAATAATTTTGACAACTTGATTTCTCGCACACGAGTCCACTAACACCACAACAATACACTATCATGGAATCATCCCGTCTCCATACGGAATTGCCGTCCACGACACTCACGCTTATCTTGACAATTTTATGAGTAGCCATTGAAGTTATCTATGAACAACATATGTCTCCAAGTAGTCCATATCCGCGGACGCGGCTATTCGAATAGATCATAACCCTACAGCGGTGTACTTCGACACACACGCTCTCGCCACTTATCGCCATGTGCACGTCATGCACCTCGGCAACCTTCAAGCGGAAGCCCAGCGAGGGAGTCGGCCACGACCGTTAACCACACTAGTACCTAGTCCAGGTTAATCGCCTATCTGAGAGTAACCCGTACGGAAGTCCAGCCGAGGTTTCCACCACGGCCTCAAACAATGTGCGCAGGGTTCCCAAGCCCACCATCCGGGTGCCACTTGGTACACCGTGCCACTGCCTACCGCATCACGGCCCACCTCTCAGGTCAGCACCATGCACGGCCTCCAGCATTACTATAAACACCAGAAACTACTTGCAACTCCTGGACCGAGTACTAAGCGATTAGGCCGAGCGGGGTCATATTTCAGGGCCCAGCATGTGGTAGTATCTAGTCTTGGATTACATACACGGAACTCAGTTCCTAAGGACGGTTCCAATGAAACAACCCGCCATGTACTCCTACACAGCCTTTCACCGGTACCTTTACCAAATCAGGTTCAACACACAACCTTTGCTTACCGAACACATTCTCACAATTCTGTTCATCTCCCAGATGACAGACCATACACAACTCTAAGCATAGCATGCATAGCAGTATAAGACACAACATAGCTCAAGCAACTATCAGGTATGCTAGGTTGCATGGTTCGGCTATTTACTGTGACAAGGCTAGCCCCACCCGTCAGTGGCTTAGGCCAGCCGAGATCCACCGCCGGCGAGGTCGTCCTCGCCGGCGGGGAGCCTCCGGCGACCACCAGAACGGCGGAGGGGCTCGGAAACGGCGCCCAAGGGGCCAAACGCTGCGCGGAGAGCACCAGAAGAACGGCACATCTCCCGCAGCTCCATTTCTGCACTTAGCCGGGGCGGATCTGGCCGGAGATGACGCCGGCGACGAGCTTGGCGGCGGCCAAGGTTCGGGCGTCATCGAGGTCATTGATACAGAGAGAACTACGCACGGTTCTTAGCTCCTACAGCATCTACGCGACGGCCTGAAGCTGCTGGTGCCCTCGGAAGGACGAGCTGATCATCGGAGGGCTACCGGCGACGAGCTGCAGCGACGGATCTTGTCGGGCTCCGGTGGAACTAGGCCTAGAGGAGGGGATCGACTGGGAAATCTTAGGGGAAATGACCGCATGCTCACGGGGAGTGCAGAGCAGAGCTTAGACGGCTCGGGGAAGGGCTGAGGGCCACGAATCGAGCAGAGCTCGCCGACGGCCGAAGGTTGAAGACGACGGTGCCGTGGGCGTTGCAGGGCTCGGGGAAGCTTCGGCTTCTCCAAGGAGGACCAGATTGACGAGGCGGAGCTAACGGCGCACTTAGAGAGGGGATCCTATGGCTAGGGGCACGGGCAGCTCGAGCTTTGCTCGAGCTCCAATGGCGGCAGAAGGAGGGAGGAGAGATCCGAGAGGAGGGGGGATCTGGCGCTAGGAATGGATAGGGTCGGCCACGGGGAGCTTATCCCCGTGCTTGCCAGCGCGAAACGGCGGCCAGGCAGCGAGGGAGCTGCGTGGAGGCGCGCGGCGACGCGGCGGCCACCTCCTGCTCCTACTGGCGAGGAAGGAGACGACAGGAGGAGCTGGGCTGGGCCGGCTAGGCGACAAGTAAGGTTTTCCATTTTTTTCTGTTCTGTTTCTGTTTTAAATACTAAAATTGATTTACCAATTATATTAGCTCCCAAATAAAATGTAAAAGCTATGTTAAGCACCCTAGAATATTTGTTGTAATATTTCCAACCATTTCCAAAGTTTTCAACATTTTTGAAAATTTAAAGTTTCTGATTTCAAATTTAAAACTTGAAACCAGTAGCTTTTTGCATTTATTTAAAATACTTAAAGTGTCAAGAAAATGGTATTCTTCATTGCTCATTTACTTTCATGATTTATCAGAAAGTTTGAACTTTTCTTGAGGCCATTTTGGATTCATTGATTTTAACTAGTTTGAGAATTCCTTTATTTAAAGAAGTGGCTAGGGTTTTTGAGCTTTCCTTCATCACTACCTTTGTTCTTGTTGAAATTTTCTTAGATACAATGCAAAGAAGACATGAGCACAAGACTAACTTGCTTAAGTGTCAGGGATGTGACAAACATGAATGTAGGTGAACTATTTTCAAATCTTGTTGAAGTAATTTTGAATTCAAGTGATCCGAATTTGAACTGGTTGAACTAAAAATTAAATGTAGGTTAACTAGTTTCCAATTTTATTGAAGTAATTTTGAATTCAAGGGAACTGAATTTGAACTAGTTGAACAATAATTCATTAGATGTAAAATTTGATTCAAGTGAACTGAATTTCAAGTGGTTGAACTAAAAATTGAATGTTGGTGAACTATTTTCCAATTTTTTTGAAGTAATTTTGAATTCAAGGGAACCGAATTCTAACTAGTTGAACAAGAATTTATTAGATGTAAAATTCGATTCAAGTGAAATGAATTTGAACTGGTTGAACTAAAAATTTAATGTTGGTGAACTAGTTTCCAATCTTGTTGAACTGATTTTGAATTTAAGGAACTGTATTTGAATTTGATGAACTAGAATTTATTAAAAGTAAAATTTGATTCAAGTGAACTGAATTTGAAGTTGTTTTATTACAATATGAATGTACTTGAACTAGTTTCAAATCTTGTTGAATTAATTTTGAATTCAAGGGAACTGTATTTGAATTTGGTGAGCTAGAATTTATTAGAAGTAAGATTCGATTCAAGTGAACTGAATTTGAAGTTGTTGAACTACAATCTGGATGTAGGTGAACTAGTTTCAAATCTTGTTGAACTAATTTTGAATTCAAGGGAACTGAATTTGAACTGGTTTCAAATCTTTTTGAATTAATTTTGAATTCAAGGGAATTGTATTTGAATTTGTTGAACGAGGATTTATTAGAAGTAAAATTCGATTCAAGTGAATTCAATTTGAAGTTGTTGAACTACAATATGCATGGAGGTGAACTATTTTCGAATCTTGTTGAAGTAATTTTGAATTGAACTGATCTGAATTTGAACTAGTTGAACTAAGAATTAAATGTTGGTGAACTGGTTTCAAATCTTGTTGAACTAATATTGGATACAAGGGAATTTAATTTGAACTAGGTTAACAAGAATTTATTAGATGTAAAATTCAATTCAAGTAAACTGAAGTCGAACTGGTTGAATTAAAAATTTAATGTTGGTGAACTAGTTTCCAATCTTGTTGAACTAATTTTGAATTCAAGGAATTGTATTTGATTTTAATGAACTATAATTTATTAGAAGTAAAATTTGATTGAAGTGAACTGAATTTGAAGTTGTTGAACTACAATATGAATGTAGGTGAACTATTTTCAAATCTTGTTGAAGTAATTTTGAATTCAGCTGATCTGAATTTGAACCGGTTAAACTAAAAATTAAATGTAGGTGAACTAGTTTCCAATTTTTTTGAACTAATTTTGAATTCAAGGGACTTAACTTGAACTAGTTGAACAAGAATTTATTAGATGTAAAATTCGATTCAAGTGAACTGAACTTGAACTGGTTGAACTAAAAATTTATTGTTGGTGCACTAGTTTCTATTTTTTTAAATAATTTTGAATTAAAGGAAACTGAATTTGAACTAGTTGAACAAGAATTTATTAGATGTAAAATTCGATTCAAGTGAACTAAATTTGAACTGGTTGAACTAAAACTTTAATGTTGGTGAACTAGTTTTCAATCCTATTGAACTAATTTTGAATTCAAGAAACTGTATTTGAATTTGATGAACTAAATTTAATATAAGTAAAATTTGATTCAAGTGAACTGAATTTGAAGTTGTTGAATTACAATATGAATGTAGGTGAACTAGTTTCAAATCTTGTTGAACTAATTTTGAATTCAAGGGAACTGTATTTCATTTTAATGAACTAGAATTTATTAGAAGTAAAATTCGATTCAAGTGAACTGAATTTGAAGTTGTTGAACTACAAATTGAATGTAGGTGAACTAGTTTCAAATTATTTTGAATTGAACTGATCTGAATTTGAACTGGTTGAACTAAAAAGTAAATGTTGGTGAACTAGTTTAAAATCTTGTTAAACTAATTTTGAATTCAAGGGAACTGAATTTGAACTAGTTGAACAAGAATTTATTACATGTAAAATTCAAATCAAGTGAACTGAATTTGAACTGGTTGAACTAAAAATTTAATTTTGGTAAACTAGTTTCCAATCTTGTTGAACTAACTTTGAATTCAAGGGAACTATATTCGATTTTGATGAACTAGAATTTATTAGAAGTAAAATTCGATTCAAGTGAACTGAATTTGAAGTTGTTGAACTACAATTTCAATGTAGATGAATTAGTTTCAAATCTTGTTGAACTAATTTTGGATTCAAGGGAATTGTATTTGAGTATGTTGACCTAGAATTTAATAAAAGTTAAATTCAATTCAAGTGAACTGAATTTGAAGTTGTTGAACTATAATATGAATGTAGGTGAACTACTTCAAGTCGTGTTGAACTAATTTTGAATTCAATTGAACTAAATTTAAACTGGTTGAATAAAAATTAAATGTTGGTGAACTAGTTTCCAATTTTGTTGAACTAATTTTGAATTCAAGGAAACTGAATTTGAGCTAGTTGAACAAGAATTTATTAGATGTAAAATCGGATTCAAGTGAACTGAATTTGAACTAATTGAATAAACTGAATTTGATTATTGTGAACTGAATTTGAAGTTGTTGAACTACAAATTGAATGTAGGTGAACTAGTTTCAAATCTTGTTGAACTAGTTTTGAATTCAAGGTGACTGAATTAGAACTAGTTGAACTAGAATTTATTTCAATTTGTTGAACTAGAATTCAAGATGTTCGATGCAAGTAATTTGTTAAACTAGTTTAATTCGTTTTCAATGAATTCAAGAGAACTATATTTTAATTTGTTGAACTAAAATTTATTAGAAGCGAAATTCCTTTAAAGTAATTTTGAATTTGTACTTAAAAGATATCAAACTAAAATATTAAACTAATCAGTTCGAAGAAAGATTGAAATTTTGCATTGTAATTTTTTTTGAATTGGAACTAAAAACATCATGAGCATGAGGAATTTGTGTGTGCCAAGTTTCGAGAAAATGGCGTTGGTACATCGAAGCCAAATGTTGCACAACTATACTATTAGTAGAATATAAAGCTTGTAAAACTTTTGAGATCCTAAAACTAGAAACTTGACTTTTGCTTGTTAAATATTTTTCAAATTTTTCTATTGTTATTCTAACATAAATCTGTTAGAAAATTTAGATGCTCAAAAAATTATTTTCAGTTTCTATATTTTGCTAAACACATTAATGTTTTACATTTGAAAGATATTCACCTTGCAAATTGAAAATAGGGCAAAACTTGTGAGTAAAAAATATAAGATACATAAGGTCTACTCTAAAATATGCATAGGTGTGCCAAAAAAATTTGTTGTTATCCAGTGGACATGTTACAAGGCACAAAATATAAGCACCAAAAAATATGATAAATATCCCCAATAACAAAAGAAAGATATTAATTTGGTCTCCTCCAAATATTTTTCCTTGATAGTGGTCCAACAATAGTCACAAAAGAAAATTGTGTAGTAGTTGTACGAGTATGTGCTAACATAGTATTACACATGAAAATAATAAAACTCCATACTAGCCCACATTAAGAAAGGTTGTTCGTAGCAGAAATTGGTATTCTATTACACATTGACAATTGTAAGATGAGGAATCCTAAGATCAGAAGCTTGGTGGCAGATCTTCTTTCAACTGGTTCAAGGTACTTTTGAATAATTTGAATGCAGAGATCATTCTACACTTTGGTATGTTCTCCTACATACAAAACAGAATGTATAAATAATATTAATATAGAGGGAAAAATTGAGAAGTAAAACATAAGGTATACAAAATGTATACATAAGTTGACAAAACAGAAGATATACGGAAGTTTGCTATGTTATTTATTAGTTAACTGCGGAAACTATTTCAAAATAGAAGTGCAGAAAACTACAGAAACAAAAGAGGAGTAGTATATAGAAGTTGACAAAACATAAGGTATACAGTAGTTTGTTATGTTATTTTTAGTTAACTGCGGAAACAACTTCAAGAAAGAAATGCAGGAACTACAGAAACTGCATCAAGAAAAGAGGAGTAGGAACTAAACATAAATACATGATAAATATCTTCTTTTCAATTTATCGGTCACATAAAACCAATTCAAATAAAGAGGAGTATGAGTCTTCCAAATTTTCATTTTGAAACATAAATTTATCTCAATTCTATTGATATATAGTATTATATTTGATACAAGAAAATACAATATATATGTGGCACAAAATAGAATTCAAACAGTTTTTAAGAAAGTACCGCACTAAAAAACTTCATTGATTTGCCTTCAAAGTTTTCCATGTGTAATGGCAAATAGTGGCTTGAATCATGCTTGTATATAGAAAAAGAAAACATGAAGAAGAGGAAGACTTAGACAAAATGTAGTATTCTAAAGGAGCAAACTGCCATCCTAGACAAGTTTTTTTAACAAACAGACCTAAACAAAACAGTTATCAGTTCATTGCTACTAGAACATAAAAGAAAAATAAATCTAGAAACAAAGCATTGCTTGCAAAAAATATAGCTCTCGACACCTAGCAAAAGGAAATAAGAACAACAAAGAAAAAAATATAGCTCTCGACACCTAGCAAAAAATAAATCTCGGCCATGTTCTATGGCGTGTACTTCATGTCATTAATAGCAAAAGGAAACAAGAACAACAGAGAGAAAAATTGAACTCGGAATGAAGAAAACAAAAAGGAAATAAGAAAAAAACTTACATCAGGCATTTTGTTGGGTATGGACCAGTATCTTCAAGCTTGAAAATAAACACATTCTCGAAAGGTTTCTTACTAATCTTACAAAGCATGTTAAAGTTTGAAGCGTGTTTAAAAATATAAATATAAATAATAGTTAGAAGGTTTAAATTGAGCTTGAGCATGATTTTAATTTGTTTCTAATGAATTCAATTGATATTCTGACTAAAAGAAGTTCTTACCAAGTTGTGAACAAGTTCTCCTTCAACAGTTTCTGAGATAGTGCCACAAGGATAAAAAAATGTGAGTTCTCTCGAAAAGAAAACTAATGCAGAGTATATCCAATTGCTTGATTTTATAGTAGGAAAGAATAACTGTTGAAAGAAAAAGCAAAATAAGAATGAATAATGAAAAATAACAGAAACTTAATGCCAAAAACAATATAAGTTTTAACAGATATTTACCAAGTCGTGTTTCCAGAGGGTTTCATATGAATTAATTCTGTCAAATTCTCTTATGCAGCTAACTGGATCAAATGTTTTAGGAGTAACCAACAATTTATTCTATCGCCATTCAGATAAAAGATAAGAGAAATTGACTCAGTTTACAACTTAAAAGAAGAAGAAGTGACAAGAGTAGCAGAAAGGAAGTTGGAAGATACTCAAAGTGAAATAGGAAGTGAAACAATATTTCTTGATAAAAGGTTTTACGTTAGAGTTCATCTTTGATTCAAAGTTCACAAGTTGAATAAACGAGTTCATAACTTCATCCACAGTTTCTCATAGCTAACAGGAAAACAAGGAATGTCCACAAAAATAGTGTTGCAAAGAATAAACAATGGTAACTATAGGGACATAAAAAAGTTTTCCAAAAGAGTGCTGCAAAAAATAAAAAAAGGTAACTATAGATTCAAATTCAATACTGCTTTTAGGAAAAAGTTATAAATAGAATTGCAACGATACTGTTAAGATTAAAACCATATGTGGTCTATAATTAAAAATGCATGGACACTCAAATTGATTTTGGATACCAATGCACGAATTGATTGAAATAACAAGTTTAATTCAAACGAAGTTAAGATGTTCATTTCCATATTCTCATTAAGTTGATATTTGTATAAGAAATATTTCTTAGCTAATCAGTTGTGTATGGAGAGTGCTGCGGTAACAGAACATATATCAAAAAATTATGAGTATTAAAAATATAGTTACTAAATTAGAGAATTTACTATGTTTCGTAGAAAGGCTTCCTCAAGAATTTTGAAAAAAAAACTCATCAACATCACGAGATTGAACTTTAGGTGCTCTCTTTTTCCTATTCTTCTTTTCAACTCTATTAGGACATGTGCTTGTTCCAGCTTCTGCATCAATGATTGTAGAAAAGTCCACACAAAAGTAATTGAAAAAGGATGAAAAGGAAATAATCAATTGAGTTTAAAAAGAAAGATATTAACAAGAACACTGACCTTGTTGCTTAGAAAATTCCAAGGGCATTTGAATTTGAACACTTGCATCACATTCGTATGTTGTTTTGTCTTCTTTTGTAGCAAAAACAGGAGAGAAACATCTTCAATTATGATGGGTGTTCCTTGGAAGCACTTGACTCTATATTTTCTAGAAGAAGAGCTCTTCATTATAAAACTCCTATTTTCATTAATTCCACATGAAAAATTCTCAGGAGTACTTGGAGGTGATCGATTCTTTTCTTCCGGCTAGGAAAGGTAGAAGACTTGTTGTTCAAGCAACAAAAGTAAGAAGCAACAGAAAAAAGCAGAAAATTAAAACAAACCTTAGGTTGTGAACTAGTAGCTTCATCAAGAGATTATATATTCAGAACTGAAGGATGAAAAGGAATGATTGGTGTCTTGTAAGCAGAATTCAGGCCAAAATTGTTCTCGATGGAAGGAAAAACATGTAAAAAGTGTAGTGAATTGAACATTAGTTGAACATTGGTATATCTTTTGAGCTTTTCAAATTTTGGTTAAATTCAATACAACTCACTCAACTAAGTTTTTTGTATGGATAAAATTGAAAATAAAATGAAAAAAGAAATAATTGAATAAACAATAGTTAATTAAAACAATAAAAATATAGGGTACCTTAACATCAACAATGTTTTCAACCTTTGGTATTGTTGGCTCTTCCTTAGTAGTTTCTTCCACACGAGCCTATATTTTCATTTTACTTCGTAAATAACAAATCTTCGGAATTACTGCAGAACAAATTTGCTTTAAATGATGAACAATATTGTACGAGGGGGAAAATATTCAAATTTACTTGTTTCTTGGAATGAGGATCTGGCTTCACATTGCCATCTAAGTCAACATTCATGGCATTAATGACCTAAAAGTGACATTATCTATAAATATTAAACTATAGTGCAAAAAAACAAGAGACTAGTTGAAAATCATGTATTCAATGAAATCTGAATGAAGAAAAAGACATACCTCCACATGAGGAACTGAAAGAAACTCGGAAGGATTAACAGGAGCATTGTTCACAAGCCCAACATTAGCATAGGGTGTTTGAGATATGTCTCGAAGCTACAAATGAAAGAAGAATGAACAATGAAAAAATACCGGAGCTGAAAATATAAGTAAACACATGAAATATATTATACGATGCTTACTGATAGAACTGCAAAAGCTTTCTTAGACTCATAATTCATATCGACCAATGCAAGATACTGGAAATCATCATTCTTAATATGAGTTATCCGAGGAAGAGAATAATCCACAGTTGATTGATGATTCTCAATAACATCAAAATCAACAAAATACAGATAAATGATCTGGCATTCCAAAATAAAAACTCAATCAGTCAAAAAATATATAGAAAAAATGAAAATTGAGATAAAAAAAACTAAAAATTGGAATATGGGAAAAACTTACTCCCCAAATAGGAAGGAATCCCCCAATATGAGAAGGCTTGTTCATTTTACTTCGTAAATAACAAATCTTCGGAATTACTGCAGAACAAATTTGCTTTAAATGATGAACAATATTGTACGAGGGGGAAAATATTCAAATTTACTTGTTTCTTGGAATGAGGATCTGGCTTCACATTGCCATCTAAGTCAACATTCATGGCATTAATGACCTAAAAGTGACATTATCTATAAATATTAAACTATAGTGCAAAAAAACAAGAGACTAGTTGAAAATCATGTATTCAATGAAATCTGAATGAAGAAAAAGACATACCTCCACATGAGGAACTGAAAGAAACTCGGAAGGATTAACAGGAGCATTGTTCACAAGCCCAACATTAGCATAGGGTGTTTGAGATATGTCTCGAAGCTACAAATGAAAGAAGAATGAACAATGAAAAAATACCGGAGCTGAAAATATAAGTAAACACATGAAATATATTATACGATGCTTACTGATAGAACTGCAAAAGCTTTCTTAGACTCATAATTCATATCGACCAATGCAAGATACTGGAAATCATCATTCTTAATATGAGTTATCCGAGGAAGAGAATAATCCACAGTTGATTGATGATTCTCAATAACATCAAAATCAACAAAATACAGATAAATGATCTGGCATTCCAAAATAAAAACTCAATCAGTCAAAAAATATATAGAAAAAATGAAAATTGAGATAAAAAAAACTAAAAATTGGAATATGGGAAAAACTTACTCCCCAAATAGGAAGGAATCCCCCAATATGAGAAGGCTTGTTCATTTCCTCAACACTTGGTCTGTTCATTATAATTTAAAAATGACGCTCTGATTCCTCATGCATAAAATCGAGTGCCAATTGTCCAAAGTCAAGTGTAGGAATGAGAGAAACATCTCTTAGAGAATATATGAACTTCATGTTACCAAAGCAGTCTGATGCAGGGCAGAGAATAGTTGATATGAAATAAAAAGTGAAGGTTCTGATAAAACCATCTTCAGTTTTATCACCAAGCATAACCTCTTATATTTTACTTATTGGCATCTTGTTACGGTGATCAATGTACTTGCTTCTTAACTCTCAAACTTCTGATTTCACTTGAGGATCATCACTGCGAAAAACAAAAGGCAAAGTGCCACCAGGGAAATTGAATATTTTGTCCACCATATCTTTTGTGGTCTTGATAACTTTGTTCTTGTGCTTGAAATAGGGCTCTACATTACCAAAAATGTGCTGATCTAACCACTCAAGTAAATTCATTGGAATTATAAGGTGGTATGGCATATGAAGGAGGGCTTCCATTTTATATTTGCTAATATGACCTAACTGAACACCACTAAAATGTTTGACAGCTTTTTTGAAATGCATGGTTGACAGGCGGAAAATATAAGTAGGATTGCATAACTTCCTGGGAAACACTCTTGCTGGAAAAAAACAAATAACAAGAAAATAAGATGCTAGAAAAAGAATAATTTCTACATCTGGTAAGAACAAGTAATAATTTCTAGATTAATGTCACTTTCAAACGATTAAACCACCTCCAGTAAAGAATAAAGTAGACAGAAATTATGATATTTATAAGAATTGCTATACAAACATGCTGAAAAATTCAAAATTCTACAGGTGGTGTCTTACAGTAAGAATAAACAAACCACCTTGGTAATTACGAAGACATCATGGGGGATATTCAGAAGGTTCATCCCCTCCTAAATCTTCTTGTTGCCCAATCCCACTACCTTCTTGAGCTGCAAATTCATGTGGCATTTGAAAAACATAAATTACAATCTTCTAAACAATAACTAATACGCAGAAATGAACAACAACTATTGAAAATTTTCAAATAGCACAGTAAGCAGTAATTCCTGTAAAAGTGATAGGCTGCAGTTGAAAAACAATAAAAATAATATTTAAAACAACAAATTCTACACAAAGAAATGGTGAAATACTAACTACAATTTCCTGCAAATTCAAGTTGTAGTAAAAAGAAATAAATGACCATCTACTAAACAACAACAAGTTTACAAAAGAACAATAACTATTTAAATTAAAAGACACTGAAGACTGGAGAAAAATTGGACATGACCTTGCGATGACACTGAAGACTGGAGAAAAAGTAATTAAAAACCAAGGACTTAACAAAGACATAGAAAGATGACAACAACAATTTAAATTAAGAACAACAATTTAGCCTGCAGTGAAGGAATATGGCAAAATATTTTCTGAATAGCTAACAAAAGTAGTCTACTTGGATTATCAACACAAGTGTGAGAGCTTATGGCTACAATTCAATTGCAGTCAATTTTAGAGAAAAAAGGAATCTGGCCCTGTTTCATAGAAAGCAAACTATAATCTCGGTACAAAATGAGACACATTGACTGATTTATAGCCTGGTACACTTGAAATTGAGCGACAAAGCAAAACAAAACATGGAAATGAAAAAGAAATCAACCTTGCAAGAGAAAGTGTCCAACTTTGGTGCATCTTTGTTTATAACTTCCGAAAGGAAGGATAGAATGATCATAATAATTACTGCAATATGAATAGATACTACAATGCGCCATGGACGAAATATGAGAACTTGTAAACAGAAATTATGAGTAACAAAGAAAATGATGAAGCTGAAGAAAAAAGATGAGAATTAAAAGGCTAAAAATTGAATAAGAAAGAAAGGTTGAAGACAAAAAGAAGTCCAAGTAGCCTATAAAATACTGAGATGAATGGACCTGACTACGAAAAAAGGTTATATGTAAAAATAGCAGACATAACAAGCCATTGCCATGCAAGAGTTCATTGAATGAAGACAGATACTGGTAAGACTGAGCAATGATGCTCACAGAGTAAGGGACAGAAATAATAGAGAGACTGTAAGCAAAACATAGTTTCCAAACCTTCTTCTAATTTCAGTACACACAACTACTAAGATTGGCAAGCAAAGCAAAACCAAACCATGTAAATAGTGGTGCTGTTCATTCATGAATCAAACACAAAATGATTGAAATATTACACGAAAAAAAACTAATCTCTTAACATATATACTACTAATACTAATCTCTAAACAATAATACTTGAGCATGCTATTTCCACAATCTATCCAGCAAACGCTAAACAAACATACTTGCACTATTGAACAATGAGCATTATAACATGCTATTGAACATGCTAGAATAAGACAGATATAACTGAACACCAAATACTGATAGAATGGACAATGTTGCATGCTCACAGAAAAAGGAAGACAGCAATCTCTGAACAATGTCTGGAATTTAACATAACTTCTGAACCTTCTTGTGATCTCAATACACAAATTTAACATGATTGGCAAGCAAAACAGTTTAAAAATCATAGGTTCCAAAGCTTTTTTTCATGCATCAAACACGGAGTGAAATGACTAATGGAATAAAGTAATCTAAGAAGAAATATCACAGTAATCTCTGAACAATCGTACTTAAAAAAGTGTCGGGACCCCGATCCTAAGCCATAGGAATCCAACCTGCAACACATTG
The DNA here is from genome assembly GCF_904849725.1 of Hordeum vulgare subsp. vulgare. Taxonomy (NCBI): domain Eukaryota; kingdom Viridiplantae; phylum Streptophyta; class Magnoliopsida; order Poales; family Poaceae; genus Hordeum; species Hordeum vulgare. The sequence continues at coordinate 241,369,685 of NC_058523.1, forward strand.
CATCCCTTTGCGGTCTCACGCACGGTTATCCCCACGCCTGCCACCTTACATTAGCCGGGACCTTTTGCGCCTTTTGACTCACATATGCATTAATGCCGCTAGCATTCCAATGTCAAAGAACCCGGGTCAACATATCTAGTCATAAACTCAAGTGGCTCTACTGTACAGAGAGAGGCATACATAACCCAGCAAAGCAGGTGTCGATCAACAGCGAGTGTAGACGAGTCATTGCAAGCTACAAGGACTCCATTACACCGCGTGACATTTCCCCAAAGGGACAGACACATCAACTAAGAAGGATACATGCCAGTCAACCAATGTGTCCGGAGCAGTAGCGAACTACCAAGGCTCGATGGAATCACAAAGGGGCATTTCTCCGTATAGAGAGCTACTAAGGCATACGACTAGGTGTCGAATCCCATACATATCACAGTGCATCACACGTACACATGACATACTAGATATGCATAGATACGATAACGGCATCACAACATAACCATACAACATCACAACATTTATTCAGAAGACTCGGAAGAGTCTTGCATAATATGTTCATACAAGCAGGGGTCACACAACCCGACACTCAAAGTCATACAAACAAGTCATACAAACCAACGGAAGCATAAAAGATGCTGAGTACAGACAAATGAAAGGATAAGGCATAAAGCCTGACTATCTACAGATCCCTTCTGAAAGGGGCCAGGTCATAGCTGGGACACCAGCTACTCATCATCATCGATGTCTAGAAATAACCCACCTGTTGGCTCGTGGGTATCCTCTGCAACAATTATTAAGCAAACATGAGTACAAAAGTACTCAGCAAGACTTTAGAACAGATCTATCTACTCCGGCTCGGGTATCAGTAAAGGGGTTGTGGTGGTTCATGCAGCAAGCCCGCTTTTACTGTTGGCTAGGCTAAACTACAATTTTAAATAGTTTTAACAACTTTGCTTTCTCGCACACGAGTCCACTAACTCCACAACAATCCACCATCATGGAATCATTCTCGTCTTCCTACGGAAATGCCATCCATGACATTCACACTTATCTTGATACTTTTATGAGTAGCCATTAAAGTTATCTATGAACAACATATGTCTCCAAGTAGTCCATATCCGCGGACGCGGCTATTCAAATAGATCATAACCCTGCAGGGATGTACTTCTTCACACACGCTCTCGCCAATTATCGCCATGTGCACGTCAGGCACCTCGGCAACCTTCAAGCGGAAGCCCAGCGAGGGAGTCGGTCACGACCGTTAATCACATTATTACCTAGTTCGGGTTTATCGCCTATTTGAGGGTAACCCGCACGGAAGTCCGGCCGAGGTTTCCGCCACAGCCCCAAACGATGTGTGCAGGGTTCCCAAGCCCATCATCTGGGTGCCACTTGGTACACCGTGCCACTGCCTACCGCATCATAGCCCACCTCTAAGGTCAGCACTATGCACGGCCTCCAGCATAACTATAAACACCAGAAACTACTTGTGACTCCTGGATCGAGTACTAGGCGGTTAATAAGTTGAGCGGGATCATATTTCAGGGCCCAGCATGTGGTAGTATCTCGTCTTGGATTACATACAGAGAACTCAGTTCCTAAGGACGGTTCCAATGAAGCAACCCGCCATGTACTCCTACATAGCCTTTCATCGGTACCTTTACCAAATCAGGTTCCACACTTATTCTTTGTCACTAGAACACATTCATCCATTCCTGTTCATCACCCAGATGAAACAGACCTGACACAACTTCTAGGCATAGCAAGCATAGCAGGAATAAACACATCACAGCTCAAGCATCTACCAGGTATGCTAGGTTGCATGGTTTGACTATTTACTGTGACAATGACATGTCATGTAAAGGAATAGGTTCCGCTACCGAAGTAAAGCATTTGAAATAGTTTGTCCTAATGCAATAAGTGGGAGCAGGAGCAAGAACATGGGATGATATCGGGATGATCAAAAGGGTGCTTGCCTTGTTGCTCAGTAGAGGGGTAATATCCGTGAGTCGGATATTCGGACGTATCCGGAGGAGTAATAACAACATTCAATTGATAGCAATCATATGCAATAATCATTATGCATGAACATGGCATGAACTGAATTGTAGCATGGGTTAAAGTGGCTATCAAACTTATAGGATGATCCTGATTTGAGTTCAAATTCAAGTATTAATTGAATTAACATATTTATCATTATCATTTAATTCATTTGACCTTATGTTATTTCATAAATTTGTTTTTCATGCATGACAGTAGCACCATTGTGTTCATTGAATTTTTTTGATCAATTTGCATATATTATTTGTCAAATTTGGAGTTATAATCAATTTTCTATGAATTTCCAAAGTTTTGCACTTATTCTGGAATTTTATTAAATCAGAAATAGTATTTATTGCGTCATTATGACATCATCATGGTCAACTGGGGCTGGCCAGGTCAAACCTGACTAGAAGGGCCCACTGGTCAGTGGCTCGGGGCTAATCCCGCGCTGACCAGAGGCTAAGTGGGGTTTGACCCACTCTGGGGCCCACTGGTTAGTGGCACTAGGGGGGGGACTAGGTCCTAATGACCCCTCCACGTCGGCCCCACCGGAATCTCGCCAGCGGCGACCAAATCCACGGCGGATCCTCGCCGAAGTTGCTCTAGATTGCGCTGCAGGCCTCAGACTAGGAATCTGAGGGCACTGGGATGAAGCCCAGGCTCGACCCCATCTAACAGAGGCATCGGGAAGGGCTGAGGGAGGTCGGAGGGCAGCGACGACGAGCCACGGCGGCGGCCGGAGCTCGGCTCGATGACTACGGGGCTAGAGCGTAGGAAAGAGAGGGGTAGATGGGGGAAACACTCCGGATCTCACTGCGGTGTCGAGGGGAGGCTCAGGCTGCTCGGGGAGGCACTGGATCCGACGAATTGACGGCGGCTTGCCGGCGGCCGAAGGTGGAATACGACGGTGACGAGGGTGAAGCAGGGCTCGGGGGCTCTTCTCCTTCAGTGGGGACATCATACTCGTCGAGGCGGAGTAGATGGCGCACTCAGAGGCGAGAGAGGACGGCCGGAGCGATGGCTAACTCAAGCTCGAGCTCGCGCCAATGGCCGCAGAGAGAGAGAGACGCAGGGGGCGAGTGAGGAGGGGGAGAGGATGGGAATGGGTCTGGGGAGGCTTATCCTCTGTCTCCAGCGCATCAGGGGAACCAGGCACGCACGTAAGTGCGTGGTCGCGCCGAGAGAAGCGGCGGCCACCTCCTGCTCCGACTGGCGAAGGAGGAAGAAGACAAGGCGTTCCTGGGCTGGGCCAAGGTGAGCGTCAGGTAACCTTTTTCATTTTTCTTTCTTTTTCAGTTTCTGTTTTATCTTTTGTGACTTAGTTTATTTTATTTCTGGCTCCAAACTATTTCTAAAATAGTTTGAATGAACTGGGGTGTTATTTGGAATATTTCCAAACCTAGATAAAGTTTTTAACATTTTATGAGAATATGAATTATTTGAAATCAAATATATAATTGATTTGAGTGACTTTTATGTTTAAAATAAAATGCTAAAAGAATTTTGAAAGTATATTTCACCCCTGATATTTTGTTTCCAGTAAATATGAGAAAAGATGAACTTTTATGATGGCCATTTTGGGTTCATTGATTTGTCACCAAGTTTGAATTGTTTTGAAAATAGAGTTGCTAGGGTTTGCTTTTGTTTTCATTTCTTTGCTTTTGACTTCATTTCATTTTCTTGGATGCAATGAAAAAGACATTAGCACAATCTTGCTAAACTATATTAGGGATTCAGGGATGTGACAGAAAGTTATTTCCACAATGAACCAAATGAATAATCCAGGCAGACCAAACAGTAACATTGAACAATGAACGATCTAGCCTTGACAACGAGAGGAGCACGCCCTTAGATGGACACACAGACAAACTAGACAACTGACTCCGCACGAGATGAAAAACAATCAGCAGTTTTGTTCCATCCAATACATAAAGATAGATCAGCCTGTCCACATCAGACAACACGAGAAGATAACTTCGAACAAACAACACTCCACCAGCAATACTTCTCGAACCAAGCTCTCATCATGGATTCTTCTTCCTAGGGGAATCATGGGGAACACTAAGGAGACATATGCTAAGAACAAGAGACATAATATAACACTACAAACAACTAGATCCACACCAACCAAAAGCAAAAAACTGAAATCAGGAAAAACAGGATTAAGGTTGCCATCAACAAGGAGGAGAACGAACGAGTCGAACCCATCAACGAGGAGGAGGACGCGCGAGTCGGGGATGCGAGAGTTGCCAGATTCGCCTGATTCGCTAGAAAGGGAGGGGAACGGACGAACGGAGCAAAACGGATTTGCCGGAGGAAGGAAGAATCGTCGGAATCGCCTCTAGATAAAGGAGGCGAGGGGAACGGAGGAAGGAAACGAGAAACAATGACCGAGATTGAGGAAGGAAGCGGTGATATGGGCCGGCCCAGTAATAGCCGCTGCAGGCACCGGTTTGGAGAATAACGAAGGAACCGGCACGTGCAGCGTCAAATAGGAAACGCCCCGATCTAGGTCGAAGTCGAGTGAGGTGAGCGCCCGCAAGGTCGTACCCTTCCCCCGGTCATCTTATACTACTCAGTGCCCAACAGATTCGACCCAACGTGCTTATTTTGTTCTATGAATTTCCTATTTTCCAGGAGATTGGCAGAATTGTACAAAAACCCTCAAACTTCATGGATATAATAACCCACCAATCGTGCATTAGATGAAAATGATCTATATATGTAACTTAATGAGAAAAATGTGTATATTAATAGGGTCCACTTTATTTTGTTTTTTAACAATATTAAAATTGTGTTTTGAGCAGAACAATACCAAATTCAGACATCACATATGGGGTCAATTTGGAATCGCTATATATTATTTTTGGCCTCATTTAAAATGCCTAGATAGGGTAGTTTACTTTTATTTTACCTCTTGCCATGATAAACAACATTTAAACTTGTTGGTTACCTAAAAAAGAGTGAACTAAATAATTCGGATGTGGAGTTTCGTTGATATGCACCTTGTTTCATATCAAACTTCACTTAATGTGTTGTATTTGATTGTTGTGCTTTGTCAAGCCATGCATATTTAAATAAACATGCATCATCCTTGTTTGTGCATCATGTCATGAATATGTTGTGGTGTTTACTGTGTCACGTTTTTGCATCCGTATTTGCTTCTTCTCGTAGAGTTTTGAGTCATTTCATAGTGTGAGGATTCGTTCGACTATGTCTCGTTCGTCTACTTCACGGATTCGTTATTCTTCCAAGTAGGATCTCACGCAAGATGATCATTTTCAAGTATAGCATTACTGTCATTACTATGCTAGTTGTCTTTTCTGTTGCTATGTCTCGCTTCCTACCACTTGTTTGTTAGGCCTCTCAAAATGACATGATAAGCCTCTAACCTCCACTTTCCTAGCAAACCATTGTTTGGCTAAGTAACCGCTTGCTCGACCCCTCTTATAGTTGCAGGTGTAGGTTCTTTCATGTGATAACATGGATATCTTTGGGATATCACAATATTCTTGCTATTTAATAAATGCATCTATATACTTGGTACAAGGTAGAAGGCATGGCCTTTTTCTTAGTGTTTTGTTCCACCTTTGCCGTCTTAGTTTCCATTTACTGGTGTTCTGTTCCATATTGAGCACTCCAAACATGCTTGGGGTTGTTATGGGACCCCCTTGATTTTCATTTTGGGATAAAACTCTTCTGGCAAGGCCCAACTTCGGTACTATATTTTCCCAACATAATAATACGAAACACCTTTATTATTGCATAGGGAGTTAGCGCTACCCACTACATAATACACGGGGGCTAGTGTTGGTCGCAAACGGGCTACCTGCGGGGTTGCCATGAGGAAGATCAAGAAGATTTAGTTACGAGTGGAAATCAACTTTTTGAGAAATCTTATATTTTCCATATCCATATACCATTGAATCCTTGGGGTTCCAGCTCACAAGGGCCCATTTACAAGACAAGGCCATAAGGGTCTTTATGAAATCTGGATCGGTTTTACTCGTAGCCAGTCCCATCTGGTAGTGCGCTAAGAAAGAGATACGTGTGACTCCTTTCGGCACCTGGCCTGTCGGTGGTCTTGCTAGATTTGTTTTACCTTTGACGAATGTGTGGTGCACCGGAATTCCAAGGATACTTTGGGCTATTTCGAGGTTGAGGGTTTCCACCGCACCTTGTGGCTAGTATGTGACGGATGAGTTGGAGCACCCCTCAAGGACTCAATATTTGAAAATGTTGTGCCCGCAGTTATGCGGCAACTTGAATTTTTAACACCGGTTATAGAAAACTTGAAATGAAATAAATTAAAATACACCACGTGTGTGCGTAACCATGACCGTACCTGCTTTTGAGGTTTGAACCAAGAAGAGAACACGACGGCTTTATGATTGACTCATAAGTTGGTGTTTAGGATCATTTCTTGATCTTTACTAGTTCACATCCATTTTGTGTAGATCACTCTTCTTATTCTTCTAGTCGTTAGTTAGCCAGATATTAAATACTTAGTGCTTGCGATAGCCTCACCACTAAACGATACCTCACCCATTAAGCTTTGCTAGTCTTGAACCCCTTGGAAATGAGATTGATGAGTCCTTGTGGCTCACACATTACTACAACAACAGTTGTAGGTATAGGTAAAGCGATGCTTTGACATGAGAGAAATGCTTATTTGCTTTGGAGTTCTTCTTCTTCTTCTTCTTCAATGATCATAGGATGGGTTCCAGGCCAGCAACCTGGATTGCAGCATGGATGTCGCTTTTATCGTTTGATTTCTTTCGTAGTCGGACACTGCTTTTATGTATGATGATTTCTATGGATGATTGTATTTAAGATGATCATGATTTAGCTTATGGACAGTGTAAGCTAATTCCATATACTCATTTCCTCTTTACAGTACTTGTAATGATAACCATTCTAACGAAACGATGAGATGCTCCATATCGAGGCCCTCGAGCAAGGATGAGGACATTACTATCGGGCCCCTAGGACAGGGGGTACCTAGGCCTGTCGGCCTACGACCTCGAATGCGACGCGGCAGGATGAGCCAGGTTCGGCCCATCGGCGAGCCTGACAAGGAGGATCCTCGTGAGGGCCCTTGCCTCATGAGGTGAGCACCTGAAGATTGTCGCCCACGGTCTCGGTAGGGCATCCGCTGAGAGGTCCTTTCCATTGAAGCCCTCAGGGAGCAGGCCCGCCGAGGATGCCTTGGTAGGGTCCCATGACCCAGCTCCTCCTTGGGGATGAGGTTGGCTGCACGGGCAGCACATGAGCGGTGCCGGCGATTGGACACGGGGAGGGTTTCCCCTTCCGTGCTAAGTAAGGTGGGATATCTGGTATGCACGTCGAAGCGACCCCCAAGGATATCCTGTTTGGTGCAATGATACTAAAGCTGGAGGCTCCGCGAGACGAAGGTCATCCGTGAGCCCACCAGCGCGTCATAGACGAGAATCTTTTGCACGCGAAGACCACCTTTGTCAGGGAAGACTACAATCATGTCCCGTTTTTGAAAATGGCCATTGTGGCAACCGTTCCCGCCAATGTTTTCGGGGGGAAGAGGACCAAGGCCCGTATATAGGAGAGACTCGGCCTTCGTAGAAGGGGATCCAACCTCATCCCCGTGATAGGGCAAGAACCAACCTTTGTACATGTCTTCCACATCAAGCAATCCAAACACAAGTAGGACTAGGGTTTTATGCCATGAGGTGGCCCGAACCTGGGTAACTACCATGTGTTTTCATTTTGCCCCCCTAGCTCGCGCTATCATAGAACCTTTGTGAAGCCGTGAGGTAGAAAAGGGTAGGAGAGAGAGAGAGCAAACACCGGTGTTCAAACCTTTTCTTGGAACCGCGGAGCCCCGATTTCGACATTTGACGCACCAGGTAGGGGTGCGCAGCCGCTCTGTAACGACTAAGATGCGGTCCTTTCCGATTTGGGGAACGAGGCCCCGAATTGGAAAGAAGCGCATCTAAGCGTTTCGCAAGCACGGTAAAATAGCACATACATGATAATAGTAGAATGACAATAAGGGATTCAACTGCCATCTCATAAATATATCAGAGTTACATCACGCATCCAAACGAGGTAGTTCTGCTATGGACTACAAAACATGAGAAATGACTATGCTACCCTGCATGCTTGCCCATGATCACGACCACGCCTCAGTCTTCTGGATAGTTCACGTACATGCGGTCGTTCTCCTCATCGTACTGCCACGCCAGCTGCGTGCCGTCGGGATCACCTGTCTCGGGGGTACCTAAACCTGTTGGTGTTGTGAAGGAATCTGTGAGCCACGGGGACTCAACAATCTATGACCTCGGTGCCAGAACTAGTCAAGTTATTAGGTAAGGAAGGTGGAGTATTTAGGTTGCAGCATCCTAAGCTTTATGGTGGCTAACTTACGTAGGACAAGTATTGAAGGTGGTCTATACTAGCGATCGATGATTAACTGATCACTAAGTGATCCTGAACACCTACTTACGTCAATCATAACCACACCGTGTTCCCGATCGAAGAGAGACCTTCGAAGGGGTCAGTCACGGTTAAGCACACAGTTGGCAATTTTATTAAAGTTACGTTTAAGTTATGTATAACCGGATGTTAACAAATATTCCAAGTTGCCACGTAACCGCGGGCACGGCTTTCCGAAAGATTAAACCCTGCAGGGGTGCTGCAACTAGTCCATCACAAACATACACGGGCCGCAAAGTAATCCTCTATCATGAATCTCGTGATCTGGTCGGATTCCTTAGAGGAAAACCTCAACTATGGGGAGAACCAGAGCTTCACCGGGATACCTATACGCAAGATATATCGCTAAGGTAAGACAAGACTAGCAGGACCTCCCGTCGTGTCGACGACCCCGATAAGAGCTGCGTATCTCAGTCTCAGGACATGACGGATGAGCGATGGTTACCATGCCAAAACAACGAGTTGCCCCGGGGAGCGTAATAAGCTGCTCTGGGTTAGACCAACACTCATGAGGAGCACTGGCCCGGGTTGTTGATTAAACTCCTCGACGTAGCTATTCCCTATGCAGATTATTATTAAGTGATTAGCAAATTAACACCAATGTTGGGTCCTGCCGGACAAGTCTTAACACTACACGATTTATCAAGGGGGTCCCCATAACAACCCCGAACGTGTTAGGAGCGATCATTATGAAATCAAACACCGGTAGCTGGTAACTAAGGCGGCAATAACGGAACAAAACCCCCGGCAAAAGGCTAGGCCTTCTTTTATTTACCAAGTATATAGGTGCATTAATTAAATAACATAATTCATAGTGATATCAACTCATGTTATCACATGAGACAAGGCACCTGCAACTAGCAACGCTAACATTAGAAGCTTAGCAAAGCCTACTTAGCCATTAAAGATTTGCTAGGAGGGGATAAGTGTTTGGGTTTCATGGAAATTCAGCAGGCAATTATTTCAGTGGTAGGCAGCGAGCATATGACGAAGGAAAACGTCAATCTAGCATAACAAGTCTAGAGATGGAATCAAGGTCATATCATCTTGCGTGTGATGTCCTCAGCTTGGAATTGCTCTTGTTCGTCCTGCACGTACTCTCCCGGATCCACGTACTCGTTCTCCGATCCCGGTGCTACCCAACATAAAAACAACATCCAATGAACAACAACACCTCAAGATACAACAAGCACATGATGCATGAGATGAATATGAACATGCACCTCTATTCTACTCACTAGCACAAGCATGAGAAGAAAATACAAGTTCCTGGGCAGAACTGCACTCTAAGCTATCTTGACATGCATGAGGATGACATGAACAAATGCGTCACGCGAAAACGATGCAAAACCATATAAAGAACGTGACAATCGGAGCTACGGATCAATGGGAAACAACGGAACAAGAAATGAAGTGCTACGTGTCAAATACATCACAACACACTCCAATGGCATAACTCTGGTGTTTCCAGGTTGCCAAGACATAAAACAAACCAACATGGATGGGGTGGTGCAAGGAACATCACCACACCATCATCTATGCACTGACAAGCATCAAAACATCAAAACTATACAATTTGCCACAAACAGCATCATAGCCTTTTGAGAGCTACATGCAAGTCACCTACAGCCACCCAACATGCCAAATAAGATATGTGGCAGAAGCTATCCAAGATTACTTCAAGCACAAGCAAAAAGATAATGCAAAGGAGTTTCACACAGAAAGTTACACAGCTCCTAACTTGGCCAAAAATATCAGTTTTCAGGGACTTAGTGAAAATTCCAGATTCTCACTAGCTGTTTATGCTCTGAAGCATTTTGAAAGCACCCAAAACAATATCTACAGGACTCCAAATGGAATGAAAATTTAAAAGGAGCTAGACAAGCACAAAATCTACAACTTTCCAGTTGATAGCAAAGGCTGATTCACAACACATGGACCTCTACAAGCACAACAACAGGAGAAGAAAATATAAATAGAGTCTCAGACTTTGTGAAAATCATAGATTTTCGCTAAACTGGAATTTCAGCCACATCCCTACTTTGACTAAGCACAACTTGCACATATGAGTTACTAAACATGAAACAAAACCAACATGTGGTAGAGGGGGTCACCCTCTAATGCCACAACAAGGAATCAACCTCTTGGGCTCACCACATCTCATGGTACCAAGCTCCAAACATAGAACAAATCTAGAATATGACATTCCCATAAAGTGTTCCAAAGGCAAAACTGACTTCACCAATGGATTCCTGGGATGTTTCTACCCCAAAAACATATATAATAACTATGTACTTGCATAGAACAAAAGGTCACAAACTAGAAAAGAAAACCTACATAGAATCACATATAGTGAATAGTGCATCATCACATGTGCTATTCACTAGAACTACACCTACACAAGCTATTTCACACTCTCACAAGTCCAATGGTGACATGAGGGTTTAGACCTCATGCATGTGTGCCATAGCACATCACCATTCCCACACAAATACCACAAGCACAAGCATCACAACACCTACACATGCTAAATAGATGTCACTACTAACTTAACTCACATAAGCACTTCTACCCTACACATGTAATCTTGCACATGTGCTCATCAAGGCATATCTTGCCATGACATGTGTGAGACATACACACATGAGCACACACACACTCACATCACACCATGGTGCATGAGTTCATCACCATGGCCATGGACACACACACTCACACATATATATCACTTACACTACAAGGAAACACCACCTTAGTGCCATACACCCACAAGGTGCACACACACACACATGAATCTACACATGCATACATGAAAATCCACCTACACATGCATATCTACCAAGAACATATCTACACACATGCTCACAAGCCTACTCCATCAACCATTCACAAATACTTACACATATAACATCTTCACATGCTAGGAAAAAATGATAGACACAACATGCTGTTGAGAGCTAAAATGGAAACACATGGTGTAGATCACACCATAGCAACACACCTAGCAAACAAAAGAAAAACCACAAGTAAAAGAAAAGGAAAATAAAAAGTATTGGGGGGTTTCGAACCCTGTGCCCCCTGCTACACACCCACACAACAGCACCACTACACTACTGCCTACGAGCTCGACATAGAAAGGATGCCAAGCTAGTTTAACTGTTACTGAACCCACACTTGCTACTATTGCCAAGAGAAAACACAAAAGGGGGGGCTGCTAGGCTGGGACTCGAACCCATGCCCTATCATAAACACACATAGACACACAACATGTACCACTATGCTACGCTACGGGAACCTGACAGAACAAGGGAAAGCCTCAAGGTATACTACCAGACAACCAGATGCTCTATCTCTCCCACAGAGATGCCGACGGTGGCGAACGCCGGCGCATGCCCGAATGTGTACTACTACTCTATGCCAGAGAGGGGATGCACTACGGCGAGCTACTATGCTGGTGCACTGCACAAGCCTGTGCACCCACACACAAACTGACACCACAACAGAAACTGCCCTGCTCGCTCCGAACAGAGAAGGCGACCTCGATCGCTACTGCACGTCTACCGAGAGGGAAGGAGGAGGAGCTAGGCTCACCTAGGAAAGGAGGAGGGGCGCCTATGGGAGGAGGAGGCAGGTTGGAGAGAAGAAAACGTGATCTCACGAAGCCTGGAGACGTCCTGGAAGCAGAGCCAAAGAAGACCGACGCAGGGAAGAAGACCGACGGTGCACATCGAAGACGAAGACCTGCCCGTCGGTGAGGTAGCTCCCCGGCCTCACCGAGGACGGGAATGGAGCGCAGGGTGCAGCCCCGAACCGCAAGACATGGCGGCTGGCGCCGGAGATGGCGGGTGCAGGGTAGACGACGGCCGTGCTCTTCCCCTCTCTCTCTGCAACCTAACTACAGCACCCTTACCTCAGGGGGAAGAAGAGATGGAGGGAGATGGAGGAGGAGTGGCGGCGGCAGATGGGGAAAGGAGGAACCGTAAGGAAGGGGGCACGCACGCCGAGGCTATATGGGGGAGCCTCGACGTCCGTGAGCCCTCACGGCGACTCGTTCTCTCTGAAGCTCAAACGGAAAGTGCGCACTGGGGAGGAACGACGTCAAGTTGGGCCACGGGAGGATCAAGTGGCCCAAGGCTGGCGGCAGATAAATGAAAATCATTTCCTTGGGGGGTTTTCCTATTTAAAACCAACTCTAGTAAGCAAATAACTCCGAGGAAAACCTACGGCACCAAAAATAAAAGTAAAAATACCCCAGGTCATAAGAAAGTATGACCTATTTAATAAAAATAGAAAAAGGATTTTAGGAGCAAGTTAATATTTACAAAACAGTATTGTTTGGATCTGTTTTGTAATTATTTGCACCTTTTAAAACACCTTTTCAAAACAGCAAATCCACATCTCAAATCCACCACAAAATATCCCAAACCATGGGCATTTATCAAACAAAGAAGGAGCAAAAGAATATTTGGGCTTGAGGTAAAAGAGAGGGAGATGGTTTTGAAATTCTAGTGCAAAGCAACTTAGATACTCCCTACTACAAGCACACCCACTTCATACCTAGAATCAACACATCATACCACATGTCATCACATCATCACATAAAATCACAAGGCATCAAACACAATAACAACAATACAAAGGCAAGGATGAATGGGATGGCATGGATGCATGCATGCAAAAGAGAATAAAACAAGGGAAGCACCACAAGAAATATCACATGCATATAACCTCATGTCAATGACAAGTTGGACCCACATAGACAAGGTTCCAAAAAGGGAAAGATACACTCTTGGGGCATTACACGCTCCCTCGCTCTAGTTTCACTCTAGCTTCACCTATTGGAAATATGCCCTAGAGGCAATAATAAAGTGGTTATTATTATATTTCCAGTTCATGATACTTTTCTGTTATTCATGCTATAATTGTAGTAACCGGAAACCATATACATGTGTGAATATATAGATCACAATGTGTCCGTAGTGAGCCTCTAGTTGGCTAGCTCGTTGATCAATAGATGATCGTGGTTTCCTGATCATGGACATTGGATGTCATTGATAACAAGATCACATCATTGGGTAATGATGTGATGGACAAGACCCAATCCTAAGCATAGCACTACATCGTGTTGTTCGTCTGCTAAAGCTTTTCTAATGGCAAATATCATTTCCTTAGACAATGAGATTGTGCAACTCCCGGATACCGTAGGAGTGCTTTGGGTGTACCAAACGTCACAACGTAACTGGGTGATTATAAAGGTGCACTACAGGTATCTCTGGAAGTGTTTGTTGGGTTGTACGAATCGAGACTGAGATTTGTCACTCCGTGTGATGAAGAGGTATGTCTGGTCCCACTCGGTAACCCATCATCATATTGAGCTCAGTGTGACTGAGGAGTTAGCCGCGTGATGATGTGTTATGGAACGAGTAAAGAGACTTGCCAGTAACGAGATTGAACAAAGTATAGGGATACCGACGATCGAATCTTGGGCAAGTATCATACCGGTAGACAAAGGGAATTGCATAGGTGATTGATCGAATCCCCAACATTGTGGTTCATCCAATGAGATAATCGTGGAACATGTGTTAACCAACATGGATATCCAGACCCCGTTGTTGGTTATTGACCGAAGAGGTGTCTCGGTCAAGTGTGCATGCTTCCCAAACCCGTAGGGTGTACACACTTAAGGTTCGATGACTCTAGGATTACAGGGGAATAGTGTACGTGGTTACCGAAGGTTGTTCAGAGTCCCGGGTGAGATCCCGGACATCACGAGGAGTTCTGGAATGGTCTGGAGGTAAATAATTATATATAGGAAGTGAGGATTTGGTCACTGGAAATGTTCCGGGCGACACGGGTAATGTACCGAGACCACCGGAAAGGTTTTGGGGGTCCACCGGCAAGGACCACCAGCCCCAAGATGCTACATGGGCAAAAATTGGGTGGGAACCAGCCCCTAGGTGGGCTGGTGCGCCTCCACAATCAACCCAAGGCGCGGGAAGGGGTGGAGGAGGCAAAACCCTAGGCGTGGGGAGGCCACCTTGGGCCTCAAGACCCACCCTAGGGCGCCTCCACCACCTTGGCCGCCGCCCAAAGCTATCTAGGGCTGCCGCACCCTTAGGGTGGGAAACCCTAAAGGGTGGGCACCCTCCTCCCTCTCCTCCTATATATAGTGAGGATTTTGGGGCTGATTTGAGACAACAATTCTCTCTCTCTCTCTCGGCGCAGCCGTACTCCACCTCCTACTCGTCCTCCGTAGTGCTTGGCGAAGCCCTAACGGAGTACCACGCAGCTCCAGAGTCACCACGCCATCGTGCTGCCGGAGCTCTCCCTCAACCTCTCATCCCTCCTTGCTGGATCAAGGCGTTGGAGACATCACCGGGCTGCACGTCTGTTCAACGCGAAGGCACCGTTGTTCGGTGCGTAGATCAGAATCCACCGCGATCTGAATCGCTGCAAGTACGACTCCATCAACCGGGTTATAGCAACGCTTCCGCTTAGCGATCTTCAAAGGTATGAAGATGCTCTACCCCTTTGCTCGTTGCTGGTTTATCCATAGATAGATCCTTGCATCACGTAGGAAAATTTTGAAATTACTACATTACCCAACACCACCGACCCCATGGATGACGCCCCTCGCATGCACCATGGGAGCTCGCTGTCGGACCACCGTCATTGGCCTGTCAGCGCTGCGTCCACCACCATCTTCACCCCTGCCATGCGCAGGCAGAAGGCTTCCTCTTGAGACCGGTGCATCAAGTATTTTGCCCCGTTGCATCCCCCATTACCTCAGCCCGGCATGCGTCCACGTTGGGGGGCTAAACACGGAGGAAGCGCTGCTCATGAAGAGTGAACTACTTCGCCACCGCCCAATGGACGGGAGGTACAACGCGTGGGCATACCATGTCGCCAAACTTGTCATCGTGGCCAGGAGGGCCCTGGAACCCTATGCTCCGCTTAGACCCCACAACCGGAGGCACGGGGCTCGACCAGCAAGCCGCCCCCGAGTGGCAGCTCGCTCGGCCCGCGACGAGAGGGTCCGAGCAGGCCCCGCCTCATGACGTGCCCCTACTCCTCGGGGTCACGGTGACCGGCCCCTAGTGGCGCCGCACCTTGGGAGGCCGGTGACAAGTTTTGCGCCCTTCACAACAATCACACCCACAACACGGAGGACTACCAGGTGATCAAGATCCTCAACAGCAAGCGCGCGGCTCGGCGCTGAGACCATGTCATCCCCGCCAACCACGAGGGAGACGTCGGTGACCACCCATGGTGGCCCCGCAGCAACGGTGAAGCGACCATTTCTGAGACGATGCTCGGCGCGGGTCCCCCCGGGGTGGCTGCCACCCGGACGGCACCGTTGTGGCACCACGCATGCGACCCCCAAGCGAAGGGGGTCTCACGCCGAGCATTGGCGTCGAGGCCAACGTGCCATAAAATGTCACCCACTTTCCCCCGGAGTGAGGGGCACGGCGGGCGCCACCGTCAAGTCGAGCTCAGGCTCTCCAACCTGGCGCCATCAGGCGTGATGGGAGTGGCAGGAAGGCGCTTGGGCGCTAGCGAGGGCGTGCCCCGACATGTTCCCCCGTGGGCCAGGGAGGTATCATCGAGCACCAAGGTCGAGGGAATTGGTCGTTCGGAAGCTCACCCGACATGTTCCCCCGTGGGCCAGGGAGGTATCATCGAGCACCAAGGTCGAGGGAATTGGTCGTTCGGAAGCTTAGCAGGCTGCAAGGGACGCGGGGTGAGCGCGCCTCGCGAGGTGCTAGGATTCTTTGGGCTCGAGAAGCTTCTGGAGCCAGCAGCCTTGGGACCCGGCCGTCGCCCGCCGAAGGGGCGGTTCCATGGAATGATACACCAGGCGGTTGGATGCGCCCATAAAGATCGGGTCGTCGAGTGGTTTTTTGGACCGACCAGGTCAAAAAGGTCCCTGGTATTTTGTACTTCCCCGAATGACTGTTTCTTGAATATGTAACAAACTTAGTTAGCTTTCACTTGGAATGGTGTTGTTTGCCTTAAGTTTTAGGCTTTAGTGTCCAGCTGTTGTCTTGCGGACGAACTCTCCAGGACATGTGGAGCGTGGCGGTCCTCGCGCGAGAGTCTAGGGAGCGACGAGCCAGTGTGCGTGCTTCCTCGCTGAGCGGTGACAAGTGTCGGAGAAGAATCCCCTTGGGAAGGACCCCCTAGGGGCACCCATGTCTCTAGGCTGGATGTCGCGTGCTTGGAGACGGAGGGTAGGGTCCCCATCAGAATCGCCCGTGTAGGCTCCTCTATATGTGAAAAATTATGAGATTTCGATCCCTAAAAGATCTTCCTCCAAGAATCAAAATACCATCGTGTGATCAGCCCCACGGTGGGCATCAACCGTCATAGTTTTGTCATGACAGATGTCCTCGTGAAGGACTTAGGTGTGAATCCATCGCACTATGTGGTGGCTTGAGAGCGGTTGGACGGAATCGGGAGACGCGAGTTTACCCAGGTTCGGCCCCTCTGATGGAGGTAAAATCCTACGTCCTGCTTGTGTTTCATTGATGATGATGATGATGATCTCGATTACAAGAGTGCAGAATGGCTGCCTCTAATCTCGAGGGTGTCTAATCTGTCTATCTCATGATTTGTCTTGTCTAGAGCTAATTTCCCTTGTCCCTCTTTGGGTGCCCTGCCCCTCCTTATATGGGTTGAAGGGGTAGGTTTACATAGATTCCTACTAGGATAAGGACTAGTTTCTCGGGAAACCTAATCTAGGTCTTGCTTCTCTTCGAGGGAACTCCTCCTCTTCTTGGACCTCCTTCATGAGTCGCCTTGCGCTGGCTTGCACACTGGGCCTTGGGCATTGCCATCCCGGTTGACCTGGTAAACACGGCGCTTTGTATGAGCCATCAAATGATGGGCCAGGTCATATTCCTGGCCGGGTCAAACCGTGAGTAATATCCGCGGCACCAAGCGCCTGGGGAGTGAGGGTGGGGGCCTGAGAAGACCATGACCCTCTCAGGTAATAATGAGGGGGTTGTCAACACCCGGGGGCCTCTCGTGCGTAACCCCACGACAAGTCCTCATGCTCCCTCACATGTCTTAGTGGAAGTCCTCATGCTCCGGCTAGGGAAGAAGACCATGACCGTCTCAGATAATAACGAGGGGGATGTAAACACCTGGGGTCTCTCATCCATAACCCCACGACGAGGCGTGTCATGGCGGCGGTAGGGGACCTCCTCGCACGTCCTAGTGGCAGTCCTCGTGCACTGTGATAGTGAAAAAGATGAAGGAAACAACGCGGGGTTCGTCTTTATTTTTAGGTCTGCCCGTGCTAGACATGGCTAGCGCCTTTATTTGTCCCTGCCCTTTGGCTTGGGAGCGAGCATGTCGGGCTGGCCTGCGCCGAGCGCGGTGGTCATGCCCGTCCTTTCCGAGTTCATGAGCGAGTTAGCTTTGTGTTTTTCCAGCGAAGGACTCGGCTTTTATTTTTTTCGTGGAGGTCCTTTGGTTTTTGTTGTCTCGCGACGCCCATATGCAACCGGGGATGTCCAAATGCAAGCGGGCATGCACATGCCGTCTAGGCTTGGTGTTATTTTCCTCTCTGCAGGACTCCCCACGAGGAGCCTCGCGAGGCGGGCCGCGCGAGCTGCCACCACGAGTGTGAGTTCTCGAGAGTCATGCTTTAGGGGCCCTCACTCCCAAGCTTGGGGGCTGGGCCGTGGTGCCACGACGCATCAAAATGATCACATAAGAAGATGACACGATGGAAGGGGGGTCGGGCTTCTGAAGCACCCCCCAGCAACCCGGGAAGGGCGCTCGCAAGCGTGCCAGCCTCATTAGGTTTGCACGGGCAATCACGGACGAGGGGATGTGAAGCTGGGCAGCGCTCAGGGGCAGCCAGTCTGCACCCCAGTCACGCGCCAGGAGTGAGGCCACATGAAGTGTGTGCAGAGGGCTCTCGCACTACTAGGAAAAAGCTTATACACAAAATCATAGCAGTAGCGCTTGTTAAAACAAAGCACTACTGCTACATAACAGTAGCACGTGGCGAACAAGTCCGCTACTGCTACCCAAATAGCAGTAGCGCGCTCAAATAAAACGCGCTGCTACTATGATTGTTCTAACGTTGCTGCTAGGCTAGGTATAGTAGTAGCGCTCTTCTCGGAACTGCGCTACTACTAAGTTTTCTAGTAGCATCACATTTAAAAAAACGCGCTATAGCTAAGTAGCTATAGCGCTTGCTGGGTAAGAGCGCTACTACTAAGTTTGACTAGCCCCTGCGTGGGCGTCCCTCCCCCAATTCCTCATTCTTCTCACGTGCGTCTCCAACTTCTCCCTCGCCGCACTTGCTCCCTCGTCACCTCAACCTCTCCCTCCGTTGCCGTCACCGGAGCCGCCACCGGAGTCGCACGCCATCGCCCTCACCGGAGCCATGCACCCCCGGAGCTACCCTCGTCCGCTCCTCGCCGCCCGTGCCTCCCTTGCCGTCGCCGGAGCAGCCGTAGACACCACCGGAGCCACGCTCGACGCCCTCCGCGCCACCGTCTCCTCTAAGCCACCCTCAACGCCCCTGCCTCTTGGTAAGCCCTGCCCCTCCTCTCTAGGTTAATTAAATTAGGTGAATTTAGTTATGAACCCTAGGAATTATCTAGGTTAATTAGGATAACTAGGTAGGTTAAGTAACTAAGTGAACTAGCTAGGTTAATTTGGTTAACTAACTAGGTTAACTAGCTAGGTTAATTTGGTTAACTAACTAGTTGCTGCTAGTAGTATATATAGTGGTTCTAGTATATGTTAATTAGGTTAGGGCAGTAGTGGTACTAGTAGTTGTGAATTAGATGTTTTTAGTTAGGGAAGTAGGTTTTTACTAGGTTAATTAGGTCCAATATGGCTTGGAGCAGTTCATAGGCGTAGAAGCCTCTCGCATGATAATTGATGGAATCATGGCACAACTGGACATACCCCTGGCAGGTAATAGGGTAAGGCAACATGTAGGGACGTGCTGCCAGCAGAAAAAACATGTAATTGCAGACAACCTTTGTTGCTTTAGGAAGTCCCAATGTTGTCGACACTAGTTCCAATACCTTGTGAATGATGTCTTCTGATGCACAAGTCGACGAGGAGTAGAACGTGGAGTCTCATAGGTTCTCCCTCCCCATCTGCTTTGCAATTTTGCTGCCTATACTATCGTTAGTGTGATGGAACACCTTAAACAAGTCATGTTGGCGCATGTAGTCTGACCAATATCATTTCCTTTATACGAGTACCATCATTAGCTTAGTGAAGAACACAAAATCAATTCCTTGAACCACACGGCCCGGATTATACCAAATTTGTATATGCTTAAGTACTTAACTAAATATATGTAAGGGTTCTAGGTTTCTGGGGTTCATCCATCTATATTTGGTTATGAATTGAGTTTGAGAGAGAAGGAGATTTGTGTAGATTTTCTTGAAGTGTCAAACACTGGGAGATGTAAATTTGAAGTTGTCATGTTATATGCAAATTCCTCAATAGTGTTTTCTCATGTTTATCTACTGTTGTAGTTTCTCATGTACATGGTCTTAAGTGGTCCCGTTATATGTTACATTGAAGTGGTTCGATTGTGCCTAAGTGGCCTTTTGTTGTTTCGAGGGAATGAAGCTGAGTGGCCTATGTTTTGCCGGAATGTTCATTCATTTCTGTTTCGGCAAATTTCAGGTGCTCCATTTATCCACTTTTTAGCAAAGATCATGCCAAAATTTTCCGTGAATTTCAGCATGACTTGTGCTACAAACTAGGACATATCGAGTGCCCGAGATTTGCCGCATCGGGAATGAATCAACATTCCTCGAAAACATAGGCCTTTTTATGTCATTATTAATTTTATTAGGTCTATAATTAATTGACCAGATTTAATCATAGGAAACATGGCTTGCAACGATGAAGGACAGGGTTCTCGTGATTGCAACGCCTACAAGGCGGCACACTATTATTGGAACCTTCTCGCCAAGCAATGGTTGTTGGAGGGCCCACCTGTCACATTCAAGACTGAGACCGACATCAAGACCAGCACCGAGAGTAGCGCAGAGACCGAGACCGGCACCGAGACTTGCGCTGAGACCCAGACCGACACTGAGACAGACACCAAGACTGGCAGAGCCGGTATAGAACCGAAACCGAAGAGGATATGACTGGTGGTCACGGAGGTGGACTCCGGCAATTTTGAGCCCAAATTTCCTGCGGAAGCACGCGTGCTACGACAATTAAATAGGATGCATCCTATGGACAACCTCCACCATCAACGATGAGAAACTAAAGAAGATACCAGATATGGATAACTCCCTTCTAAGGAAGCTGCACCAGGTATTCTTGTTCCCGGGCCGAGATGAAAAAACTATACTGATCCAGATAAAGACCTGACAATGAAGAAGATAAACAAAGGCGCCATGTCAAGTTTAGTGGTGCGTTGTCCGCTTGGAAAGTAAGGGTGAAAGCAAGGATCATTGACAAAAAGGAACCCTACACCAAGATTGTAAAGGATAATCTGACAATTATGGAAGAGCGGTTTGAAATATTCAAGGCAGCTTGCGTTGCCGAAGCTTCCAAAGAAAAGTCGGAGTACATGAAGGGGCTTCTAGAGAGGAACATGGGGTGCCACCACGTCGGTAGTTGTGGTTACGAGGGGTAGAGGTCCATATTGCCAAGGAGGACGCGGAACGCGAAAGTCTGGGCATCCCACACCCCATTGCGGAGTTCACCGCCCCGCAGGAGCGTGACATCATCAGGGCCCAGTACCGTTTGGACCAAGTCAACATAGTTTTGATATAGACACGGTCACGAAGGAGTTCATGAGAGTGTTGGTAATTATTAATTTACCCACTAATTTTAGCTTCTGATCAATTCAACTACACTTTTAGTCACATTTGTAAAGGGTACATGTTCCTTTTGCAGAAAGAGCAGCACATGATTGCGGCTGAAAGAGACTCGCCGTGTGAGGCGTTGGCGAGGCCCAAGTGGGACACCCCATTCAACTAGACCTTGAACATATTGAAAGGACTCCCGGTGGACACTCGTCCGTCGTATGGATGCGTGCACGGTGTCGGATACGGCGCCATGTGGAAGAAGTACTACCGTGAGACCACGGAGGAGAGAAAGGAAAGACACATGTTAAATGAAGAAAAGATGGACTAGAAGGTTGCAATTGCGGTTGATAAGAAATCAGCCGAGACAACTTGACTGGCGTTCGTATAGTGTCTTGGTTCCGGCTGTCATCAGTTGGACCAAGGAAAATCCAAATAAAGATGCATCGGACTTTCCACTTTCCAGCTTCTTGGGGAAGAGCTTGACTAGCGTTGCACCAGCACGTGCTATTGCACTAGCTCCCGCACCTGCTCCTGCATCGGCTCCTGCACCTGCTCCTGCACCGACTCCCGCAACTTCTCCTGCACCTGCTCATAGCAGCCCGGCCTCCGCCTCGGACATGCTCGGTGGTGTTTCGTCTTTGGCTGAGCTCGACGCCCTCACGATACCTGTCACACCGGCCCTCTTCAATATATGTATAATCTCCCGTTTCCATTGCCTTTCGGATGTCTCAAGTCACAAACATGTCTTTGCAGGCCGACGTAACTCCATGCACCATACTTTACACTATCAGCGGCCATAAGGCAGACGTGGAGAAGGTGACGATAGTGAAGCCGAAGGAACAATTGTACCATAGCCGGCTGACCCCCCTTGACATCTTCAAGGTTTTCGTGGCCAGTGTCGAACCAGGCCATGAGAATTTGGCTC
Organism: Hordeum vulgare subsp. vulgare; assembly: GCF_904849725.1. NCBI lineage: Eukaryota > Viridiplantae > Streptophyta > Magnoliopsida > Poales > Poaceae > Hordeum > Hordeum vulgare. Next base: position 241,391,936 of record NC_058523.1, read on the forward strand.
CTCTGGTAGCACTAGGGGGAGATGACGACGAGATCCCACGGAGGCTTTGCGATTGCAAGCGTTGGGTCCTGTTGTGGCCAAAGAGTCCGCTTAGTCTGGAGGCGACCGGGAACATACCCATGACCAAGCAGCCTCAGCAAGGTATGAACACCAACACCCCCACCTACCCAATTAGCGTCAGTTGTCGTGTCGGGTGAGGAAGAGGCTCCATTAGTGGTTGATGAGGTCGCCGCCGTCGAAGAAGCAATGCATGATGCCATCGACGAGGATGACAATGACCCTCTATAGTATCTCCTTCGATTTGATTACATCTTCGACATGTTTCACTTGAAAATGCTCGATTTTATGCTTGTTAGCCTTTTTGCCTTGCACATGAACCACATCATCAGGATTGAGCAGATACCTTATATCTGTGTTGCTGACCCGTACTTCATGCACAAGGGCTTCTTGGCAGTGTGCCCAAAGCACCATGAATACGTGAGTAACTACATCGCCGATTTGATGGTCGCCAATAAGGACAAGGAGACGATTATCGTGCCTCATCATCCCATGTAAGTCATCCGCGGATATCTTTCCTTCGAATTCAATCATTAGTTTGCACGGATGGAGGCTAATTTGAGGTGTACTTATTTTGCGCAGCGACGGGCGCGCCGTCCTCATCATCATTTACCCCCAATTCTCCCAAGCTCTTTACCTGGAGTCATTGAAGAACATGAAGAAAAAGGATTACACCCACATCAAGTCTGTTCTCGATGGTGCTATCTTTTCAACGGCCTACGGGGTGGAGAGATCACGACCAGGAAGACAAGGAATTGCGCGCCTGCCTTCGGCCATAAGACTGACTTCTGTTGCATCCGACAACCGAGTGGTACTCTTACTGATCGATTCTATGTCCTCCACCACATGGTGGAGTACAGACAGGATTAGCAGAACCTTCGCATGTCACCTAGATCCGGCGATGCCCATATTCTGCAATGGGCAAAGAACCTAGGAGATATCCCAGATCACCGAGTTTGAGCTGAGTTCTATCACATCCAACGTGAACTTTCCCAAATCATCATGAAGAAGGTCGTGGAAAAAATAGGGATGTTCTACAAAGAAGGGAATATGTCGTGGGAAGACGTTCGAACACGCGTATCGGCTAAGCGTCTCGACCGGAAGCCTTTCACTGCACTCAGGGACTATCTCCCTGACTTGATGGATGGCACAACATGTTGGAGTGATTGACGATATACGACAAAGTGTCTGTTTAGTACATACTTTCTCTATGACGAAACTTTGAGTTATGCATGACGAAACTTTATTTGTGATGTAATTAAACCGTCCTCCTCAACTAGCGAAGATCACTCCAGTTAGGGCATTTTGGTACTATGAACTTTGTTATTTATGATTATGAGATGTTGCTTCTATTTTTGCCAATTCTATCTCTTTGTGTTGCTCAACTATATATTTTGCATATTATTGACTCATGGGATGATGCAGGTACATAGATTATCGATGGCGAAGAAGTGCTACACCAGGAGTATATGACGAGTGACATGAGTTTCAGGCCCAGGTGTACCGGTTTCCGAGCAATAGCCAGAGACGGTTAGATAGCAGAGCCGAAGTAGAAAGTAGTTAGTTTAGGTTCATGCTAGTGCGAGAGAGGGATAAGAACCGGTGCCTCAAGAAATACTACATTATGTATGATGAGACATGCCATGTAACTTGTATACCTATATCATGATTATGATGTGACGACATGATTTGTGTTGGATGGTATGATGAGACTATTATGTGTATGATAATCATATCATAAACAAGCAATATGCTCATCATATAATACTATATAAAATATGTACAAAAACATCGCAAATAGGTAGCAAAAAAGGGTGAAAATATAGTAGTAGCACTTTTTAGCGCTGAAAAGGAAAACACTACTGCTATGCCACTTAGCAGTAGCGCTGGTATCGACATCACTACTGTTAAGTAGCTATAGCAGTAGCGTATGCCAAAGCCAATACTCATAAACATTAGCTGTAGCACCGTACAAGTAGCGTGGTACCCCGCGCTACTAATAGCCCTAAAAACCGCGGTACTGCTAGGCTTTTCCCTAGTAGTGTCGTCGGCCGGGACGCAGGCGACATGCGAAAAGGGAGAACATTGCGAAAGACCAAAGACGCCCGAAGCACAGAAGGGGCCAAGGGTTCTTTGATGTGGTAGGAAAAGGCTGAGGAAGCTCTAGTGGAGGAGGCGCCGTCCTCATCGTGGCCCATGGGGGCTGCGGTGCTGAGATCGCCGCCCTCCTCGGGAGGCACCGCCTGGGCAAATTGCCGGACCAAGGACTCCATGTTCCCCCGCACTTCATCCTTGAGAGGGGCCTGGAGCTCTGCGGGCACTGGCTCCATTGCACGGGAGAGGTCGAACGCGGGACTGTGGTGGTGTAGGTTGCAGAAGATGCACGTTAGCGCGTTGCCCAAGAGATCATGCACACCGGACTCGACGTCCTCCTCCACCTTGGAAGCACCTGACTCTAGAGCCTCCACCACCGTGAGGAGAAAATCAGGGTGGCCCTGCTACTTCTTGAGCTTGCCTTGGTTTTTCCCTTGAAGAGGAAAGGGTGATGCAGCAAAGAAGAGGTAAGTATTTCCCTCAGTTTGAGAACTAAGGTATCAATCCAGTAGGAGTATCAAGATGAGGCACCAATGAACCTGCACAAAACAAACAAACTTGCACCCAACGCGATAAAGGGATTTTCAATCCCTTCACGATTACTTGCAAGGTGAGATCTGATGTGAGGAATAAAACTTCTCTTACTAATCAATGCACTTGAATATGAAAGTTTTTATTATATCCTCTTTGGATGCCTATCATATTTAGGACTAATTTCATAGCACACGCCAATTACCAAGTTACTTAGAGAGAGCATTCTCAAAATGATATGTGTGAAGATCGGGAGTTTTTATTTCTACAAAATATGACACCGCCGTGATCTAAAAAGATTTAAGTGAAGCACTAGAGCAAAATTATCTAGCTCAAAAGATATAAGTGAAGCTCATTGAGTATTCTAACAAATTCACGATGAGTGCATGTCCCTCTCAAAATGGTGTGCAGCAAGGATGATTGTGAGAAAACAAACGGCAAAGACTCCTATAATACACGATGCTCCAAGCAAAACACATATCATGTGGTAAATAAAAATATAGCTTCAAGTAACGTTACCAATGGATTGAAGAAGAAAGAGGGGATGCCTTCCCGGGGCATCCCCAACCTTAGGCTTTTCAGTGTCCTTGAATTTGGCTTGGGATGACTTGGGCATCCCCAAGCTTAGGCTCTTTCCACTCTTTATTCCATTGTCCATAAGAACATCACCCAAAACTTGAAAACTTCACAACACAAAACTTAAACAGAAACTCGTGATATCATTAGCATAAGAAAACAAACCACCAACTTTTTAGGTATTGTAGTAAACTTAATTTCCATTTAGATTGATGTTGTATTACTGTATTCTCACTTCTCCATGGCTCGCACCCCCGATACTAACCATAGTTTCATCAAAATAAGTAATCAACACAACAAAAAATAGAATCTGTCAAAAACAGACCAGTCTGTAGCAATCTGTATATTTCGTATACCTCTGCTATCCCAAAAATTCTGAACAATTACGAAAATTAGGGAATTATGCATATCAATCAGCAGCAAAAAAGAATCAACTCAAAAGCTCTTTCTAGATATGAATTAAAATAACTTCGTGAGCACAAAGTTTCTGTCTTTTTCAGCATGATTAAACAACTATCACCAAAACTAATCATAAAGGTTTTACTTGGCATAAACACTAACTAAAACAAAAAAAACAATCATAACAGAATCATGATGGTGTGGACTCAAAAAAACAGAAAGTCAAAAGAAAAAATAAATTTATTCATTGGGTTGCCTCCCAACAAGCGCTATCGTTTGACGCCATAAGCTAGGCATAAGGCAATAGAATCAAGTATCGTCATCTTTAGTGCTCAAAGCACTCATAGGGTGAACACTCAACATTTTAAGATCTTCATATCTCTTACTAGATGGTTCACCATTGTTTTTAGGAACATAAACAAGCCTAGTGGCCTTATTGTGGGGAAAATTTGGAGTGTTCTGAACAACAGCAAAAGCGGAACCCAAGTTAGTTATAACATCCTCTAGTTGGCCAATTCTAGCGGAATCATGATCTAGTTTTTCGTTAACTATGGGTTCCTTCTCCTTTAAATTTTCAAAGTCATTCCCACCTTGGATCCATATTGAGTGATTTGATTGTGGATCTTTTTATCCAAATTTTCAATGAGTTCTATCGTAGCAACTTTATTTTCAATAATATCCAGCCTACGCATCACATGTTCTAAAGTTAAAGTAGTTCATTAACCATGAGTGGGTGTGAGCCTACCAAATTTATTAAAGCACCATAAGAATCAATGGTATGGCTACCCAAGAAATTTCCGCCTACGATGGTGTCAAGAACATACCTATTCCAAGGGGAAATACCCACATAAAAATTGCGAAGTAGAACAGTAGTAGATTGCTTACGAGTAGATCTATTCTGAGCATTGCAAATTCTATACCAAGCATCTTTTATTTTTTCTCCCTCATTTTGTTTAAAATTAAGAACTTCGCTCTCGGGAGTAACGATCGTAGCGATAGGGCTAGCCATAAGGATAAGTAGACTAACCCACACAAGCAAACAGAAAGCAAGCAAAGCAAGGGTGAACGAAAAAGGAAAATATTTTTGTAAATTTTGTTTTTTTAGAAGTGGGGGAGAGGAAAACGAGAGGCAAATGGCAAATAATGTAAATGCAAGAGATGAGTTTGCGATAGTTACTTGGTAGATATGCTTCACTTGAATACTCCCCGGTAACGGCGCCATAAATTCTTCTTGCTACTTGTTGAGCTTGCGTTGGTTTTTCCCTTGAAGAGGAAAGGGCGATGCAACAAAATAGAGATAAGTATTTCCCTTAGTTTGAGAACCAAGGTATCAATCCAGTAGGATTATCAAGATGATACACCAATGAACCTGCGTAAAAACAAACAAACTTGCACCCAACGCGATAAAGGGGTTGTCAATCCCTTCACGATAACTTGCAAGGTGAGATCTGATAGTGATGAAAGGTAAATAGATAAAAGCGCAACAAGGTATTTTTGGTATTGTTGTATGTAGATCTGAATATATAATGTGTAAAATAGACCCGGGGGCCATAGTGTTCACTAGAGGCTTCTCTCATGATAGCAAGTATTAGGGTGGGTGAACGAATTACTGTCGAGCAATTGATAGAATCGCGCAAAATCATGACGATATCTAAGGCAATGATCATACATATAGGCATCACGTCCGAGACAAGTAGACCGATACTTTCTGCATCTACTACTATTACTCCACACATCGACCGCTATCCAGCATGCATCTAGTGTATTAAGTTCATAACAAACAGAGTAACGCCTTAAGCAAGATGACATGATGTAGAGGGACAAATTCATGCAATATGATATAAACCCCATCTTTATACCCTTGATGGCAACAACACGATGCGTGCCTTGCTACCCCTTCTGTCACTAGGTGAGGACAACGCACGGTATGAACCCAAAACCAAGCACTTATCCCATTGCAGGAATTATAGATCAAGTTGGCCAAACGAAACCCATAACTCGAAAAGAATTACAAGGATACGAAATCATGCATATAAGAAATCAGAGGAGTCTCAAATAATATTCATAGATAATATGATCATAAATCCATAATTCATCGGATCTCGACAAACACACCACAAAAGAAAGTTACATCGGATAGATCTCCATGAAGATCATGGAGAACTTTGTATTGAAGATCCAAGAGAGAGAAGAAGCCATCTAGCTACTAGCTATCGACCCGAAGGTCTGTGGTGAACTACTCACGCATCATCAGAGAGGAAATGGTGTTGATGAAGAAGCCCCCCGTGTCCGAATCCCCCTCCGACAGGGCACCAGAACGGTCCCCATGTGGGATCTCGCGGGGACATAAGCTTGCGGCGGCGGAAAAGTATTTTCGTGGCTCCCTCTATTGGTTTCGGGATTTTTGGGAATTTATAGGCGAAAGAGGTAGGGAAAAGGAGGCAAGGGGGCCCACGAGCCTGCTAGGCACCCCCCTAGGGCGCGCCTAGGGGGCTCGTGACCTCCCACGAGACGTCCTACCTTGGTTCTCAAGTCTTCTGGGTATCTTCTATTATGGAAAAAATCATCCCGCAGGTTTTATTCCGTTTGGACTCCGTTTAATACTCTTTTCTTAAAAAGGTCAAAAACACTAAAAAACAGAAACTGGAACTAGGCACTGAGTTAATAGGTTAGTCCCAAAAATGATATAAAAAGGACATATAAATGCATATAAGACATCCTAAATTGATAATATAATAGCATGGAACAATCAAAAATTATAGATACATTGGAGACGAATCAGGCCCCCATCGCCATAGGTCCGTGGCAGCGTGGGGGCGCACCTGATGAAGTGGTGAAGCGCGACGCCCGCATGCAGGGCCAGCTCCCGGAACCGCTGAGTGCCCTGCTCCTTCATGCGGCACGAGTGTGCCGCCCTGCACTGTGCGTGCACTGCGTCATCTTTGGCTACTTGTACGTTATTGGTGTCCTCGCCGAACTAGGCTAGGAGTGACTTCAGTTCCTCCTTGGCATCCCCTCGCTCCTGGAGGCGGCCTCCAGGGCGACTTGGACCCCTCACAGGTGGCCCTGAGCGCGCTTGACTCCTCTTGGAGCGCGTCGTCCTTCAACTGGAGGAACGCCTCCCACCTAGCGAGCCCGTCGGGGTACTCCTCGAGGGCATCTACCCGCTCGCGAGCCACCCTCGCGTTTGTGCCGGCCAAGTGCTCTACGCGCACCGCCTCAATGGTGGCCTCACCGGCAAGGACGCGCCCTTCCAAGGCTTCGAGATGCTCGTGCTCCGCCTCCTGGTTGTGGGCGATCTGGTTGGCCTCACACTCGCGGCTAGACATGATTGCCTCCCGCTAGATGACGATGGTATCCCTCTGAGTCAGGTCCAGCCCGCGCCCGAGGCCCTCAAGAGTGTGCGTGGCGCTCACGACCACACGCTCCTGAGGTTCCGCCGCCATGCTGAGATCGAGGGCTCCTCGAGCCCCGCCGACCCCTGTGCCGAGGAAAAAGCTTCATCGATCGGCAATACATTGAGAAGCGCCCCGGGAATGGCGTTCCTGGGCCTCTTAGTCGCGGGTGCCCTGGAAAGCTCGGGAATGAGGCTCATTGTAGTCAAGCAAGGAGTGTGGGGGCAGGCGACAACAAGGGCACTCTTACTCATCGCTGGCGACCCGGCGCCCACGCGTCAGGCTGATCTTCGGGACCGAACCTTGCTGCCTCTGGGGGGTGACGGCAATGCTGAGGGCCCTGCCCGTGCTTTGGCTCTCGCAGTGTATCCGTTGGACGCCATGGATAAAGTGAAGCCAAGTTCGCTCAAGGACAACAAAGAAGTAGAAGTGAAAGGCAACCGGGGAACGGTGCAATGTTGGATCCGACCCTGGGGCACGGTGACCTTTATAGACACAACCACGACCCTCGAGGCGTCGCGGGGGTGAAGGCAATGAATGCCCCACTGGGCACTGTCACCAGGCCTGGCCCATGGATAGCAGGGGCACGCGCCTCTCCATTGCACCAACGAGTTGCCCCATGCGTGGCACGGGCCTGGGGGCAATCTTGCGTGGGAGATATGGCATGGATGGGCAGCGCTAGCCGAGGGAGCCATAACGATCGGCGCTGTGCACAAGGCGGCGTGACAGCTTGCTTGGAGCAGTTCCTGAGGCGTCGCGGGAAGGAAGGATCCCACGTCGTGTTGGCTGCAGCGCGTCGAGCCAGGTCCGTAGGAGCTTGGGGCCCATGTCGCCTCGTCGCTCCTGATGGAAAGAATCATACAAAAAGTGGGCCCGGGCGCTACTGTCGTGCCCCTGGGACCGGGGGTACCCACGCCCGTCGGCTTGCGAACCCAAACGCAACGTGAAAGGAAGAGCGTAGTTCGACCCATTGTGAGGGCCCTTGCCTCACGAGGCAAGCACGTGAAGATCGTCACATAGGGTCTTGGGAGGGCGTCCGCCACGAGGACCTTTCCCTTGAGGCCCTCATGGAGTAGGCCCGACGAGGATGCCCTGGTAGGGTCCCACGACCCAGCTCTCCTCGTGGATGAGGTAGGTTGCGCAGGCGGCGCAGAAGCGGTGTCAGCGATTCCGTACGGGGAGGGTTTCCCCTTCCGTGCTAAGTAAGGTGGGAAAATTGGCATGCACCATGAAGCGACCCCCAAGGATTTCCCATTCGGTGCAAGGAAACTAAAGCTGGAGGCTCCGCAGGACGAAGGTCATCCCCGAGCCGACCAACGCGTTATGTACGAGAAGCTTTTCGAGGCGAAGAGAACCGTTGTCAGGGCGGACTGTAGCCATGTCCTCTTTCCGAAAATGGCCGTTGTGGCAACCCTTCCCACCAAAGTTTTCGGGGGGGGGGAAGAGGACCAAGACCCTTATATTGGAGAGGCCCGGCCTTCGTAGAAGGGGATCCAACCTCGTCCCCGGGCTATGGAAAGAACGCACCTTTGTACCTGTCTTCCACCTCAAGCAATCCCAACACAAGGAGGAGTAGGGTTTTACACCGCGAGGTGGCCTGAACCTGGGTAACTGCCGTGTGTTTTTAGTTGGTCCCCTAGCTCGTGCTACCATAGAGAAGCCGTGAGGTAGAACAAGGTAGGAGAGCGAGCACACCCTAGTGTTCAAACCTTTTCTCGGGTCCGCGGATTCTCGATTCCGACAAGCACCAAATCTTGGGCGAACTCCTCGAGAAGGCGTGAAAGCGTCGAAGCTACTAGTATTAAATAACACCAAGAATGAAATTGATGATACGCACCGCATGATGGCCTTCGTAAAGCGAGGACTAATGCCCAAATTATGTATCATTTCCTTCAAGTAAGGCCACTCTAGCCTATCATTGGCTTTCATCATGTCTCGTTTCAATGAACAAAAATGGTTGGTCTTCACCCTCCTTGTTTTGATTTAATGTAGACACTCCTATGTTGTTATAAAATTGTCAATGATGAGACTTCCAGGAACAAAAGTTGACTTCTCATTAAAAAATTCCTCGGGGATAGTAACTTTGATCCTATTTTCAAAGACCTTTGACACGATCTTATAGATCACATTGCAAAGTTTTATAGGCCAAAATTACCCTAACATTTTTGGACTCGCTATCTTAGGAATCATTATGATGAATATGCAATTTATATCCCTCAATGAGTCCTCTCCATTGAGCACCATAATAATCATTCTAGTGACCTCATCACCACACATGTCCTAGTGCCTCCAAAAAAGGTGCATTGGGAAACCGTCCGAAGATGGAGCTTTCAGTGGAAACATTTGAAAGAGGGCATTCTTCACCCTCTCTTTACTATATGCAACATTTAGACGAGCATTCATTGATGAATCAACGTGCAACAAAAAATGAGATAAAACTTCTTCCACACTGACCGTTCCCTATGAAGTATATACATTTTCATACAACCCACTGGCCATAGATGCCAACTCCTTTGTATTCCTGCTATGTGTCCTATCTAGATGGTCCAGCTGGGTTAGAGTACTTTTTGCCCGACGCGTGATAGCCATTCTATGAAAATACGTCGTCTTGTTGTCGTCCTCCGCAAGCCATCGCATGCGTGAACGGTACCTCATCAAAATATATTCTCTATATAAAAACTCCACCATGCGGTCTTGCACACACTTCTCTGCTGGGCCTGGACCCACATGTATTGGATTAGCTCTAAATGTCGATAGCTGTTGTCATAAATTCCCCAACTCTTGGCAAATTGAGCCAAAGTTCTGCGCACCCATTGCTTCAACGTCGCTACTATCGAGTTATGTTTGTTTGCCAAGTCCGTCACCGTGAGCGTTGGATACTCTACATGCCATGCTTCTCCAGTACCCTGCTGAAGCTAGCTTTAGTTTCCTATGTTCACCCACACCTAAATATTTTGTTGATAGCTAATCTTAGATTACCGGTCACCAGCTCATTAATCTGAACTATAGGGCAATGGTATTACTTCACCGCCGTTAGATGTTCGAGAGATGCAAAAGGGAACACATCCAACCAACTTGGAGTCGCAAGTGCTCAATCTAGTCAAAATCAAGAAAAGTCGCCTCCAACAATTCTTTTGTTGAATGTCCAGTCTAAGTCCTTGGTACCCTATATCAAACAGTTCGCACATATCCACTCCCTCTCGGAACTCCACAATCTACACACTGTTACATATGTTTGGGCCCATCTATTTTTTTTGGACATAGAATCTCATTGAAATCTACCATGCAGACCCATGACAGTTTACTCTCCCCAAACAAAAAATTCATTGTATCCCATGTTTTGTATCACAAGCTCTTGTTAGTAGCCCCATAAAAATAAGAGAGCCTCCATGGATCCTTCCCTCGATAACAGTTTTCCTCCTCCTGTGTTTAGCAACTACATAGAAATATGCAATTTTCCTATCACCTTGTTTGATTTCCCTATCTATGGACCTCTATTTTTCTTTGACCTCTTCTCACAGCCAAATTTTCTATAGCTCAGGTAAAATGAATCTGAGTCTAGTAAATTCAGCTTCAGAAAGGGTAATGGTCTCTTCTTTAATATCTAATTTGTCATATTCCTTTGAAGCTACTTTTTGTATCTCCTAAGCTGAGCTTCTACATTAGAGTTCCACCCTTTGATGACCTTTCTCAGCTCCATAACTTTAATAGCTAGTTGCCTACGGGAGAGGAAACATTAGAATTCTTGTTTCAAATTTTGGCCACTAGGACAGTAAAGTCCTCCTCAAAACCCACCACTTCTCCATTTTATAGCTACCACTTTTGGGGTTTGAGTAATCCCAGCGTCCTGCATAATGGGAGCATGGTCACTAGCATATCTAGGTAGAGCCCTGCAGGTAGCCAATGGGAAGAAATTATCTATCCCGTATTGCAGAATACCCTATCTATTATGGACATGATCAAATCTACCTGGTTATTAGCCCAGGTAAATTTCCTACTAGAGAGTTTGATTTCTAGCAGGATCCAAATTCAATCCAAGCAATGAAGTTATAACTCCACTTGTGATTGATGTTGCCATTGTTTTTCTCTTTAACACAGCTTACTAAATTAAAATTTCCCCCTACAAGGGTTGGCCAGAGGTTCTCCATGAATAGGGAGTGCAGTTCAAAGATGAATGCCTGCTTCCCTTCCTCATAAGGAGACCCATAAACATTAATAATTCTAAAGGTAGTTTCACTACCTCTTAGTTGTAGCACATAGTTGACAGAAAAATGTAGGCAGGAACAAGACAACACATAAAAGATGTCTAGATCCACTCCCATCAAGATGGTGCCAACAGTGCCTTTTGATGCAAGATGGTACCAAACAAATTTCTCACTCCCAAACAATGATTTGAGGAGGGAGCCAGATAAATCCTCCTTTTTAGTATCTTGAAAACCTGGGACAAGAGCATGAGTCTTATTAATAGTATCAATAATTAGAGTGTTTCTACGTGGAGAAGCAATCTCTCTTAACAATCAAAAATAGAGCATTCATATTATTAACTTGGTCCTAGGGCACTTGCCCATTTGTTTTTACAGATTAAGTACCATAAATTTTTAGAATTGATATCTAAACTAGAATTATCTAAGGTAGTAGCATGGAGACCTCTACTGTCCTCCTTGTGGGTTATGAAAACTAAAGAAAGACCAACAGTCTTGTAAGAAATGAGTTGTTCAAGAGTAGTACTACTCTATTTACCACCAGCCTTAGTTGTATTTATATCTATGTCTACATCAATTATAGTGGCTACAAATATGAAAGATCGATTGTTAAATTTTGAGAAACTGGGCACATGAATTGTGTTCTTACCTTGGCTTTTGGGGACCTCCATGTTTAGAACCTCCTTGAGTTATTGGGCTATTTGGAGGATAGTCCTTGTATCTATAGCCTGCATGGCAGTCATTCTCGGAGGTTGCAGTGGTCCCCATTTTTCATTGTTGTCAGCCATCTTGCTTGGAAGTATTGGAAAGTCAGCTTCATAATGTATCCGAGACCTCCCTTGTTCCAAGTTATTGGTGTTTCCATCTATGAGTCCTTCTTATCTATTCAATTTCTCCAAGTCTCCCTCAGAGCCAAATTCATCATATTCCAGTTCTCCATTTCTCTAAGAAAGTCAAATCCATCACGAATCATCCCAATGCCACCGAACAGTTTATCAAGTGGACTTGATTTAGTGTTTTGTAGTTTTTCAGGAATTTGATTTTTGAGTAGTGAGGTTGGGGTAGGGGGGGTCTAAGTTGTCGTGGCATTGACTGTGGGCAGAGGTTTTGGTGGTTCCACCCCGAGAGCGAGTGTTGGGGCCTTTTCTCTCAGGAACTCTTGGGGTTTTGTGAGACATTTCCAGCAGAAGATAGGTATCTCCTTTGATTGTTTCAATACAGATCTTAGGATTAGTAGATGGAGGTTTTTGAGTAACTACCCCATTTTCAGCAGCCGTAGGTTACACTTAAAACAAGATCCTTTAAAGTTCTCCATTGATACCAAACACTCTTTCTTTTGGGAATTTTTTCTATAATCTATACAAGAGATCTTGACCTGAACTGCCCCATAAAAGCTTGAGAAGTTATGCTACTAGTGTACATCCAGCAGCATCCCAAAGGTGGAAGTGATCTGGTCAAGAAGGGACCATTAACAACATTTGGGGTTAAGTTTCTTGAGCTTTAGCCACACCATTTGAAGATCTTCTTCATTAGTTACATTTCCTAGCAAAACTTCCACTTTGAGAGTAGTGTTATCTTCTATGAGACCAAAGTAGGGGTATCCAGACACCTTCTCTACATCGATCTCTGAGGAAACTTGACTAGTAAGGTCCAATCATCAAAGGCATTGATGGGTCATAGCCAACTGGTTTTATAGATGCTTTCAAACTCCTTGGAGCGCTCCTGCTTGGTGAGTTTTCCAGTTTCTACAAACACAATCCCAACATTTTTCAGCAGTCCCTGGTGCTGGTCATTGACATCAAGGGTCTCTAGATGGTAAAACCCGAGTCCACGGGATACACTCCCAACAAACTTAGTTGAACTATGAGTTTTTTTACCTTACTCGGCAGTCATCTACGTTGTGATTGCATCCTGCAGATGAAGCAACACTTAATCTTGCCGCACTTGTCCTTATGTTGCCGAGGGTCACCACAATTGAAGCAGGTACAAACAGAGTAAGCCATTAACCCTGTATTTGTCATTGCACTCGTTTGGATGTGTTCCTGCTTCTTTTCTCTGTTGGTTCTTGCTATGTGTCTTGTTTGGATACTGATTTTCTCCTTGGTCTTTCCCGGACTCCCCTTGCCGACCTTCCATTGGTGTGGGCAGACCTTACCTCTGTTGTTGTGCTCCTCCCCATTTCTATTAAGGGAATGGGGAAGGGAATTGGCCGGGGAATGCCCATGGAAGTGGTGGTCATTGGAACCCGAAGCCAAAGAAAGGGTGTTGAGGTCCATACTTTGGTTCTGCTGTGGATCATGTGGCCAAATATTGTAGTTCTGCCCCCCCTCTTTTTCTTCTTCTGCGGCCATGCCCCCAATTTACATCGGCCATCTTCTTTGGATCACCAATGCCTGTGGCGGAAGTGTGGCGGAAAGTGGATGAAGGGGAAACCCCAGGTTGATTCTCCCCACCATCTTATTTTTATACTAGTCCACACCTAACTGTACCATTATTCCTCCTTGTCACCATGATCTCTTTGGAAAGATGACGATCTCGTGTGAGCATTAACTACTTTTCCCTTCTGATCTCTTGCGAGCCTTTCTCTCTATAGGAATATGAATCTACCAGAGAGCTCCATGACCAGCAAATGTTCACTAGCATTGGTGATCATATCTTCCACATCAATACTTACTGGTGGGAGGAGGTGAATTCCTGCGCGATGGCCCTACTTTTGGGTGGCCACAACCTCTAGAATGCTTCCCACTTCACGCGCATGTGCTGCCTCGGTGAATCCTTTGCTATCATTTCCCAAGCAATTATTTTTATTGGTGGCATTGATTTTCTTGTGAGAATAAGATGCATATCTATCTCCGATGCCTCTATCAGTATTTGGGTCATCAATTTCTGAACAAAATCTAAGCTCCTCCTTGGCATTATCATTTTCAGTTGCATCCTCATCATGTGCTCTTGGACAAGCTCCTCTTCTCCAATTCGATCCGGACATTAGAGGTCCATGGCTGCACTCATGGTGGTGTGGTAGCTAGAGTAGGTTCGAGGCATGGGTACAACTTCCTCTGAAATATCACCCCAGCCGCAGTCTATCGAGTAAATGCCACTCTGATCTTGTGCATCCACATGTTTTTGCTATAGATGCACATGACTATAGTGTTCTTGTGCAGTAACAACAAAACAAAATCCATCAATCTGACCTCCATATGAGCAGTTTATATCCCCAGCAGAGACTCTAGATTGCACAAACGCGTGTGATGGACTTGGATTTTGCTTCTTATTCTCCAACTTACTCTCTTCCTCAGACTAAAATCGGTCCCACTAGGAAGAATGCCAGCTAAAATCCAATCCATTGTGGTGCTGGTGATACGTATGGCCAAGGTTCTACCCCATGCGGCTCCGACGGAGTCTAGCTGGGCATCCGACGGTGAGGCATCCCACCTTGCTCTACACTTTGTGATCCCACAATTTGCTTCATGCTTTGCCCAATTGACGAAGGTGACTGGTGGAGCTGTCGGATGTGACATCTTGGCCTTCTCCTTCCTAGTACCTTCAAAGTAGATGCTCGAAGGATCGATATAGTTTACTAGAGGGGGTGAATAGGTAACTACCAATTTTTAGCTTTTCTTAACAAATTAGGTTTAGGAACAAATAGGTTGTCTAGATATGCAACTAGGTGAACACCCTATATGATTCTAACAACAACAAAGATACAAGCAAGCACATGATGCAACACAAGTAAGGCTTGCACAAAGTGAAGGTAAGAGATAACCACAAGTGGAATCGGTGGGGAAGAGGATGTGTTACCAAAGTTCCATCCGTTTAAGGGGAAGTACGTCTCCGTTGGAGTGGTGTGGAGGCACAATGCTCCCCAAGAAGCCAATATGGCCATTGTATTCTCCTCACGCCCTCACACAACGCGAGATGTCATGATTCCACTAGTGGTGCCCTTTGAAGGCGGCTACCAAACCTTTACAAACAAGTTTGGGGCAATCCCCACAACTTAATTGGAGGCTCCCAATGACACCATGAAGTTTCATCACAATGGATTGTGGCTCCAATGTGACATCAAATGTCTAGGATGCTTAAACACCAAAGAGTAACAAGATCCGGAAGGGTTAAATATGAGAGAATACTTGGGTTGCACACATAAAAACCAGCACATGAGATGGGACACTCCAAGTTCAAAATAACAAATTGAAGGGAAATCAAACTCGGAGTGACATAAAATACAAACAAGCTCGAAAAGTAAAATACCTAACTAGGAGGGGAGGTGGATGTAGCCACCTATGTTTGAGTCAATTGGCATGGCACCAGAAAGATTTTAACCTTGAGCCCATGACCAAAACTCATCTTTGAAGCAGAAGTAACATCGAAAATGGCTAATGTGAAAGACTTAATTGACGGAATAACATTGAAAATGGCATAATGGGGGGGAGGATGAATTCATTGAGAGAACAATACCCCCCTATATCCATGCCTACATCTAAACAAGATAAAATGATGAGTGTGGTGGGGTGTGCAATACTTCAAGCCACATTGCTCGAATCAATGATACCTCATGCCTTAACTCGTGAAATCTTGCTTCATATGCAATGGCTTCGTGAAAATATCTACAAGTTGCTCATGAGTGTTGAGATAAATAAGATCAATCTGTCCACGCTTGATGTGCTCCTGGATGAAGTGGTTGTAAATCTTAATATTTGTGGGAACCCCGACTTGTAGGTCATGATCACCGAATGCACGTGTACAGTGATCCGAGAGATCAATGCTCAATGAACACATAGAAGCCGAATAACAAGAGTCTTACATCCATTATGTACCATTTAGCTCGGATATGGCCCTTATGGCCATGTCTTCATATACATTGCAATGGAAATCTTCAAACATAGCATGAACCCATGCCATATGACTTAACCCTAGATGCATTCTGACTGGGAAGCGTCCTAGCTCGCAGGAACGTCACCAAGGTATTCTTCACCATCTCCAATTCTCTCTTACCTAGTCAATGAAATAACCAGTGCCAAGCCAATGTACTCATAAGCAACCCATCTTTGGAACAAGGAAATATCAATGCATAATATAGCACTAAGTAGGTAATTTGCGGAAAGCTGTTTTTTAGTGCAATGTCATGGTCAATCAGCTTGTAAGAGCATGCATCAACACGTAGATGATATCCATAGAATCAGGTTAAACATATCAATATCAACAGAGGGTCGAGCATCCCATGTTCACCCATCATGGCAAGTCGTCTGACTTAGCTCATGAATCTTACTGCCATCTTTCTCACACAACCATCATTCTCTCACATGCACGAACACTTGGTTTATACGAAAACAACTGGAGATAGTTTAAGCAGCACCTCTCAATTGTACTCGAAGGTGGACACTTTACCCACAAGACTCGGAAATAGACCACATGTTGGTGACAATCCGTTGTGATGTACATCACACGTATCATCCACGAGGGCCTGCAACGGTGTGCCCGATGTCTGAAAACAACCCATGGTCGCCCTTTCTTGGCACGATCCCATCTCGAGAGTGACCACGCCACTCTTACCACTAGTAATGTGGGATGTCTACTATCATCGATCATAGTAATCAACAAAGCACCGTCCCATAAGGGGTATTGTGGTTGTACATGTAAGGTTCGCATGGTCGGCAAATCTTAAATCTAATCCGGTTTCTAGAAACCACTCACACAACTGGCCAAGATATACCACTCCCTCATCAAGTGGTTACCTAGCTCAACACATCACCCTCGGGCATTAGTGGCACCCGATGTGGTTTTCGTAAAACATTTGAAGTCATCTTGTTTTACCGTCTCCATGCATGTACCCAATCCCATGCGTAGCACTACTAGCAACCTAACTACACCCCACCCACACAACCCTCATAGCTAGGTAGGGTCATGCCCAAGTGCAATTGTCATCGAGGAACTATGAGGAACACCCCACCGAGGTAGTTGTCGATTCAACATGGCATTATGCATAAGAGTAAAATGCTACATATCACATGCATGAAAGTATTCTCTTAGACATGGTCAAGGGGTTGCTTGCCTACTTCAGCAAAGTCTTTAAGGTCTTCACGACCTTCTAGTCCACTCCGAGCACTTCGTCAATTATCATCGGAAACAACCATGATAAGACAGACAACAAGCCAAAAAAGTGCTCTATAAATATGAGTTTTAATTTTCCTAGACATCTCTAGTCATAAGAAAAATTCCTAAAGCTTGTTCTGAGATATTTGGATCACCATAGATTTTTGAATGGTGGAAAAAGGGGGATTGGTGATCCTATAAGAATTCTACAAAAAAAATTCTCATAAAAATGAGTGGATACGTCCATGTGATAGGGCATGATTTTAGAAGACTTTTGGAAGAGGTCTCATTGGATTTGGAGTTGGGATGATTTTCCTATCAATTTAATAAGTTGGGATAAATGTAAATGGACTACTTATTTGGGGCTAGCGAAAACAGTGCATGAGAAAAATGTTCACCTAGGCTAGGAACATAGAGCATGATTTTTCAAGTCTGTGGAAATTTGAATCACTCCATTTGGAGTTGATTTGGAAGCTGCAGGGATTTTACAAAGTGCAATTTGAACTATTCAGATTTGAATTTGTATGTGAACCTTACAAAAAGGTTCTCTAGAAAAATTTGTAATGCACATATTTGGATAGCTTACAATTTTAGGAATCTGTCAGAATTTTAATTACCAAATTTGGAGTTAATATGAATTAATTTTGAATTTAAGAATCTAATTGAAAAAAGAAAAAGAGGTGGAGCTACTACCAAAGATAGCTGGGGCTTACTGGGCCGGCCTAGCGGCTCAGCGGTGGGCGTGGAGGGGCTTCGTCAGAGACGTATTCGGTGAATATGCCTCCTCCGCAGGAAGGCGGACGCACCGAAGCCCGCTTCCACTTAAACTGGGGGCATGATCGGTGTGCGGCTTACAAGTGAGGCCCGCCTGGCAGGCCCTTATCCCACCTCCCGCCCGATAAGGGGAGAGGCAGGGGAGCCAGGCCGAGCATGTGACGGTGCAAGCCCAATGGCACTGGCCATTTGCGGCGAAGCCCTGGCCACCGGTGTTCTCAGGAAGGTAAGTCGCACCCAACAGTGGCTCTAGTTCTGCCGGGGGAGCATCACGGAACTGGATCCATGATCGTGGGGGAGGCCGCCGAAGGTCGGCCGCGGTAGGGTCACTCCGACCACCAAGAGGAGTGAAGCGAGTGTGGGGGAAAAGGCCACTGCAGTTCTGAACTTCAAAAAAGAGAACGGGCTCGAGGTGTGCCAATTTGAAAGGGGGTCGCCGACATGGCGTTGTCCATTGCCTCTATTGCAGAGGAGGATAGGGCGAATGAGGAGTCTCAAGGAGGCATCTAAGATGGAGGGGAGTAGACTCAGGCACTCTAGGGATCGAGGGGAAGAGATAAGCAAGGGGGAGCCACCTTGGGTGCATTCTGGCGTGGGGAGCACGTGCGTCAGAGCCACCTCCGAGGCTTGCTGGCATCACGGAGGGGAGTGGGCTGATGAAGGGGGTTCCCTGGCCTATGTGGACACCTTGTCGAGGCCAAACACTAGCTACAAGACGAGATGGCCTGGCAGAGCACTATTGATGCATGCTAGCAGAGTCGTCACAATTGCCATTCATGTCCACAGTGACATTTTGGTCAGCCAAAGAAAGTTGGCATGCAAGGCATGCATGTAGGAGAGCTATGGAGGAGTTTGGTCTCATAAGGGGTAGTGTAGGTGGGGTTTCATCTCTGTATAACTCTGCATTAGAAACTTGGGGCTCGAAAAATTGTTTTTACTTAGGGGAACTTGGGATGAAACCATGTCTAGTAGCCGTGGTTCAGTTCAGGGATAGGAGTATAGCTAGGACTTGTAGTTCAAGGCTACTAGACATGGTTCAACTTGGTTCTGGACACATATGGTTTTATCCCAAGATGGTTCTGGAGACATGGTTCACCTAAATATTCTAAGAACTTCAAGACTGCCAAGTTTCAGTTCAGGGATAGGAGTATAGCTAGCGCTTGTAGTTCAAGGCTACATTTCTGCGAACATCAAGCTTGAGAAGGCCTGCTCATATTTTCCACATGATCATGCCATATCTTTGTTTGAAATGGTGCGTTAGCACACTAGACGTGTTGTGGTAAAACTTGGGGGCAACAACATGCATGGAATAATAGTTAAGAGGAAGAGAGTCATGACAATGCTGTCCAAAAGAGGGAATCTTGGGGTTTTACCCCCCCCCCCCCAATGATTGTGCCATGACCATGCAAAACTTACTAGGGGTAAAGGGCAACTAGGAGGGGCTGTGGTAAAAAAATGATGTCGGGGAAAATAGTGGAAGGGGCCAAAACAACAAATTCGGTTAGTGAGCATAAGGTGTTTGATTGGTGTTAGGGCTATAAAAATTGAGTGTACTTGCTAAGAAACTTAACAAGATCACATGTTAGGTGAAAATGAGATTGGACACCACTTTCGGGATTTGTTGGAGAAAGTTCCCAACGTAGACTTGAAAAACCAATTCCCATTAATGCATCACTTGGTGTGGTGGCATTATTTGAGTATTAGAGCATGCCCAAAAAGTTTGGGATTAATTGGAAAAACTTTATAATGTAAACTTTCCCAATTCTGAAATCTAGAGGAGTGATTTTTAGGGGCTTGGGACAAGTTAATTTGATTGCCTTGATGCACCACCTGGTTTGGATGCATTATTAGAGTATCAGAACATGTCCACAAAATTTGAGCACCATTGGAGACACTTGGCAATGTAGAGTTGCTCAAATTTGGTTCTGCACACATAGGGTTTTAGAATTATTAGGTGAACCAAATCAACTTGGATTGAGATGAAACTTGGCAAGATCATCACAAATATCATGTGTGACTTTCAATAATTTTCGTGGAATTTATTGAGAATATTTCTTGTATAAATACTTCAAAAGATTGAAATAGGCACAAAGAGTTTTGAAGGGTTTGTCCAATTTTTTCAACATGACCATGTGTTGAACTCTTATATATGGAATATATATGTCCATTGAGGTTCCCTATATTTTCTCAAATATTTTGAAAGAAAGAAAACTAATTTTCCTTCATAAAAGACCATTTCCGGCCTCAGAAAAGGTATTTAGATAAAATAGTAAAATAGCTTTTAAAATAATAATTCTGTTGTTTTGGGAAGTCTTTTTGATAATAGGGAATAAATAAATTATTTATGGAAAAAGAACTTCCCTAATTTCAGGACTTGTAATACAAATCCCAACTCAGGAATTTATGAAAGCCAAAATTAAATAATTCCTTTTTAAAAATATTATTTGGTAACAAACATTTTTAGTCCTATACACATGGTATGGTCATTGGGCAAAGACTTTGGGCAAGGAGGTGAGCCTAAAGAGTAGTAGGAATTTTCATGATGTAAACATTAGCAAGCATACAAGCAAACAACAATCACATTAGCATCACTAGCACTTCACAAAAATTATATTTGGTCCTAATTTTTGAGCTATGTTAATTTAGTCAGGAGAGTCAAAACACAGGGTGTGACAGACCTTACTGCTTTAAGAAAAATCTCGTCCTCGAGACTTGCTAAGGTGGTTGCAAAACTCTACCCTTACTATGTTGTGCTGTTGATGTGAAAACGAAATATCTAATCTTGCGGTCCGATGTGGTTACCATAAAAATGATGATGATTGGTGCAGCTGAGGTGTGATACTGGTGTGGTGAATAAATTGTATGGTTGGGCAATCGAGATGTTGCTATTGAGGGCTACGACAATTTTCGAGAAAATAAAATTTTCAAATTCCAAAATGTGCTGGTCATACCCGAGTACACAGTGCTCTCTCTGGGTGACACATAGACCCACAACCCACTATTAGTCTCTTCTCCCTTCCTTAGGCTCTCCTCTTCCACCTCTCTCTTGCGCACTCTCTGCGCTTTCTCCACTTGAGGCACCTAGCGCGTAGGGCACATAGGGCCGTACTGTGGTGGTGTGCGATGTGCTAGCTGCCGACACAACATGCACTCACCTTGCGGTCCACTTCCCTGTCGACACTGCTCGTGGATTCGCCTCCGAACACCGGTGATCGAGCGATGAGCAGC
Organism: Hordeum vulgare subsp. vulgare; assembly: GCF_904849725.1. Classification (NCBI taxonomy): domain Eukaryota; kingdom Viridiplantae; phylum Streptophyta; class Magnoliopsida; order Poales; family Poaceae; genus Hordeum; species Hordeum vulgare. Next base: position 241,413,282 of record NC_058523.1, read on the forward strand.
GTTGGTGGACTTCACCCGTGCTACATGGAACTCGAGCTATAAAATCGACCATGGCATTCCTTTCTTCTTCCTCACACCCAACCTCACTCCTACTTCTTCCTCCTTCTTCTTTTCTTCTTGCACGAGCTCGAGGCGAGGCTCTAATGGCGGACAAGCTTCCAGGGTGGCTTGTGATCTTATTAGCTAGAGTGGCGGCGATGCTGATTGGGCTCTCAATGCTGCATTGTGCGATCATCCACGATGATCGCCGTGATGTTACTGCTCAAGTGGTGGCTCTCTGCGACGACAGTGACCACCATGACTAGGCATCTGCATGATGTGCGAGTGGTTTCTAGCATATTGGAAGAAATCCTACAAAAAAATAAAATACCCACAAATGTTTTCTTCTGAAAAATAATCTATTGTGTGCTAGCGAGGCAATCATTTAAGTGCTAAATGCGTGTGTGGTTCTACACTTAGTGCATGTTGCATAATGAGTGTGGTTGTGATCCGGTTTGGCACATGATTCTGGTGCACCGTGCTTCTTGCCCTAGTTGATGCAGCCGGCAGAGGAGTGGTGGTCAACTCTTGTTGTCTCTTCTTCATTGTCATGGCTTATCAGCAGTGGTGGTTCTTTGCCTTGCTTGGGAAGGATTGCCTTCTGCTGCTTGAAGAGTGCTTCCAAGAGCCCATCTTCTCCAAGGTAAAACCTTATACTTGAGAGGCATGGCGACCGCGGTTCTAGGGCTTATCCAAATAGGACTAAGGTGTTCCTCACTTTTCTTGGATAAATAAGCTTCCCATCCATGAGGACAACACCATATCCCTTCAATCATCACACAAGCATTATGCTCATCGAATGTGTGAGAGGCGCAGGTACTTGTCGTGGGTGGTCACTTGCCCAGGGGTTTAGTGGTGGTCGAGCTGGAGTATTCGCTATGGTCTAACGGCTTAGAGCTAGCGCCTATGGTCACAATCCGGCCATTTTATGGCTAGGGAGATCTTCGGGGTTTCAAGGAACTTGGGATGTGAGTGAACATCCATCACCTTATCCTTGTGGGAAATAGGCCCTAGAGGCAATAATAAATTGGTTATTATTATATTTCCTTGTTCATAATAATCATTTATTTTCCATGCTAGAATTGTATTGATTGGAAACTCAAATACATGTGTGGATACATAGACAACACACTGTCCCTAGTGAGTCTCTACTTGACTAGCTCGTTAGTCAAAGATGGTGAAGGTTTTCTAGCCATAGACAAGTGTTGTCACTTGATAACGGGATCACATCATTAGAATAATGATGTGATGGACAACACCCAAACTATAAATGTAGCATTTGATTGTGTCAGTTTATTGCTATTGTTTTCTACATGTCAATGTATCTGTTCCTATGACCATGAGATCATGCAACTCCCGGACACCGTAGGAATACCTTGTGTGAATGAAACGTCGCAACGTTACTAGGTGACTATAAAGGTGCTCTACAAGTATCTCCGAAGGTGTCTGTTGGGTTGGCATGGATTAAGACTGGGATTTTTCACTCCTTGTGACGGAGAGGTATCTCGGGGCCCACTCGGTAATACAACATCACAACAAGCCTTGCAAGCAATGTGACTAAGGAGTTAGTTACAGGATCTTGTATTATGGAACGAGTAAAGAGACTTGTCGGTAATGAGAATGAACTAGGTATGGAGATACCGACGATCGAATCTCGGGCAAGTAACATAACGAAGGACAAAGGGAACAAATTACGGGATTAATTGAATCCTTGACATAAAGGTTCAACGATAAAGATCTTCATAGAATATGTAGGAGCCAATATGGGCACCCAGGTCCTGCTATAGGTTATTCATTGGGGAGTGTCCGAGGTCATGTTTGCATAGTTCCCGAACCAGCAGGGTCTGCACACTTAATGTTCGGTGAAGTTTCGGTATAGTTGAGTTATAGGTGTTGGTGACTGAAAGTTGTTCGAAGTCCAAATGAGATCCCAGAATGGTCCGGAGGTAAAGGTTGATATATAGGAAGTCATGTTTTGGTCACCAAAAAGTTTCAGGCTCATCGGTAGTGTACCGAGAGTGCCGGGAGGGTGCCGGGGGTCCACCGGGAGGGTGTGACGACCCAAGACCCTTATGGGCTGTGAAAGGAGGTGGACCAGCCCTTGGTGGCCTGGCCGAAACCTCTATCAAAAGCCCATGCAGCTAGGAGTGGAGATAAAAGGCAAAAGTCCTTTAAAAGGAAAGGAAGGAGGAGTCCTCCCAAAGTAGTCCACCTCCCTTGTGAGAAGGTGGACTCTTCCTTGTAGGTTTGGCCGACCCCTTCTCCTTGGAGTAGGGGCCAAGGCTGCCTCCTCTCCCCACCTCCTATATATACTAGAGGTTTTGAGGGTTTTGAGACACAAAAAGCAGCCACGGCTGCCTCCCCCCCTCTAGATCTGTTTCTCCTCTAGTGTAATTCGGCGGTGCTTAGGCGAAGCCCTGATGGATTAGATCACCACCACCACCACACCGTCGCGCTGGAGAACTCATCTACCTTTCCTACCCTCTTGATGGATCAAGAAGGTGGGGATCTTCATAGAGGTGTACGTGTGCTGAACGCGGAGGTGACGTCCGTTCAACACTCGATTGGGATGGATCGTAATGGGATCGTGGGACGAATCGTGATGAGATCGCGGGACGGATGCTATTTGAATCGCGAAGATGTGTAGCTACATCAACTGCGTTATATACGCTTCCGCTTAGAGATCTACAAGGGTATGCAGTTTCACTCTCCCCTCTCATATTTGATCATCGCCATGGATAGGTATTGCGTGTGCGTAGGATTTTTTTTGTTTCCCATGCAACGTTCCCCAACATTGGCATCATGAGTTAGGTTCATGCGTAGATGATATCTCGAGTAGAACACGAAAGAGTTTGTGGGTGTTGACGTTCAATTTGCTACCCTTCTTAGTCTTTTCTTGACTTGGCGGTATTATTGGGTTGAAGCGGTCCGGACAAACATTACTCGTATGCTTACGAGAGACCGGTTTCATCGACTAACATGCAACTTATTGCACAAAGATAACTGGCGGGTGTCTGTTTCTTCAACTTTAGTTGAATCGGATTTGACCGAGGCGGTCCTTGGAGAAGGTTAAATAGCAATTTGCATATCACCGTTGTGGCTTGGCGTAAGTAAGATGCGATCGTACTAGATACCCATAGCAGCCATGTAAAATAAGCAACAACAAATTAGAGGACGTCTAACTTGTTTTTGCAGGGTATGCATGTGATGTCATATGGCCAAAGACATGATATGATTTTTAGATGTATGAGATGATCATGTTGTAATAGTTAAATGTCGACTTGCATGTCAATGCTACGGCAACCGACACGAGCCATAGGGTTGTCTTTAAATTATTTTGTGCTTGGAGATGCTTCTACTTTATCGCTAGTCAGTAGCTTTAGTATTAACAACATAGTTAGCGCGACAACCTCGATGGAAGCACAATGATGGAGATGATGGTGTGGCACCGGCGACGATTCAGATCACGCCGGTGCATTGGTGATGGAGATCAACAACCACAAGTTCATGGCCATATCATGTCACTTATGATTTGCATATGATGTTAATCCTTTTATGCACCTTATTTTGCTTATGACGACGGTAGCATTATAAGGTGACCCCTCACTAAAATTTCAAGATGAAACTGTGTTCTCCCCGATTGTGCACCAGTTGCGACGGTTCGTCGTTTCGAGACACCACATGACGATCGGGTGTGATATACTCCACGTTCACATACAACAGGTGCAAAACAATTGCACACGCGGAACACTCAGGTTAAACTTGAATAGCCTAGCATGTACAGACATGGCCTCAGAACACAAGAGACCGAAAGGTCGAGCATGAGTCATATAGTAGATATGATCAAAATGGAGATGTTCACCATTGAAACTAATCTCAACTCACGAGATGATCGGACTTGAGTTAGTGAATTTGGATCATGCGATACTAAAATGACTAGAGGGATGTCAATTTGAGTGGGAGTTTATTAGTAATATGATTATCTAAACTCAATTATCTTGAACATAGTCTAAGTAATCTTTGCAAAAATTGAAGTTGTACATCAATGGCTTGCACAATAGCAACTCTGAATTTTAATACGTTCCTAGAGAAAGATAAGTTGAAAGATGAGGTAAGAAAATTTGTTGACTCGGCCCATAAACTCAGGCTTATCCTCCAGGCTGCCCAAAAGTCATATGTCCTTGATGAACCGCTAGGTGATGAACCACCCCAACCGGCATTGCCAGATGTTATGAACATCTGGCACACGCGCAAGGATGGCCACTTGTTAGGTCAATGTGCAGTTTTGTATTGCTTAGAACCGGGACTTCAAAGACGTTTTGAACGTCATGGATCATATGAGATATTCCACGAGTTGAAGTTTATCTTTGAGAAGAATGCCCGGATCGATAGGTATGAGACCTCCGATAAGTTATATGCTTGCAAAATGGAGGAGAATGGGTCTGTCAATGAATCGGATTTGACCGAGGTGGTCCTTGGAGAAGGTTAAATAGCAATTTGCATATGACTGTTGTGGCTTTGCGCAAGTAAGATGCGATCATACTAGATACCCATAGCAGCCACGTAAAACATGCAACAACAAATTAGAGGATGTCTAACTTTTTTTTGCAGGGTATGCATGTGATGTGATATGGCCAAAGACATGATATGATATATTGGGTGTATAAGATGATCATGTTGTAATAGTTAAATATCGACCTGCACGTCTATGCTACGGCAACCGGCATGAGCCATAGGGTTGTCTTTAATTATTTTGCGCTTGGAGATGCTTTGATTTATCGCTAGTCAGTAGCTTTAGTAGTAACAACATAGTTAGCGCGACAACCTCGATGCCAGGACAATGATGGAGATCATGGTGTGGCACCGGTGATGATGGAACTCATGCCGGTGCTTTGGTGATGGAGATCAAGAAGCACAAGTTCATGGCCATATCATGTCACTTATGATTTGCATGTGATGTTAATCCTTTTATGCACCTTGTTTTGCTTAGGACGACGGTAGCATTATAAGGTGATCCCTTGCTAAAATTTCAAGATAAAATTGTGTTCTCCCCGACTATGCACCGTTGCGACAGTTCGTCATTTCGAGACACCATGTGATGATCGGGTGTGATAGACTCAACATTCACATACAAGAGGTGCAAAACAGTTGCACACGCGGAACTCTTGGGTTAAACTTGACGATCCTAGCATGTACGGACATGGCCTCGGAACACAGGAGATCGAAAGGTCGAGCATGAGTCATATAGTGGATATGATCAACATGGATATGTTCACCATTGAAGCTAAACTCAACTCACGTGATGATCGTACTTGAGTTAGTGAATTTGCATCATGCAACACTCGAATGACTGGAGGGACGTCAATTTGAGTGGGAGTTCTTAAGTAATATGATTAGTTGAACTCATTATCATTAACATAGTCAAAGGTCTTTGCAAATTATGTTGTAGCTTGCGTAGTAGCTCTACTGTTTTTGATATGTTCCTAGAGAAAACTTAGTTGAAAGATGATAGTAGCAATTATGCGGACTAGGTCCATAAACTGAGGATTGTCCTCATTGCTACATAGAAGGCTTATGTCCTTAATTCACCGCTCAGTGTGCTGAACCCCGAACATCGTGTGTGGATGTTGCGAACATCTGACATACACGTTTTTGATGACTACGTGATAGTTCGGTGCATAATACTTAACGGCTTAGAATTGAGGCGCCGAAGATGCTTTGAACGTCGCAGAACATATGAGACGTTCCAAGAGCTGAAATTGGGATTTCAGGCTCGTGCCCATGTCAGGAGGTATGAGACCTCCGACAAATTTTTGGCCTGCGAAGTAAGGGAGAAAAGCTCAATCGTTGAGCATATGCTCAGGCTGTCTGAGTACTACAATCGCTTGAATCGAGTGGGAGTTGATCTTCCAGATAAGATAGTGATTGACATAGTTCTCCAAAGTCACTGCCACCAAGCTGCAGAGCTTCCTGATGAACTATAATATATCAGGGATAGATATGATGATCCTTGAGCTATTCGCGATGTTTGACACCGCAAAAGTAGAAATCAAGTAGGAGCATCAATTGTTGATGGTTAGTAAAACCACTAGTTTCAAGAAGGGCAAGGGCAAGAAGGTATACTTCATGAAACGACAAACCAGTTGCTTCTCTAGTGAAGAAACCCATGGTTGAACCCAAACCGGAGACTAAGTGCTTCTGTAATGAGGGGAACGGTCAGTGAAGTGGAACTACCCTAGATACTTGGTAGATGAGAAGGCTGGCAAAGTCACCGAAAGTATATTGGATATACATGATATTGATGTGTACCTTACTAGTACTCCTAGTACCACCGGGGTATAAGATACTGGTTCGGTTGCTAAGTATCTGTAACTTGAAATAAAGGCTATGAAATAAACGGAGACTAGCTAAAGGCGAGGTGATGATGTGTGTTCGAAGTGTTTCCAAGGTTGATGTGATCACCATCGCACGCTCCCTCTACTTTCGAGATTAGTGTTGAACCTATATGTTGTTTGGTGTTTGCGTTGAGCATGAACATGATTGGATTGTGTTTATTGCAATACGGTTATTCATTTAAAGAGAATAGTGGTTATTGTGTTTACTTGAATAATACCTTCAATGGTCAAGCACCTAATATGAATGATTTATTGAATCTTGATCGTAGTATTACACATGTTCATAATATTTGATGCCAAAAGGTACAAAGTAATAATGATAGTGCCACTTACTTGTGGCACTGCCGCTTGAGTCATATTGGTGTAAAACACATGAAGAAGCTCCATATTGATGGATCTTTGGACTCACTCGTTTTTGAATCATTTGAGACATGAGAACCATGCCTATTGGTGTAATCCATGCAGATGGATCATTTGGACTCACTTGATTTTGAATCACTTGAGACATGCAAATCATGCCACACAGGCAAGATGATTGAAGGCCTAGTTTTCCAGTGAGATGGAACAAGAAAGTAACTTATTGGAAGTAATGCATTTTGATGTATGCAGTCCAATGAGTGTTGATGCACGCAGTGGATATCATTATGTTCTTCACAGATAGTTTGAGTAGATACTAGTATATTTACTTGAATGAAACAGAAGTCTGAATTATTGAAAGGTTCAAGTAGTTTAATAGTGAAGTTGAAGATCGTCGTGATGGGAGGACAAAAATGTCGACGATATGATCGTAGAGATGAGTATCCGAGTTGCGAGTTTTGTACACAATTAAGACATTGTGGAAATTGTTTCACAACTAATGCCACCTGGAACACCATGGTGTGATGCTGTGTCTGAACGTCATAGCCGCACTCTATTGGATATGGTGCATACTCTGATGTCTCTTACCGAATTACCACTATTGTTTTTTGGTTAAGGAATTAGAGACAACTGCATTCACTTTAAATAGGGCACCACGTAATTCCATTGAGTTGATACCGTATGAACTATGGTTTGGAGAAACCTAAGATGTAATTTCTTAAAAGTTTGGGGTTGTTTATGTGAAAAAGTTTTCAACCTCATAAGTGATGGTGATCATGAAGCTTCAGATCAAGTTAGTTCCAAACTGTCGGGGGGATAACCCCGGGGTAGGCTCAACGAGCCTGCTCCTTTACCTTCAACCTAGAAGGAATGACCAAAACAATTCTACAAGGCCCAAGTCCCGTGGCCGGCTAGGAAGCACCTGCCGACTGGGGGGCAAGGCGGCCAATTTTCTAGCCGGCGAGGAAGAACCTGCCGGCTAGAGGCGAGACGGCTACCTCCCCCTGGCTGCCTAGGCCAAGCCAGCCGGCTAGGGGTGAGGCGGCCCTGCCCAGGCCGGCTAGTCGAGCAGGCTAGCCGGCTGGGGATCTCAAGTCACATCAGATGGTAGGTCATGACGAGACCCAACGATTAAAGGTCGCTACGCATCAACAAAGGTACTAGATCGAAATGCACGACGGGTACCAGCGTCGGCGACCACGCTACTGACCTCCCCCGGCTCTGATCCATGATCCTACACAGTGTCGGCCCGTCAAACTCCCACTCCATTACTGCACTCGTGAAAGTGTGTTATATCGACTAAAGGGGGTTGAATAGGAGATTTTTTTTAGAATTTCATCACTGAGTAAATTCCTTTTGAGGAAATTCCTCACTCATGACTAACTTGCAGCGGAAACAACAAATGATCAGGAGTGCAAAGTATCACTACAACAGTTTTTCAGGATGAAGAATATGAAAAACAGTTTGCACAGTATGCAGGCATAGAGAAAATAGATGAGGATTAACTAGCGTGAAGAATTTGGGGTTGAGGAATTTCAGAGAAAGTCTTCAGCAAATTCTTCAAACTGTGACAGTGAAAATCATTAACACACAATCTGAGGAATGTAAAGAGTTGAATAAATTGAACCCGTTTTCTTCAAGGTTGAAGATTGACTTGCTGACGAATGTGGTTGCAAGTGCAAGGCTAGCCTGTCCAGATTCTAAGTCTTCGTCAGAACCCTCCTCGGATTCTGCCTCGGAGTCCATTTCCTTGCCAATAAGTTCCCGAGCCTTTCTGAAACTAGTCTTCTTGTGCGATGAGGACTTTGAATTTGAGGATTTTTAAGATTTCTTTTTTTCTTCGAGTCATCAGAACTTTCATCCTTGTATTTCTTCTTCTTTGATTCCTTTCCCCAACGAGGACAATCAACAATGTAGTGACCTGATTTCTTGCATTTGTGGCAGGTTCTTTTCTTGTAGTCCTCAGATGAAGAGTCTGATTTCCTCATATCTCTTCTTGAAGATTTACCAAACTGGCCACGTCATGCAAACTTCTGGAATTTCCTCACGAGCATTGCAAGCTCCTGTCCAAATTCTTAAGGATCACCAATGCTACCATCTGAGTCTTCTTCTTCAGATGAGGAAATTGCTTTGGCCTTCAGTGCACGTGGTCTAGGATAACTTGGTCCATATAGATCTCTCTTTTCTTCTTGTTGGAATTCATGAGTATTGAGTCTTTCGAGTATATCAGCTGGATCAAGCATCTTGTAGTCTGGTCTTTCTTGAATCATCAGAACTAAAGTATCAAATGAAGAATCCAAAGATCTTAGCAGTTTGTTCACAACTTCATGATCAGTAATGTCTCGAGCTCCCAGTGCTTGCAGTTCATTTGATATGTCAGTGAGGCGATCAAAGGTATCTTGGCAGCTTTCATTGTCAAGCCTCTTGAAGCGATTGAAGAGATTGCGAAGAACATCAACACGAGAATCACGCTGGGTTGATACTCCTTCATTAACTTTGGACATCCTTTCCCAGATAAGTTTCGCTGAGCCCAAAGCACTTACTCTGCCATACTGGCCCTTGCTCAAATGGCCACATATGATATTCTTCGCTTGAGTATCAAGTTGCTTGAATTTCTTCACATGAGCGGCAGAGACAGTAGCAGTGACGATAAGGACGCCATGTTCCACAATATACCAGAGATCGTTGTCAATAGCTTGTAGATGCATCTGCATCTTGGTCTTCCAAGGGAAAGTCCTTTCCTTCGAAAGTAGGACATGTTGTAGTAACCTTGATCATGCTTGCAGTCGACATAACTAAAACTCCAGGTGGTTAAACCAAAATCACACAGAACAAGGGAGTACCTTGCTTTGATACCAATTGAAAGTGCGTTATATCGACTAGAGGGGGTGAATAGGAGATTTTTAGAATTTCATCACTGAGGAAATTCCTTTTGAGGAAATTCCTCACTGATGAATAACTTGTAGCGGAAACAACAAAGGATCAGGAGTGCAAAGTATCACTACAGCAGTTTTCCAGGATGAAGAATATGAAAAACTATTTGCACAGTATGCAGGCACGGAGAAAACATATGAGGATTAACTAGCATGAATAATTTGGGGTTGAGGAATTTCAGAGAAAGTCTTCAAACAGTGACAGTGAAAATCATGAACACCCAATCTGAGGAATGTAAAGAGTTGAAGAAATAGAGCCCGTTTCACAGTGAAGACAGTGGTTGATGACCCAGTTCCAACAGCTCTGAGAGTTGTACATCTGGTTTGGAGCGGCTTGGTATTGAAACCAAAAAGACACACAGTCCCGAGACACATAGTCCCTACCGTATTCTCCTTGGGCTAAGAACAGACAGTCCTTGCCCAACACTCGTGGTAAGTCTTCAGGGTAGACTTCCAAACCCTCACAAACTTGGTCACCTGGCGATCCAGAATTGACTGCTGGATTGCTCTAGACCATGACGCCTAACTGTCTGGAGGATGCACAGTCCTCAAATGTAAAAGGCTTCAGTCCCACACAGGAACAACTTCTTAAGTGATGCTCAATCACTTGGCTTTCGGTTTGTGGTTTGGTGTTTGGGGTATTTCCTCACTGATGAATTACTCTCGAAGACTCTGAGGAATTTGGATTGCTCTTATGACAAGTGTCAGTTTCTAACAGAGCAGCCAACCAGCTAATGGTTGTGGGGGGCGGTTATTTATAGCCTCGGAGCATCCCGACATGATTTGATGTTAACGCCCTTAAATAATATGACCGTTGGTGTGGATAAGAGCAATGATGTCGCGACTTGCGGTAACGGTCTGGACCCTCAACTGTGAGAGTCCTCAAGTCTCTCATATTCCTCACTTGAGGCTTTTGGTAGGATTAGGCTTGGGTTGAGCATCACGAGGAAATTCATCCCGACGTGTTACTTTGACCCCCTTTAACAGTACGGTGTTCCTATGACTCAAAGGTGAAGAAAATAAAAGAGACAGAATAAATCTTCATGGTTCAAGATCGTCAGATTGTTTTTCTTCAGGACACACCGAATTCCTCATCTTCAATTTCTTCATGAGGAATATCAATTTCATCGCAATTTCTTCGCGATTCAATTCTTTAGCTTCATACCAATTTCTTCAAACGAAGATATACATTTTTAGGGGTCGATATTCATCGAATATTTCAAACTCCTCAGCGACTTATAGATCTTGTGTACACTCATGAACACATTAGATGCTTAACCTATAAGTCTTCAAACCACCAAAATCACTAAGGGGCACTAGATGCACTTACAATCCCCCCCTTTTTGGTGGTTGATGACAATTAGGTTAAGTCTTCAACGGGGATAAAAATGTGAAGTGTGAATACTCATTTGAGGAATTTGAAATCAAGATTCAGAGAGACTCCCCCTAAAGATGTGCATATCTTGAGGATTCTGCTTTTCACAGCAAATTCATATTGATGATTTATATTATGGAGATCTCCCCCTTAGTCTTGTAAATCATGCATACATACAACATATAGTATGAAGAAATTGAGGATGCATGATGACAAATGGTATCTCACGAATTTCAGCATGTGTGCATTAAAATATTAAGGAATAAGCATGCGAAGAAAAATGTTCAAAAGCGTCAGAGTACCATCGGGCTTAAGTTACAACTCATTACATAAAACACTTCAGAAGAGCCAAGAGTTTGTAACTTAAATAAAGTTTATAAGCCCCCAAAATATATCCCGCGTGAAGACTAACTCACAGATTTCTCCCCCTTTGTCATCAAGTGACAAAAAGGGACAAACTAAGGACTAACGCCCGTGAAGACTTTCACTTCTTGGCAGTTGAGGAAGACGCGTGAGGATTCTTGGTAGCCGATTTCCTCCTTGGACTAGTGGCAGTATCTTGTTGGTCTTCATCTGATTCAGTAGTGCGGAATGAAGAAAACGAACTGTCCTCAAGGTCTGGAACTGGATTGGCCTGAATTTCTTCTTTGGTGGCCAGGACCAGTCGAAGTCCTGTGCAAACTCCAATTCTTCAAGTTCTGTTGGAGTCTTCAAATGAGCCAGTGTGTCCCAGGTGCGATCAAAAATCTCATGAAGATAATGATAATTAAGCTTCATGGCATTCTGAGTTTCATTGAGAGTTTTCACAATGGTGTCGAACTAGCGTTTGACCCACTTGTGATTTCGATCAACCTTTTGGTGAAGACTGAGAAGATGCTCTCTAGTATTCATCACCCTTGGAGCAACAGGACTTGGTGGATGGGTTTCAGTGTCATCCCATGAGGAATAATCATCTGGCTCTCGAAACTGGCCATCAAGGGGCCGACTGCCTTCATCAATAACAGACTTGCCTTTTCCTTCAACAGGCTCAAAAGTCTTCTTGTTGACCCTTAGGGGAGGCATATAACCTTGATGATTGTTGAAATCAGCGTGATAGTTGATGCCTGACCTGTGTCTGATGAATCTCATGATCCATGGAGCGTAAATCTTCAGGTCAAAAGGGGACATAGCATTTTCCGCCAGAGTCCTCAAGAAGAAATCGTGGATGTTGATGGGAATGCCATGGATGATGTTGAAGAGGATAGTCTTCATGATGCCTACGACGTATTCTTCATCATCATGACCCTTGATAGGCGCAAGAACACTGCAGAGGATTCTGTAAACCGTCCTGGGTTCATACTTCAGCACATGGACCAGGAAGGTTGTTCTTGGTGGTTGCCCCTTAGCCAAAGGCTTCATGAGGACTTCCATTAGCTTTTTTGGCAACTCCCGTTCATCATACAACTTTACTGCCTGTTCTGAGGGAATTGACACAGGAAGTTCTCGCAGCAGATCATTGGCAGAAGCCTTGAAGTGTGTGTGCTACGTCATCCAATCCAGCACCCAAGTGTTGATGTCTGTTGGATCTCCAGAGATGTGCAGAGTTGCATAGAATTGAAGAACAATGTCGTTGTTCCAATCGCAGATATCAGAGCTCATGGGGAGCAGTACTGCTTCATGAAGAACGTTGAGGACTGGAGCAAAGCACGAAATTTCTTCAAGCTCAACATGAGGAATATTCTTGTGCTGAAAAATCATGTTTCTTCCACACAACATAGATGCATAGTAGTTGAGCTGTGTCCTGGTCCAAAACTTCAGATGCCTGATGCGAGACTTGTCATAGGGATTTTCTCCGATGAAGTACATGCGTTCTTCAAAGAAGGATTCCTTTTGAAACTTCGGCCGCCTGGAGAACGGGTGACGCTGCATCGGCTGAAGGTTTTGCTTCTTCCCTTGAGGAGAGACAATCATCGCAGTTTCTGTATTGATGACGACAAGCGCATTCTCTAAATTTGGTGCATTTTCCTCAGCATGTTCCTCAGGATGAGGAATTTCATCTGCTTGTGCTTCAGGCTGAGGAGCTTGATCTGGTTGAGGAATGTCATCAACGGGAGCCTCTGGTTGAGGATTTTGCTCAGGAGGAGGAATTGGTTCATCCTGAGCCACAGGTTGAGGATTTTGCTCAGGAGGAGGAATTGCTTCATCCTGAGCCTCAGGTTGAGGATTTTGCTCAGGATTTTGAATTTCATCAGGCTGAGGGTTTTCGCTTTGTTTTTCCTCAGCTTGAGGAGTTTGCTTGGTGGAGGAGCAAGATTCATCAGCTGGTTCAGCTGATCCTTGAGCAGTTTCTTCAGGAGGAATGAAGGTCTGATGACTGTCATCAATCCGAATTTCCTCATCAGTGTGTTCCTCAGACACAGCATTCTTCATGTCCTCATCAGTCAAGTGCTCCTTGTCTTCACTCTCGAAGATAGTCATCTCATAAGATGGAGCAACGTTGAGAGGCATAGGATCCAGAGGTGCATTTTTATCAAGTGATTTGAGGCGCTTGGCCTCAGTTGATTCTTCTCCTGAGGAAGCTTTTCTCTTCTTGGCTTCCTTTTCAGCAGCTCTGGTCTTCTTCACGTCTGATGCTGACGGAATCATTTTCTTAACCTTTGAAGCTTTTGGTGAAGGCGTTTTCTCTTCAGGAGGCGGAGACAGATCCATCCTGGCAGTTTCCTAAGTTGAAGCAGTTTCTTTAGCTAGAACAGAGTCATCAGCTGGCTTAGATGCATCAGCTGTAGCAGTTTCATCAGCTAGAGCAGAGTCATCAGATGGAGTTTCCTTGGTTATTTCCTCAATAGCCGGTTCATCAGCACGGCTTCTTGAGGGATTTCCTCAGCATGAGCAGTTTTATCAGCTCGTTCCTCAATCAGAGGCTGAGGTGTTGTTGCTGGTGGGGCAGCCTTCTTGTTGTAATCATCAACTGCGTCAGTAGCAAATTTGATGAAAGTGTTCTTGACACTTTGATGGTCAGAGAGGTTAGTGTACTTGTGAGTCAAAGTCTTCAATTCTGCGTGTGTGGATACAAGTGCATGAGGCGTCAGGTTGAGGAGATTCTGTCTGAGGAATTTCTCCTATTTGAGCTTTGCAACGTTAACTTGTTTGTCCTGCTGCTCTTTCCACTTCGCCTCGTTGATGAATGTGGCCACCATGTGGCTGATGCCTGGGGGAAGCTTCAAATCATCGATAGGAGTGTTGGGGTCCTCATACCAGATGTTGATGTAATCCAAGAGGACTTTTGGATCCATGGCCAGAGGAATGGAGCTGCCTGAAGCTTGTGCTACCCTCTCTTGCTTGTTTCTAATGATGGCTTGCAGAGTCTCATCATCATATTCATCACTACCTTTTGATGCAGAAGGGACTTTGATGATTTTGCTAAGGCTTGGCCTGGTTCCTCTCCCAGCAGTCACCTTAGTCTTCATTGGAGTTGGAGAAGACTTTGTCTCGGAGCTTGTTGCAGACGGAGCAGAGGAGCTAGAGACAGTAGGCAGTTGCTTCACTATCGGCTTCTGTTCAGGCTTTGAAGCCTTTGGTTTTGGTGTTACTGAGGGTTTTGGTGCTGATGCTGGTGCAGCTTTCTGAAGCGTTTGGTTTCGGTGGCACATACTTCATTTGAGGAATGGCCGTACCAGAAGTTTCAGCTGCAGAGGAGGTGGCGGCCGTTGCAGCAGCAGCATATTCTTCATTGAATTTCCTCACAGCGGCTTCTGCTTGCTTCTGAAGCTTTGACAAATGTTTTGACTGTTCTTCAGGATAGCCATCAATTGTCTTGAGGCTGGAGGGGTGTGCATCCTGATAATCCTCAAGAGGAGGCCGTTTGTCAGGAGGCTTCAGAGCGAATTTCTTCACGAACTTGGGAGTGATGAATATGTATTCTTTCCACTCCTTGGCCCATCGGCGTTCTATCTTTTGAAGCCTTGTCTTCCGCATGGGCATAGTCTCTTGCTCATCAGGAGTGCAGTATTCCAAGTATATATCCTCAGGGATATCAATGGCAGTGTTCTGCTCGAGCTTCTTGCCACCCTTTTGCTTCCTTTCATCTTCCATTTTCTTCAGCTGAGGCTTTTGGTGAGGAAATTGAACTCTTGAGGATTCTGATGAGACTTGCAGATTTTCTTCAAAAAACCTTGCAAATGAGTTAAGTTGATGAGAACCTAGAGATTCATCAGCTGACATGTTTGTACCTGTGAACAGAGTATAGTTGCGAGGAATTTGAAGAGGTCATATGCATTCTCAGATTTGATGAAATGAAAATTTTTAAAGTTGAGGAATTTGACGAGTGGATGAGGAATTCGTCTAAGCACACTGTTCTTGGGTTCCAGAGTTGTACATAATCGAAAATTTGCACAATTGAGGAATCTCGTGAAGATTTTAGATGCTTAGTGAAATTCATCAACATTTGAGGAATAAGCAGTGTTTGAGGAAAAGAGACTGATGGATACTTGAGGAAAAACAGATTTCACACATCTAAGGTAAAATAGTAGATCGAAAGAGCTGTAAAAATAGGGTTTTTATTTACCCTAGATAGCACGCATGAAGAACAAAGAAGGAAGTAGCAGTGGATGCTCTTCGCTGCGAGTCCACTACGCCCTAACTCGGCAACAGAGGACAGCTACGGCGGCGGCGGATGAAGATGGTCCGGTTCCGGCGTGGTTTCGGCGACGGAGAGGTCGAGGCAGTCAAGCTTTTCCTCACCGGCGTCGAGACTTCTAGCGGTGGCGCTAGGGCTCTTGAGCTTTGCTGTAGCAGGAGGGCGATGGGACGAAGAAGATATTACCAAAGGGAGATGGGGACATATTTATAGCCAGGTGGTAATTGTTGGCGCGAAAGTATCGAACCAAATAGCCCCTGTCTCTACATCTCCGCAAGACACGTGTAGCCCACGACCGAAGCGGTGGAGATCGTGGTTATCCGAACGGGGAAAGTGGGGTTGAGTTACTGTGTAACAAAAAAACTATTTTTGAAGATTTGAGGATTTTGTTACAAAATCATCAGCTGGCAAAGGCGTAGTGAGGATTTTGAACAAAGTTTCAAGTAGAACGCATATGAAGAATTGAATAGACTGGGTGAGAGTAGCATAGAAGGAAAGTAGGGTCCGATCACATTCACTTAGATTAAATATCAAATTGAAGAAATAGCCGTAAGTGAATGTTCTTGAGGACTTTGAAATCACAGTCTATCTAGGTAAACGAAAATCATCAAGTGTTTTTGAAGATTTTGATTAACTTGAGGATTTTGTGACAAAGCGGCATGATGATGAATTTCAGTTTTGAAGAAAAACAAGTTTGAAGAACAACTGTTTTGAAGAAAATCAATTTTTGAACAAATTCAGCTTTGAAGAAATTCAACTTGAGGAATTTCAAGTTGGGTGGTGGCGTGACCCACCATTTAAGAATGTTGATATCAGACGCCGCGTACAATTGTTGTAGGGCCCTGAGAATCAATTTTTTCGTTGATTTCCTCACACTCAGAGTGATATTCTTCATTGGTTGAAGAAAATCGATACATCGTGTGTTGCACATCTAAGTCATCAATTTTGCATAAGTGTTACGATGTGCGCATGTTTTTACAAAACATTTGAAGATTCTAAGATATTTAGCTCACACCGCAACTTGCAAAACCTTTTCTCATCCAAGGGCTTAGTGAAGATATCTGCCAGTTGATCGTCAGTCTTCACATGGTCGATGAGGATATTGCCCTTGAGGACATGGTCTCGAAGAGAATGATGACGAATCTGGATGTGCTTGGTCTTTGAGTGTTGTACTAGGTTGGATGCAATCTTGATTGCACTCTCATTGTCGCAGTAGAGAGGCACATTCTTCATGTTGATGTCGTAGTCCTTGAGGGTTTGCTTCATCCATAGTAATTGAGCATAGCATGAACCAGCAGCAATGTACTTAGCTTCGGCAGTGGAGAGTGAAACGCAGTTCTGCTTCTTTGAGGACCAGCAGACTAGTGATCTTCCGAGGAAATGACACGTGCCAGAGGTTGACTTGCGATCCACACGGTCACCAGGATAGTCAGAATCAGAATATCCCACAAGATGAAGATTTGAGCCCTTGGGGTACCATAATCCTAGTGTTGGTGTGTGAACTAAGTATCGAAGAATATGCTTCACAGCCTTATGGTGTGATTCCTTCGGTTTTGCTTGAAAACTCCACACATGCAAACACTAAGCATTATATCTGCCCTAGATGCACACAAATATAGTAAAGAGCCAATCATGGAGCGATATACGTGATGATCGAATTCTTTACCATTTTCGTTAGTGCGGAGGTGGCCGTTGGTAGGCATTGGAGTCTTGGCACCTTTGCATTCATGCTTGTCGAATTTCCTTAGAACATCCTTGAGGTATTTATCCTGTGATATGAAGATTCCATTGTGTTGTTGACGAATTTGAAGACCTATGAAGAATTTCAGCTCCCCCGTCATAGACATCTGATATTCTTCACTCATCATGTAAGCAAATTCATCACTCTAACGTTTGTCAGTACAGCCAAATATGATGTCATCGACATATATCTGGCACACAAATAGTTCATTATCATAGGATTTAGTGAAAAGAGTTGGATCGAGTGAACCAGGTTTGAAGCCTTTCTTCATGAGGAATTCCTTCAATGTATCATACCATGCCCAAGGGGCTTTCTTGAGACCATAGAGCGCCTTTTGAGTCTGAAGACTTTGTCTGGATTCTTTGGATCCTCAAAACCTGGGGGCTGAGCAACATATACTTCTTCCTCAAGCTTACCATTGAGGAATGCACTTTTCACATCCATTTGATATAAGATGATGTTATGATGATTAGCATAAGCAAGTAGTATTCGAATAGCTTAAAGTCTAGCAATAGGTGCAAAAGTTTCATCGAAATCTTTTCCTTCAACCTGTGTGTAGCCTTGGGCTACAAGTCGTGCCTTATTCCTCACCACTTGACCATCCTCATCTTGCTTGTTTCTGAAAATCCACTTGGTTCCGATGATATTGTGCTTGCGAGGATTTGGTCGTTTGACGAGCTCCCATACGTCATTCAGCTTGAATTGAACAAGTTCGTCTTGCATGGCTTGGATCCACTCAGGTACCATGAAAGATTCAGAAACTTTTGAAGGTTCTATGATAGACCCAAAGGAGAAGTGCCCACAAAAGTCAACTAAGTTTGAAGCTTTTGAGCGAGTGAGAGGACCTGGCGCGTTGATGTCATTGAGGATTTTGTCAAGTTCCACTTCATTTGCAACCCACGGATGAGCTGGTTGAGGATTTCGTCTGGGCTGAGGAATTGGTTCTGGAGCAATTTTCTCAGGAGCATCTTCTTGATTTTCATCAGTGCTGGGAATGATTTCTTCATCAATTTCCTCAGTGGGAACAATGTCTTCAGTAGCTTTGAGCTTTATTGCTTCCTCAGGAGACATCTTATCTGGATCAGGAGGCAATTGCTCTCTTTGCGAGCCATTAGTTTCATCGAACCGCACATCTACAGTCTCAACAACCTTGTTGCGATAGTTTTTGAAGACTCTGTAGGTGTGCGAGTCCTTTCCATAACCGAGCATAAAACCCTCATGTGCCTTAGGTGCAAACTTTGAGTTATGGTGAGGATCTCTAATCTAGCATTTTGCACCGAAGACTTTGAAATAACTTACATTGGGTTTATTGTTTGTGAGGAGTTCATATGAGGTTTTCTTGAGGAATTTGTGAAGATATACCCTGTTGATGATATGGCATGCAGTGTTGATTGCTTCAGGCCAAAAGCGACGAGGAGTCTGATATTCTTCAAGCATGGTTCTTGCCATCTCAACCAGAGTCCTGTTCTTCCTTTCGACGACACCATTCTGTTGAGGAGTATAAGGAGCAGACAATTCGTGAGTAATACCAAGTTCATCAAGATAATTATCAAGACTAGTGTTTTTGAACTCTGTTCCATTATCACTCCTGATGTGTTTGATCTTGACGCCGAAATTCGTCCAGTCCCTTGAGGAAAATCGTTTGAAGACTTCCTCACTTCAGTTTTATTCAAAATGATATGCACCCATGTGTATCTGGAATAATCATCCACTATAACAAAGCCATATAAAGATGTTGCATTTGTTAGAGTGACATAATGAGTAGGTCCAAATAGATCCATGTGAAGCAATTCAAATGGAGGAGTAGTGTTCATGATAGTCTTCGAGGGGTGCTTGGATCTGGTCATTTTCCCAGACTCACAAGCACCACAGAGGTGATCCTTGAGGAATTTGACTGATTCGATGTCGATGACATGCTTATTCTTCGCGAGCGTGTGCAAATTCCTCATGCATGCATGACTCTTTGATGCCATAGCCACCCTTCTGAGGTTTTTGCTAGTAGGCAAGTGGCTGGTTGAGGACCTGTAGAGAAATCAACAATGTACAAATCCCCTCTTCTAACACCTTCGAAGACTTTGGATCTCTCAGATTCCATGATGACAACACATCTATATCTTCCAAAGATAACAATCATATCAAGATCACAAAGCATTGATACTAACATTAGGTTAAATCCAAGGGATTCAACAAGCATCACTTTGTCCATGTGCCTATCCTTGGAAATAGCCACTTTGCTAGGTCCCAATACCTTGCTTTTACCTTTGTCAGCATATGTGATTTGCTTCATGGGTGATGTAGTTAGTGGCACATTCATCAGCAAGCTTTTGTCACCAGTCATGTGGTGTGTGCAACCACTATCAAGAACCCACTCAGTACTCTTGGGTTTGTCATCCTGCAGATGAATTAGTACAGCTTACCATCTCATATGCTTCAGACTTGAAGAATATGATATCAATTTCATCAGATATGAATTTCATCATAAACATAATTATAAGGATGTGTGAAATATTTCTATTTCCTCAATATTAGCTTGCGTCCTATCAAGAATTTTCCACAGGTCTCCAGCAAATTCTTCAGATGATGTTTTTCATCTGCAGACCTCACCTGCAGAAGTGATTAGTTCAATTTCTTCACCACCCACATCTGAAGGGGTGGTAAAGCATTCATCATCCTGCGAGCACCATATGAGAAAGGGGGCATTGAAGCTAATGCACTTCTCTTAACAGTAGGGGTGTTAAAGTACTCAAATGAATATGCAGAGAACTTATTTGAGGATTTATAAACATAATGATTTGAAGAATAACGCTCATATTCATATTCCTTGTAATTTCCCAGCATGTTAGAAGCATTAGCACCGGTACGAGCATAGTTTTGACCAGTTGAGGATTTTAATCCTCTTGAAGACTTTGGTCCTCCTGAGGAATTTGATCTGGGGTTCAAATTCTTCATAGGTGGTGTCATGAGGACATTCACCTGAAGATTTTCAAGGCAACTTTTGGGAACCCAGATTTTCCTCTGGGGAGGCCCATTCCTGGAGTTAGTTCCAACATATCCAGAAAATACTTCACAAGATTGGTTTTTGAACAATTTTTAGTTGGAGTCAAATGACTCATCTGAGGAATAGGATAATTCACATGAAAAGCCTGTTAGATTGGATGGATCAAAAGGAGGCCCAATAGCAGCAACCCATGAGGTTTTGGGATACTGCTCAGGTTTCCAATAAGATCCATCAACATTCAATTTCCTCTCAAAGGCAATTCCTTCTTTCCTCGGGTTCCTGTTCAAGATCTGCTTTTTGAGCACATCACAAAGGGTTTGGTGTCCTTTGAGACTTTTGTATATGCCTGACACATACAATTCCTTCAGCCCTGCATTTTCATCAGTGACATTTGTGGTTTCCTCAAGTGAGGAATTTGACACCCTCAAGTGAGGAATTTGCCACTAGAGGACCAGTTGAAGAATTTGTAGCAATAGAAGCATTTGATGATTCTGGTGAAGAATTAGCAGTTTCACGTTCGATGCATTTAAGACATGGAGGAATGAATTCAGCTTGAGCAACACTGATCTGTTGAGCTAGTAATGAATCATTTTCCATACGAAGATCATCATGAGAAATCCTCAGCTTCTCAAGATCAAGCTTCCTTTGAAGAAATGCATAGGAAAGTTTCTCATGATCAGCGAGGAGTGTAACATGACGATCTTGAAGATTATCAAATCTGGACTGGAGACTTTCCATATCTTTAGTGAGGATTTGGGTAAGATTCATTTCATCATTCAACAGATCATCGCTTCTATCTAACAGTTTCTAAAGCTTTTCCGGGTCAATTTGTTGTTTAGTGGCAATGATATCAAGTTTACTGTAACTGGGTTTTTTTATAATCATCAGGTTCACAGTCACTTGAATCAGAGGAGGAAGCATCATTCGGTACCTTTGAACCTTTTGCCATGAAGCAATAGGTTGGAGCGAAGTCATCAGCATAGTCATCAGTGTGGATGGTGTTATCATTTTCTTCAAGGTTGAAGATTGACTTGCTGACGAATGTGGTTGCAAGTGCAAGTCTAGCCTGTCCAGATTTCGAGTCTTCGTCAGAACCCTCCTCTTCATCACATTCCTCGAATTTTGCCTCGGAGTCCATTTCCTTGCGAGTAAGTGCCTGAGCCTTTCTGAAACTAGTCTTCTTGTGCGATGAGGACTTTGAATTTGAGGATTTTGAAGATTTCTTCTTTTTCTTCGAGTCATCAGAACTTTCATCCTTGTATTTCTTCTTCTTTGATTCCTTTCCCCAACGAGGACAATCAGCAATGTAATGACCTGATTTCTTGCATTTGTGGCAGGTTCTTTTCTTGTAGTCCTCGGATGAAGAGTATGATTTCCTCATATCTCTTCTTGAAGATTTACCAAACTGGCCATGTCGTGTAAACTTCTGGAATTTCCTCACGAGCATTGCAAGTTCCTGTCCAAATTATTCAGGATCACCAATGCTACCATCCGAGTCTTCTTCTTCAGATGAGGAAATTGCTTTGGCCTTCAGTGCACGTGGTCTAGAATAGATTGGTCCATATAGATCTCTCTTTTCGTCTTGTTGGAATTCATGAGTATTGAGTCTTTCGATTATATCAGCTAGATCAAGCATCTTGTAGTCTGGTCTTTCTTGAATCGTCAGAAATAAAGTATCAAATGAAGAATCCAAAGATCTTAGCAGTTTCTTTACAACTTCGTGATCAGTAATTTCTCAAGCTCCCAGTGCTTGCAGTTCATTTGATATGTTAGTGAGGCGATCAAAGGTATCTTGGAAGCTTTCATTGTCAAGCCTCTTGAAGCGATTGAAGAGATTGCGAAGAACATCAACACGGGAATCACGCTGGGTTGATACTCCTTCATTAACTTTGGATATCCTTTCCCAGATAAGATTTGCTGAGCCAAAAGCACTTACTCTGCCATACTGGCCCTTGCTTAGATGGCCACAGATGATATTATTTGCTTGAGAATCAAGTTGCTTGAATTTATTCACATGAGAGGCAGAGACAGTAGAAGTGACAATAGGGACGCCATGTTCCACAATATACCAGAGATCATAGTCAATAGCTTGTAGATGCATCTGCATCTTGGTCTTCCAAAAGGGAAAGTCCTTTCCTTCGAAAGTAGGACATGTTGTAGTGACCTTGATCATGCCTGCAGTCGACATAACTAAAACTCTAGGTGGTTAAACCAAAATCACACAGAACAAGGGTGTACCTTGCTCTGATACCAATTGAAAGTGCGTTATATCGACTAGAGGGGGGGTGAATAGGAGATTTTTAGAATTTCATCACTGAGGAAATTCCTTTTGAGGAAATTCCTCACTGATGAGTACCTTGCAGCGGAAACAGCAAAGGATCAGGAGTGCAAAGTATCACTACAGCTGTTTTTCAGGATGAAGAATATGAAAAACAGTTCGCACAGTATGCAGGCACGGAGAAAACAGATGAGGATTAACTAGCGTGAATAATTTGGGGTTGAGGAATTTCATAGAAAGTCTTCAGCAAATTCTTCAAACAGTGACAATGAAAATCATCAACACAAAATCTGAGGAATGTAAAGAGTTGAAGAAATAGAACCCGTTTCACAGTGAAGACAGTGGTTGATGACCCAGTTCCAACTGCTGTGACAGTTGTACATCTGGTTTGGAGCGGCTTGGTATTGAAACCAAAAAGACACACAGTCCCTACCGTATTCTCCTTGGGCTAAGAACACACAGTCCTTGCCCAACACTCGTGGTAAGTCTTCAGGGCATACTTCCAAACCCTCACAAACTTGGTCACCTGGTTGACTGCTGGATTGCTCTAGACCATGACATATAACCGTCTGGAGGATCCGCAGTCCTCAAAGTTAAAAGGCTTCAGTCCCACACAAGAACAACTTCTTCACTGATGCTCAATCACTTGGTTTTTTGTTTGTGGTTTAGTGTTTGGGGTATTTCCTCACTGATGAATTACTCCCGAAGACTCTGAGGAATTTGGGTTGGTCTTATGACAAGTGTCAGTTTCTAACGGAGTAGCCAACCAGCTAATGGTTGTGGGGGCGGCTATTTATAGCCTGGGAGCATCCCGACATGATTTGACATTAATGCCCTTAAATAATATGACCGTTGGTGTGCATAAGACCAATGATATGGCGCGACTTGCGGTAACGGTCGGGACCCTCAACTGTGAGAGTCCTCATGTCTCTCATATTCCTCACTTGAGGCTTTTGGTAGGATTAGGCTTGGGGTTGAGCATCATGAGGAAATTCATTCCGACGTGTTACTTTGACCCCCTTTAACAGTACGATGTTCCTATGACTCAAAGGTGAAGAAAATAAAACAGACAGAATAAATCTTCAAGCTTCAAAATCTTCAGATTGTTTTTCTTCAGGACACACTAAAATCCTCATCTTCAATTTCTTCATGAGGAATATCAATTTCATCGCAATTTATTCGCGATTCAATTCTTCAGCCGAAGATATACATTTTTAGGGGTCGATATTCGTCGAATATTTCAAACACCTCAGCGACTTATAGATCTTATGTACACTCATGAACACATTAGATACTTAACCTATAAGTCTTCAAACCACCAAAATCACTAAGGGGCACTAGATGCACTTACAACTCGGCATGGGAACAGTGGGGGCGGCCGTATTGTCTGCCCATGTTGAATCTCACTGGACGACGCCAGACGTACCATACGTGTCGTGCGTCAACCTTACGCGAGAGGCTCATTGGCTAGCCGGCGGGTCCAAAGCCAGACGGGACCTCGCAGCCGACGGCCCCCTCAAGCGATAAGACAAGACCCCCGTGGGCCCGCTGGCCAGTCGGCGAGGCTGCTAGTTGGATCCCACTCTTGTACCCTTTATCCATATTTTAGGCCGGTGGATTCGTCTATAAAACCCCCCTGTCCCCCCTCCATGCAGAGGGTCGGTCAACTTAGCACATGCACCAACCACATAGGAGAGGCAGAGATGACCCGACTACTCCTTGTTCCTCCTCCGCAGTACATCTCCAGGAGCACTTTGTAGTCCCATTCATACATCATACACTCCGGAAGGACTAGCGGTATTATCTCTACGGAGAGCCTTGAACCTGGGTACATCGTGCGTTCCATGCTTGTACCAACCTCGCCCGAGCGCCCTCCGGTGCCACTTCGGTTCCTACCATCTTTAGCCTACCCATGGCTTATGTTGTGCGTATTCACCGACATTTGGCGCCCACCATGGGGCCGATCGCGGCATCGGCTAGCTTTACGCACTGGGCGGGGCCCTGCACCTACGCCACCGGATGCATCGCGTCCGGACCGATCTGCATGCCCGTGGAGCCTGCCTTCAATGAGGCAACACTGATGATGATCGACGTCCCTATCCGCCATGCGGATTCGGACATGGAGTACAATGATGAGGCGCCTCCCACCGTCGTCGTCGCTGTTATGGAGAACCTCATTGTTCTCTTTAGCGACCTGTGCCTCAATGATGGCCCTCACTACTTCGGCGAGGACTTCGATGTCGAGGCATTGTGCGCCAGCTTCAGTAGGCTCTCTATCGTTGAGACGCCTACACACGACGTGTACCCCAGCAATGTACTCGTCTTCGACGGTCCTCCGCTGTCTGTGGGGTTCTTCACGACGTACCATGTCGCCACCGTCTCCAACGTCGTGGAGGTGATTGTCATCGGCGCTGGCACCAGCACGGCTCATGGCAAGGCGTCAGCAAACGCTGGTGAGCCTGTTGTTGCCACCGCTGACACTCTTCAGGCTGCGCTTACCGGCCTGAAGACGCCCATCGCCGCCTCCACAAACCCTAACGATGCATGGGCCACGCTGGAGGAGGCTCGCAGGCAGATCTTGGAGGAGGGCATCGCCATTGCTTCAGCGAAACGCCGGATGGAGGCCACGCAACGCGAGTATAACTCCGCATACGGCCTCACTCCGGTTTCCGAGGCCCCTAGCCGGCTTGGCTCGGTTCGTGGCCGCGGTCGGGTCATCGTCGAGATTCTAGGCGGCAAGCAGCCCATCTACGAGACTCCTGCAGCCAACTTGCGGGTGGCCTAGGCGGCCATGGCAGAAATGCCAAGTTTGGAGGGCGAGGAGCGCACCTTCTAGGAGAAGCGGGTGAAGGATCTCCTTGACGCCGCCAATGAGCAGCAGACACGGCTTAACCCCGGTCAAGCCCAATCGGAGTCTCCGGGACCCAACCCCGGAGCGCGTCGCAACCCCATCGGTCATCAGCATGCCGAAGGATCTTCCTCGCATCGCACTTCCGGCCGGCTCTCCCAGCGCCAGAGCGAGCATACTTCGAGCTGGCATCGTGGAGATGACGAGAGCGACTCAGTGTATGAGGTTCCTCGTCCGGGGAGGACCCGTGCCACCGGTTCGTAAGGTGCCCTTCTGATCGCGGCTTAGATCGGCGCTCGCGTTCCCCAGGGCGACCACGATGCCCGCAGGCATCTCAATGCCCTGGCGCAGTCAGCTCTTCTGGAGGAGGACAGTCCCATCGGTTCGGCCTGCTTCGGCCTGCTTCGGCCCCCGGATCTGAGGGAAGCCGTTTCCCCGAGGCTTCACCGTGACTCGGGATACCCCCAAGTACAATGGCACCGCCAAGCGAGAGGACTGGCTGATCGACTACACCACCGCCGTTGGCTTTGCCAGGGGCAATAAGCGTGTAGCAGTCCGCTACGTGCCACTCATGCTAGCCGGCTCGGCTCGGACATGGCTTAACAGCCTCCCAGCCGGCAGCGTCAACTCATGGGTTGACTTTGAGGAGGCATTCGTCCGAAACTTCGCTTGCACCTACAAGTGCCCTGGCCGGCCTCGTGAGCTAGCCATGTGCGACCAAAGGCCCGACGAACCCCTTCGCAACTACGTCACGCGCTGGAGGAAGCTCTGCAACTCCTGCAAGGGAGTGCATGAGGTACATGTCATCCAGTACTTCATCGACGGTTGCCGAGACGGCACTCTCCTCAAGCACAAGCTCACGTGCTCCGAGCCCACCTATCTGGCGGTGCTCATGGCCAAGGCAGATAAGTACGCCACGACCTACTCCGTGATGCGGGTCAAGGTGACCGCCTCGGACAAGGTTGTCCCCACGCCGACTACTCCAAAGCCGACTGGAGACAATCAAGGCGTCCTGAACAACAACAAGCGCAAGGAGGATCAGCTAGATTCGCGCTCCAACAGCAAGTTGGTAGCCAACGTGGAGGGTGAGGCGCCGGTTACTCAGGCCAGCTCCCAACGAAGGCGGCCCAACAAGGGCAACTGGCGGCCCAAGGAGACCTTCGAGCAGATGCTTGACACGCCCTGCAAAATGCATTCTGGAGCACAACCCTCTACCCACACCATTCGACAGTGCAGCTTTGCACGACCGTTGTTGCAAGGCGAGGGCTTGCCGGCTGCCGCAGGTGCACAGGCTACGCCTCAAGCTCCGACTCCTGGTCCCGCTCTAGCTCCACCACCGCCACCTCGTGACGACGGCCGCCTTCACGATGACTACCCCCACCAAGACGGAGCATTCGTCGTCTTCACCAGTGTAGGCGATGACAAGCATAGCCTACGCCAGCGAGGACGTGAGGTGAATGCCGCGGTCCCCCCGGTTCCCCAATACATGCACTAGTCTGAAAATCCCATCACATGGAGCCGGGTCGACCATCCTGCGGTGATGCCCAACCCGGGCTCATACGCGCTCGTCCTCGACCCTACTTTCGCCTCCCACAGGCTCAGCTGCCGGTTCTCCCGGGTCTTGGTCGATGGCGGCAGCAGCATCAACATCCTCTACCTAGACACCATCCTCAAGCTCAGATTCAAGGAGACGAACGTCTTACCGACCAACACTGTCTTGCACGGCATTTTGCCGGGACAGTCCTGCTCGCCGATCGGCAAAATCCGGCTAGACGTCCTCTTCGGCGACAAGGCTCACTTCCGCCGCGAGTCTATATGGTTCAAGGTGGTGGACCTCAGTAGCCCGTATCACGCGCTGCTGCGCAGACCGTCTCTGGCCAACTTCATGGCTATCCCCCACTATGCCTACCTGAATATGAAGATGTCGCGTCCAAAGGGCATCATCACCATTGCTGGCGACTACAAGAAGTCGCTCGAGTGTGCACAGGACAGCAGCCGCTTGGCCGATGCCATGGTGATTGCTGAGGAGAGGAGGCAGATTGACTGGCTCATGGCTCAGGCTACCGAGCAGCTGGCGATTCCTTCTCCTCCATCCTAGTCGGCCGGCGAAGGCTCCTTCAAGCCGGCTAAAGAAACCATCCAGGTGCCACTCGACCCTGCAAACCCCAAGCAGTGCGTCACCATCGGGGCTGGCCTCAGCCCCAAATAGGAAGGCGACCTCGTCGACTTCCTCCGTGAAAAT
Organism: Hordeum vulgare subsp. vulgare; assembly: GCF_904849725.1. Lineage (NCBI taxonomy): Eukaryota > Viridiplantae > Streptophyta > Magnoliopsida > Poales > Poaceae > Hordeum > Hordeum vulgare. The sequence continues at coordinate 241,441,103 of NC_058523.1, forward strand.
CGAAACATCTTTGCATGGTCCCCCAAAGACATGCCGGGTGTTTCGAGGAAGTACGCCGAGCACAAACTTCATGTGCGACCGGATGCAAAGCCGATGAAACAGCCTTTGCGCCGCTTTGTCGAGGGGAAGCGGCGCACAATTGGAGAAGAGATTACCTGGCTCCTTGCAGCCGGCTTCATCATGGAGGTTTTCCACCCGGACTGGTTAGCCAATCTAGTCCTGGTGCTAAAGAAAAACAACACCTGGAGAATGTGCATCGACTACACAAGCCTGAAAAAGGCATGCCCGAAAGACCCTTTCGCGTTGCTTCGGATAGATCAAGTGATCGACTCCACTGCCGGCTGCGAAATGTTGTCATTTCTGGATGCTTATTCAGGCTACCATCAGATCAAGTTGGATCCAGCTGATCACCTAAAGACCTCCTTCATCACGCCCTTCAGGGCCGACTGCTACACCACCATGACGTTCGGTCTGAAGAACGCTGGTGCGACATTCCAACGCTGCATGCAGCAGTGCTTACTGCCACAGATTGCCAGAAACAACCACGTCTATGTGGATGATATCGTCGTCAAGACCAAGAAGCACTTCAGCCTCCTCGACGACTTGCGGGAGACGTTCGCCAACCTTCTCAAGTACAAGATCCGGCTCAATCCGAAGAAGTGCATTTTTGGGGTTCCAGGCGGCAAGCTCTTGGGGTTCTTCGTGTCCGCTCGTGGCATCGAAGCGAACCCCGAGAAGATCGGCACCATCGAGTGGATGGTGAAGCCGGCTCGAATCCTAGACGTCCAGAAGTTCGCCGGCTGCCTGGCGTCCCTTAGCCGGTTTGTCAGTCGGCTCGGCGAGAAGGCCCTTCCACTCTATCAGCTCATGAAGAAGACGACGAAGTTCGATTGGAATGACCAGGTGGATGAAGCCTTCCACGACCTCAAGCGGGTCATCTAGAGCCTGCCAATCCTTGCAGCGCTGGCTGAAAGGGAACCCATACTCATATACATTGCAGCAACCACTCGCGTGGTTAGTGTAGTGCTGGTAGTTGAACGCAAGGAGGAGGGAAAGGTACTGCTAGTGCAACACCCTATCTACTACCTCAGCGAGTTCTTGTCCGCCTCCAAGCAAAACTACTCCAACTACCAAAAAATGTGTTATGGTGTTTACCTTGCCACTAAGAAGTTGAAGCAATACTTCCAAGAGCATGCCATCACTTTGGTGAGCACTGCTCCACTTTCAGAAATCATGGGCAACCGTGACACGACTGTCAGGATCACCAAGTGGTCCATCTCCATGGCGGACCACGACATCCGCTACGAGCCTCGCACTGCCATCAAGTCTCAGGTGGTGGCCGACTTCCTAGTAGACTGGGCTGAAACTCAGTTTGAGCCGCCACCTCCAGACTCCACTCATTGGCGGATGCACTTCGACGGCTCGGAGATGCGAACTGGTCTGGGAGCCGGCATTGTCTTGACGTCTCCGAAAGGAGACCAGCTCAAGTACGCTCTCTAGATCCACTTCGCCGCCTCCAACAACGTTGCCGAGTATGAAGCACTCGCTCACGACCTCCGGCTCGCCAAGGAGATTGGCAACCGGCGGCTCCTCTGCTTCGGCGACTCAGACCTCGTAGTGCAGCAAGTTTCTGGCGAATGGGACGCCAGGGATGCCAACAAGGCAAGCTACTGGTTCCTCATCCAACAGCTCAACGACCTTTTGAGGGTTGCAAGTTTCACCACGTTCCCATGGCGGACAACGAGGCGGCCGTTACATTGGCCAGGATTGGCTCCACGAGACAGGCCATCCTAGCCGGTGTCTCCCACGAGCAGCTGCACAAGCCGTCTATCAGGCCGTCTCCAGAGTCGGCATCAATTTTCATGCCGGCTGATTCCTTGGTGCAAGCGTCGTCGGCTACGCCAGCTGCACCGGCTACAACTCCTGTGCCGGCTGCACTAGCTGTGCCGACTCCAATTGCGGAACCGGCTACAACCACTTCGCCGGCTACGACTACTCCGCCGGCTACAACAACAAATCCGGCTCCGCCAGGCCTTGAATCTGTCGTCTCAACACCCTGTGGGTGGACGTCATGGAGGTAGACGGTGAGCCGGCTGCCATGATGGCATCAGAGAAAGAGCGTCTCGAGCCCGCGACTGCTTCATCAAGCGCGGGGGCTGCAGAAGCCCACGACACTCAGGTCGAGATGGAGACAACCCTTGTGTCAGCTTCGTCATGGGCTCAACCCATCCTGGCCTTCCTTCTTCACAGCAAACTTCTCAAGAGGAGGCGGAGGCGAGGCAGATCCAGCGCCGATCTGCAGCCTACGCCATCATCAATCGCGAGCTGGTTCGGTGTAGCGTGACTGGCGTGTTCCAGCACTATGTCGAATCAGAAAAGGGACAGGAGATCCTCAGAGACATTCACCAGGGGGAGTGCGGGCATCATGCCGCCTCTAGAAACCTGGTGGGCAAGGCATTCGACCATGGATTCTACTGGCCCACGGCCCTCGAGGAGGCCATGGACATGGTCAACAAATGCGAGGGTTGCCAATGCTTTGGTGCGCAGAACCACATGCCACCTTCGGCCCTCAAAACCATCCCCTTGTCATGGTCTTTCACCGTCTGGGGGTTGGACATGGTGGGGCCATTCAAGACGGCTCGCAGTGGCATGACTCATCTCTTAGTGGCCATCGACAAATTCACCAAATGGATCGAGGCTAGACCCATCAAGAAGCTTGACGACCCCAGGGCTGTCAGGTTCATCACGGACATCTCTGTCTGATACGGCGTCCCCCACAACAGCATCACCGACAACGGCACCAACTTCGCCAAGGGTGCTTTGGCGCTCTACTGCTCCAAGGTAGGCATCCGACTCGACTTGGCTTCAATGGCACACCCAAAGTCCAATGGCCAGGTGGAGAGGGCCAATGGCCTAATCTTGGCTGGCATCAAGACAAGACTGGTGGCACCACTCGTTAGGTCAGCTGGCTACTGGATCGAAGAGTTGCCAGCAGTACTATGGAGTCTCCGCACCACGCCCAACCGGTCAACCGGCTTCACCCCATTCTTTCTGGTATACGTATCCGAGGCTATCATCCCTACGGATGTCGAGTTCGACTCGCCTCGGGTCACCCTGTACATAGAAACGGAGGCGAAGGAGGCAAGAGAAGACGGCGTCGATCTCCTCGAGGAGGCACGGGACCTAGCCTTGAGCCGGACGGCAATCTATCAACAGAAGCTGAGGTACTACCACAGCAAGAAGATCAAGCCTCTCTTTTTCAGAGAGGGAGACTTGGTGCTCAGAAGAATTCGGCGCACAGGCAGCCAGCACAAGCTCTCATCCCCATGGGTGGGACCCTTGATCATCAGTAGAGCATTGCACAACAATGCATACTACTTGATCGATGCCCAAAATCCAAGGAAGCGCAAGAGGGACGACTCCGGCCAGGAGACGGAACGTCCATGGAACGCGGCGTTGCTTCGCCCGTTCTATTGCTAGAAGGCAAGTATCAAACATGGAAAGAGCATGCACATATGTATCTTTCTCCCTCTTCAGGGATTTCTAATGAATGCAATGAAAAGAGCATGTGCATATACTTTTTTTTAGATTCATATCTAGAGTTTTCACTCACTCTGTGAGTCCCTTGACTGGCTCTAATAGGCTCGGGGGCTTGCTAGCCGCCCGAACGACTTCCTTATGTTGTAGAAAAACACATATTGTACGTCAGATCGATCCCTGGTCGTCTCGTAACAGCTACAGACCGGCTCCCAGCTGTCCGGCTAGCAAGGCGACGCCAGGTAAGGCCGGATACATGAAAAGTTTGACTACAAAAAGGTTGCCGGCTCTGGTTGGTTTGATATTTTTACGATCCCATTCTAGTCGGCCTCTGGTGGTTTGTGTTTGAGTCTTTAAGTCTTGATGGCTTCAAAAAATCTGTCCTATATTCCCAAAGACAGAAGCCTCGAGCTAGTCACAGACCGGTCTCCGGCTGTCGGGCTGGCGGGGTGGACGCTAGAGGGAGTAGAGGGGTTGGAGAAAAAGAAGTCAAGCAGGAATCAAAAGATGAAGATATAAAACTGCACGCATCGCATTACGAATATAATGCAGAATTCATACATTCAAAAGCATTGGCCCACGGCCGAAGTTCATTACACACTCCCCAATGGGTGGAACTGTTGGACTGACAACTCATTGCCAACAACCAAAAAAACAGGACCGGCTAAGGGGCGGCAGCCTCGTCCGTTGCCCCGGCTGCTGCTCTTGAAGTGGTGGCTTCATCATCGCCAGCTGCTCCCGAGGCAGTGGCGCCGTATCCTCCGTGAGGGCTTTCGGCTCCATCCTTGGCGGAGTCGGCATATGCCTCGCCGCTGGAGGCGGCGTCTTCCACCTCACGGGCCGCCTCGTCGGAGCTGCCTTCGGCATCGTAGGGCTGATGCCCGTGCAGATCCTCAAGGATCACATTGTCGTCTTTGCCCCGCTCCAAGATGAGCTCATCCCAGGCGGCGTACGAGGCGATGTCGCTGGCCCTCACACGCAGCTGCTCCTCCACGGCCTGCAGCTCCCCCTCCGAGTCGTCGCGCTGAGCGACGAGCTTGCCCAAGTCTAGCACGCACGGCCGAAGTGCGCCAGGCGTCAAGGCGATCATCCCCAGCCGCCAGCCAGCGGGAGAGCAGGCTCCTCGATGCCGGCTCCATGACATCAGGCCATGGAGCCTTTATCATCGACGAGCCTGCGACCTGGAGCCGCTCCACGGACTCGCCCAAGGCGCGTAGGTGGGCTCTGAGGCCCATGCCGATCTCCTCCATGCTCCAGCCGAAAGTGACGTCTACCTCCTGTCCGGCCACACAACGCTCCTCGCGGCTCACCTCGACAGCCGTTTCGGCTGCTTCCCGTGTCTCAGGGAAGAGGCCCGGGATAGGGGAAGGGGCGCAAAGAAGAATAACAAGAGGAGGCGGTAAAGAAGAAAATTCAAGACAAAACAAAGAGGACTCACGGTCGAAGTGACCGTCAGTCTCGTGGGCATTTTCCAGGGCCTCGAGCTCCCCCACCTTGCTCGCTTGGGTGACGCGGGAGAATTCTTCCTGGAGGCCCGCGGCCGTCTCCAGCGCCTTGGCCAGCTGCGCCTGCCTATGGATCAGGGCTTCCTCCTTTTCCTTCAAATCAGCGTCCTTGAGCTTCGTCTCCTCGAGATGAACCGTCTCAAGACGCTCCATGTCGGCAGCATGAGAGTTGTCCTTCTCCTGCAGGGAGGCGCGCAGCTTCTCCTGCTCGGCCTGGCGGGCCGCCTCAAGCTCCTTCTTCTCCGTATGGAGAAGAGCCAACTGCTGCTGGAGCCGACCGTCCCCCTCGTGCAAGGCGTCCCGCTCCGCGACGGCCTCGCCCAGTCGGACCTGTAGTTCGGCGACCTGGCCGCCAGCCACCTGGTTCTGAGCCCGTAGCACATTATATGCCTACACCTGGGCATCATAAAGATCCTACGAGCAAAGCAAAGAAGAAGCAAAGTAAGATTCGGCCTGGTTAATTCATGATCAGCCCGGTTCTTGGGGGCTACACCCAGTGGGTGCGCTAGCGCGCCCCCACTAAAAAAGAAAAACAAGAGATAAGCTTGAAGAGATTCGGCCCGGCCAATGCTTGGCCGGCCCGATTCTCGGGGTCTACACCCAGTGGGTGCGCTGGTGCGCCCCCACTGATTAAAGAAGAAGAAGAAAAAATAAAAAACCAAGACAAAGAGGAGGCAAAGGATGGAGCACTTACCCTGGTGCGCTCCTCCAGACGCTCCAGATCGCTGATCGCCACTCGGGCTGCCTGCTCCACCTTGTACCGGCTATTGGCAAACAGCGATACCAGCTCCGGGATGCCTTGGAGTATGGTGCCAGTGGGCAGCGTCTGGCACTCAAGGTTGGCCGCTCGCCAGGCCTTGATAGGCCGGCTCCCGGTTCTGGGGTCGGCTCCTGGAGCAGCCGGGCCACAATTGGAGATGACGATGGTGCCGTTTCGAGGCGTTGATACGGCTCCCGGCTCCGTCGACGTCCCAGCCGGCGCCGTCTCCACAGCAGGAGGGGGATTGGTTGCGTCCGACGCGTCCATGACCACCTCTGGCGCATCCATGGCCACCGCCCGTGCCTCCAGGTTTAGTTCCGGCGCGTCGGCCGCCACCTCGGCCTCCGGCGACTCAGGGATCTCCTCGAGGTCCACTGGTGCAGAGACGTCCGGGTCGTACGGCCTGGCCGCTTCGGCCCTCCGGGTACGCCTCGGGGCCGCCTCGCTAGCTGGCTCCTCCACGCGAGCACGCGTGGAGGGGTCATGTCTAGCCTTCGTACGCCTCTCCATAGGCTTCTTGGCCCGGCCGGGCCGATATCGGCCTTCGGCTATATTCTCCGCCGCCACATTCCAGCAGCGGGCGGATTGTTCCTCAATTTCCTTCTGGGCAGCGTCACCCGCTGCCCAGCTGGCTCGCTCAGTAGTGGAGGCGGTGTCTTCTTCTACGTCCTCCGCCTCCCTACCAAGCAGCGCTTTGAGGAACATGTCTTCATGAAAAACGAAGCAAAAGAGAATGAAAGGAACCCTTACCCCGCTACAATGGGCACCTGCCTCGTGCCGGCACCAGCAAGACGCTTCTTAGCGCCGCCTGCTCGTACACCGGCTGGAGGACCCGTCGCGACCCACTTAAGAGCCGTCCTGGAAGCTGTGGCACCCTTGCCTTTCTTCTGGGCCGCCTCGCCAAGGCCGGCCGCCTCGGCCTTATGGCGCCGTCCGCGCGTCAAAGGGGGGCTGGTGACTTCCTCCACCCTGTCGGAGTCTTCCTTGAAGGCCGCATCAGATAGGGAGGGCGGAGTCTCATCATCATCTGTCCAATCAACAATGGATGGCTTCAGGTGCTCACCAGACGGCTTCGTGCCCTCCGACTCCAGCGCATCCTCCGAACCCTCGGAGGCGGTAGAGGCGACTCGATCATGCCTTCGTCCTCGATCTCCGAGGCGTCGGACATTACCATGTCGGCGTCAGGTGGGTTGAGTGCTTGCAGCTTCTTGAACACCTGCGCAACGGAGTCGGTGGCCGTCTCAAAAAGATGATCGACTATAAGAAAAACAACAAGAACCGCCTCAACAAGAGTGCTTACCATCGGAGGCAGACAGGACCTGTCGTAAGGGGCCAGCCCCCACTCCCAGTTCCCACCATCGTCCATGTGGGCGGTGGAGATCTGGTTCACACCCCGCGCCACCGCGCCGGCTGTGAAGTTCTTGGTGGAGATCCAGCAAGGATCATACCGACCGCTCATGTGGCAAACCAGATGGGGCTGCCTCTGCAGAGGCAAGATCCTGCGGGTAATCATGGTGGTAAGCAGGTCGCAGCCCAGGAGGCCGTGACCCTTCAAGCTGTCGAGGTAGGCATTGATCTGTGCTACCCTGGGAATCGGCTTCGGATACTTCGCCTGCCAGTTCAACCTCGCCATCGGAGGATCGATGTTGAACGGGGGCATGTTGAGTGCGTCGTGTGCGGGGCTGGCGTTCTTCACATAGAAGAAGCCTTTCTACCACTGCTTGATGGATTCTTGTAGTGGCATCTGGGGGAAGCCGGACTTCGACCGATGATGCACCAGCGCGGCTCCACACGGAGTCATTGGCTGAGGGCCGTCGAGCTTCTCCAGCTCGGCCTTCTCCATCTTCTTGGACTGCTGCTTAACGAAGAATAAGATCTGCCAGAGGTCGAGGCGAGGCTTGATCCCCAGAAAGCCCTCGCACAGGACGACAAAGGAAGACAGCTAGAGAATATCGTTCGGCGCCAAGTGGTGCGACTGCAGGCCGAAGAAGGTGAGCCAGTTGGAGAATAATGTGCTCGCCGGAAGCCCGAAGCCCCTGTAGAAGTGCTCATCGAACACGACGATCTCTCCCTCCTGCCATGATCCGCACCGTCACCAGAGAGGCAGGAGGGAACATCCAGCAGTGGCGGAGCGCCTCGATGTGGTCGTCGCAAATATCGCTGCCGAGCCAAGCTCCGTGGGACGAGCTCTTCTTCGGAGAGGAGCCGCTCGCCATAAGTACAGGAGACGGGTGATTGGGAAGACTGGCGGCAGCGGGTGGCGCAACGGCGACGAAGAGGATGAAGGCGAAGACAGATGGTCTCTTTATCTCTGGGCTCAGGGAGGAAGAGGGCGTCGATGCGGGGCGAGAAGGGGGCGAATGGCCTCCTCGGTACCTCCGCACCCCATTTAAACCCCATGAAGGATCGTGGGGAGGGGATCCGGTACGCGTACAACCCATCTAATCCCGTGTATTATGGGCGGTAATGTTACCTGAGACCCAACCATCACGTGGTAAATCCGGAGAGGATCCTCCGCACGGCGGCCAAGGGGGCGTCGTGGCGGGACCCAGGGCCCAGGCCCGATCCCATCACCTGCGCAAACCATCATCATGTCAGGCCGGGCCTGGCACGTGGCGTGATTTGTGCAGTCTACGACGAAGCCGAGGCGTCGCTTGGAAGCCAACCGGCTTTCGATCCAGAGTCCCCTGCCGCAGGCAGCAGCGGGAATTCAACGACAAACAACCAAGCCGGTGAGGCCAGCCACTCCCAAGCGGCGGGCCTCTCCAGCTTCGGGGACTACTGTCGAGGGGATAACCCTGGGGTAGGCTCAACGAGCCTGCTCCTTTACCTTCAGCCTAGAAGGAATGACCAAAACAATTCTACAAGGCCCAAGTCCCCTCGCCGGCTTGGAAGCACCTGCCGGCTGGGGGGCAAGGCTGCCAATTCTCTGGCCGGCTAGGAAGCACCTGCCAGCTAGAGGCGATACGGCTACCTCCCCATGGCCGCCTAGGCCAAGCCAGCCGGCTAGGGATGAGGCAGCCGTGCCCAGGCCGGCTACTCGAGCAGGCTAGCCGGCTGGGGATCTCAAGTCACATCAGATCGTAGGTCATGACGAGACCCTACTATTAAAGGTGGCTACGCGTCAGCAAAGGTACTAGATCAGAATGCATGGCGGGTAGCAGCCTCGGCGGCCATGCCGCTGACCTCCCCCGGCTCTGATCCATCACCCTGTAAAGTGTCGGCCCGTCAAACTCCCACTCCCTTACTGCACTCGGCGTGGGAACAGTGGAGGCGGCCGTATTGTCTGCCCATGATGAATCTCGCTGGACGACACCGGACGTACTATACGTGTCCTGCATCAACCTTACGCGAGAGCCTCATTGGCTAGCCGGCGGGTCTCACAGCCAGACGGGACCTCGCAGCGAGCGGGGCCCTCAAGTTACAAGACAAGACCCTTGTGGGCCCCCTGGCGAGCCGGCGAGGCTGCCAATCGGGTCCCACTCTTGTACCCTTTATCCATATTCTAGGCCGGTGGGTTCGTCAATAAACCCCCCCATGTAGAGGTCGGTCAACTTAGCACACACACCAACCACATAGGAGAGGCAGAGACGAGCCAGCTGCTCCTTCTTCCTCCTCCGCAGTACAGCTCCAGGAGCACTTTCTAGTCCCATTCATACATCATACACTCCGGCAGGACTAGGGGTATTATCTCTACGAAGAGCCCTGAACCTGGGTACATCGTGTGTTCCATGCTTGTACCAACCTCGCCCCCAGCGCCCTCTGGTGTCACTTCGGTTCCTACCATCTTTAGCCTACCCATGGCTTATGTTGTGAGTATTCACCGACACAAACCTCGTAGGTCGACAAAGACACGCACTACTCCAGAGTGGTACGGTAATCCTGTCTTGGAGGTCATGTTGCTAGACAACAATGAACCTACGAGTTATGAAGAACGATGATGGACCCGGATTACGACTACTGGCTGGAGGCCATGAAATCCGAGAGAGGATTCGTCTATGAAAACAAAGTGTGGACTTTGGAACAACTACTTGATGGTCGTAAGACTATTAAGTGCAGATGGATCTTTAAAAGGAAGATGCACGATGATGGTAAATGTCACAAGTTAGAAAGCTTGACTTGTTGCAAAGAAGTTTCCGACAAGTTCAAGGAGTCGACTGCGATGAGAATTTATCACTCGTAGCGGTGCTAAAAGTCCATTGGAGTTATGTTAGCAGTTGCTGCATTTTTCAATTATGAAATCTTGCAGATGGATGTCAAAACATTGTTTCCTCCACGGTTTCCTTGAGGAAAGGTTGTATGTGATACAACGAGAAGGTTTTGTCGATCATAAGGATACTAACTACTACGCAAACTCCAGTGATCCTTCTAAGGACTGGAGTAAGCGTCTCGGAGTTGGAATATGCGCTTTGATGAGGTGATCAAAGCTTTTGGGTTTATACAAAGTTTATGAGAAACTTGTATTTCCATGTAAGTGACTGGGAGCACTATAGAATTTCTGATGAGTGTATGTGGTTGACATATTGTTGATCGGAAATAATGTAGAATTTCTGGAAAGCATAAAGGGTTGTTTGAGAGGAGTTTTCCAACGGAAAACCTGGATTGAGCTACTTGAACATTGAGCATGAAGATCTATGGAGATAGATCAAAACGCTTAATATAACTTTCAATGAAATGCATGCCTTGACAAGTTTTTTAAGGAGTTCAAAATAGATTGGCAAAGAAGGAGTTCTTGGCTGTGTTGTAAGGTGTGAATTTGAGTAAGGCTCAAAGCTCGACCACGACAGAATAAAGAGAAAGGACGAAGGTCGTCCGCTATGCATTAGCCGTAAGCTCTATAGTATGTTATGTTGTGTACTGCACCTGATGTGTGCCTTGCCATGAATCTGTCAAGCGGTAGAGAAGTGATCCAGGAATGGATTACTGGACAGCGGTCTAAAGTTATCCTTAGTTACTAGTGGAGTAAGGAAATTTTCCTCGATTCTGAAGGTGATAAAAGAGTTCGTCGTAAACAGTTACGTGGATGCAAGCTTTGACACTAATCGGGATGACTTTGAGTAGTAAACCGGATTCGTATAAGGGAGCAGTGATTTGGAATAGTTCCAAGTGGCGTCTGGTAACAGCATCTATAGGATGACATAGAGATTTGTAAAGCACACACGAATCTGAGAGGTTCAGACCCGTTGACTAAAACCTCTCTCACAAGCAAGACATGATCAAGCCCCAGAACTGTATGGGTGTTAGGTTCATTACAATCACATAGTGATGTGAACTAGATTATTGACTCTAGATGAAGTGGGAGACTGTTGGAAATATGCCCTAGAGACAATAATAAATTGGTTAATATTAGATTTCCTTTTTCATGATAATCATTTATTATCCATGCTAGAATTGTATTGACTGGAAACTCAAATACATGTGTGGATAAATAGACAACACACTGTCCCTAGTGAGCCTCTAGTTGACTAGCTAGTTGATCGAAGATGGTCAAGGTTTCCTGGCCATAGACAAGTGTTGTCACTTGATAACAGGATCACATCATTAGGAGAATGATGTGATGGACAAGACCCAAATTATAAACGTAGCATAAGAGCGTGTCAGTTTATTGCTACTGTTTTCTGCATGTCAATGTATTTGTTCCTATGACCATGAGATCATGCAACTCCCGGACACCGTAGGAATACCTTGTGTGTATCAAACTTTGCAACGTTACTGGGTGACTATAAAGGTGCTCTACAAGTATCTCTGAAGGTGTCTGTTGGGTTGGCGTGGATCACGACAGGTATTTTTCACTCCGTGTCACAGGAGAGTTATCTCGGGGCCCACTCGGTAATACAACATCACAACAAGCCTTGCAAGCAATGTGACTAAGGAGTTAGTCATGGGATGTTGTATTACGGAACTAGTAAAGGGACTTGCTGGTAACGAGATTGAACTAGGTATGGAGATACCGACGATCGAATCTCGAGCAAGTAACATACTGAAGGACAATGGGAACATCATACGGGATTAACTGAATCCTTGACATAGATGTTCAACCAATAAAGATCTTCGTAGAATACGTAGGAGCCAATATGGACCAGGGAGTGTCTCGGGTCATGTTGCATAGTTCTCAAACCTGGAGGATCTGCACACTTAAGGTTCGGTGACGTTTCGGTATAGTTGAGTTATAGGTGTTGGTGACCGAAGGTTGTTCGGAGTCCCGGATGAGATCCTGGACGTCACAAGGAGCTCTGGAATGGTCCGGAGGTAAAGATTGATATATAGGAAGTCCTGTTTTCGTCACCGGAACCACCGGGAGGGTTGTGACGACCCAAGAGCCTTATGGGTTGTGAGAGGAGGTGTATCAACCCCTGGTGGGCTGGCCGAAACCTCTCTCCAAAGCCCATGCGGCTAGGAGTGGATATAAAAAGCAAAAGTCCTTTAAAAGGAAAGGAAGGACGAGTCCTCCCAAAGTAGTCCACCTCCCTTGTGGGAAGGTGGACTCTTCCTTGTAGGGTCTGACCGTCCCCTTTTCCTTGGAGTAGGGGCCAAGGTTGCCTCCTCTCCCCTCCTATATATACTAGAGGTTTTGAGGGTTTTGAGACACAGAAATCAGCCACGGCTGCCTCTCGCTCCCTCTAGATCTGTTTCTCCTCTAGTCTAATTCGACGGTGCTTAGGCGAAGCCCTGCTGGATTAGATCACCACCACCACCACCACGCCACCGTGCTGGAGAACTCATCTACCTCTCGGCCCCTCTTGCTGGATCAAGAAGGCCGGGATCATCATCGAGTTGTACGTGTGCTGAATGCGTAGGTGTTGTCCGTTCGGCTCTAGATCGAGATGGATCATGATGGGATCATGGGACAAATCATGATGAGATCGCGGGACGGGTTGCGATTTGGATCGCGAAGATGTTCCACTACATCAACCATGTTATATATGCTTCTACTTAGCAATCTACAAGGGTATGTAGATTCACTCTCCCCTCTCGTAGATGATCATCACCATGGATAGGTATTGCGTGTGTGTAGGAAACTTTTTGTTTTCCATGCAACGTTCCCCAACAATCCTTCAGCACATCTTCTTAGATGCCAATAATCCTACGAAATCCTCCAAACCGAATCATCCAATGCCATAAAAGGTACCATGTCATATATTTCAACTCCAACATCACTTATGCTACTCAACTCCAATGTTTGAGAGAAGGACTAAACCAAAACCTCATAAGTATGCTATAACTAGCTCATGTGTATCCCTATGTAAAAATCCTCGGGAAGCATACAAGCTGCTACGCTTGGTTAAGATACTACAATCCAAGTGCTTATTACAATTATCCAAGGTCTAAGTATCTGCATTTCTATGCTAAGGAAACACGTATTATAGCTATTCAAGGACTATATCAGAGTACATCCACCAACTTTCGATACCATGAAGAACTAAACTCCAAGGTCAAGCTTATATAGATTCGTAAATCAATTCAACAACTCCAATTACTTCTACTATCACACATGAAGGAACATCGTATCATGACTAAGACCATCGTACCAAATCTAATTTACTCCGAACCATCTGGTCTCATTCACCATCGACACTCTATTAGGACAACCCATTTAAATCCAAATCACATGGCTACCGAGAACTCCTACTTGCTTCTCCAAGTCATTATTAACCCATGACTTCTACTAGACAAAGTCAATTTATTATACCACAAAGAGTTTTAGCTTGTAACTATAATTGTCCGACTAAATCCAACTTACTCCATGAATATGTAGGTTATGCTACTATATCACCTTATTCCACCAAGTTCACCTACCAACTCAAGGGTCTTACGATCCACTAAGAAAATCTAACTACATCCGCGAGACACTTACCATAGTGACCCCAAATCATTGGCTACCGGTCATATACCCTTAGAACAATCCTTCCTATGGCATCAGGATCCTTAGGCTAGCTTAAGAATGAAAGATACTTGTTCACTGCGATCACTTGTTCCATAATGAACCCAGTACTAAGCAAGGGTTATCGGGCCCAACGGGTGCTGTGGAAATTCCGTGTATTAATCACATGATCAGAGGTTTAAGTTGGGGAAGCTTGTGAGGTTTTAGGTTCGTCTAGAGGGGTTTTCCAATCTTGAGGGAAAAGCATAACTATACAGGGTTGCGTCTGGTTGAGCACGTTGTAGTCAGAGTCTCTAGTGTTAGTTGTCTGTCGAGGTGGATCCTTGGTGCATCTTGTCCTACTGGTCTTCAGTGGTCGAGGAAGGTTAGTGAGAGGGAAAGGTAGCATAGAGGGGAGTGTCTAAGGGGGTGGTATAGTGCAAGTGCAATCAAACTAGTGCCGAAAGGCCAAACGCAACATCAAGATGAGGTAGGTTATGTAGTTGTGTACTAGCTTCTTGGGGCAAAAGTGCGACTTATATCAAGGTGCAAACAAGAAAAACAAGCAACACACAACATGGTCCCTTTCGAACCATCACACGGACTTGACTTTGCATGGGGGATACACGACTCACTCTACCCTAGATGTGCTCGGACTCAATAGTCATGCTTAGTTCGCGTCTCGTCAGGGAGTCCGCTCAGTCTTCTAGATCTTCTTCAGGTGTCACTATGTCTCTTGTTGATGTTCATCGAGACGATTCAGGTTGAGCTAGAACGAGTCCTTCACAACTTCTTGTTTGGTCAGCTGTGAATGAAGGTGGTTCCTCATGGTTGTCGTCGGACTGGGTCTTCTATTGTCTTTGTAATCCCGTCAGTGCCTTCTTATCTTCTGAGGCGTCGAGAGTTCCATGTGGAAAACCTTCATGCAATGACATCGACAAGGTTTGATAGAGTTTCGACCTATCAGTTATGTTCATGACAATATTGACACCAAGAGCGGGGGATGAAGAGAATCATTTTCCTACTCACTATTGTGGGGCGGACCAAATGGCGAGGTTCCCATCCACCAACTATTGTCGACACAACAAAGATAAGGACAGAGTCTCTCTAGCAGCGATGCACATCATGATCTTGCATATCTTATGTCCTGGTCATCATAGGCCAAGGTTGCATCATTCTGGGACAGTGTCGAGGGTGTCACCATCTTCTGGGTCTTGATGTCCTCATTCCATGAGAAGGTAGATTTTGTGGGTTTCGTCTTGTCGAATTGTTATCAACCTTGTCTTCCAAGTATGTGGATGATCATTTGCAAAGGTTGCTTCCTTCCAAGTTACCGACGAGGATTTTAAGTAATACAATGGTCAGGGGAACAAGGGTGCTCGTGACCATTGCAAGTTTTGGAAAAGAGGATGAGGAGAGTCAAGAGATTATGGGTGGGAGTGCTAAGGCAGAAGCCTACACTTACCTTGGAAATTTAGGAATGGTGAGATAGATATAGGTTTCGTAAGTGGTTTGAAAGCTTTGGAGAAACAACTTTGTCCTAACTAACGTCAGTGCTATCTAAGGGCTTCCTCCAGTCAGGATGGCTCTGATACCAACTCTATGGGGACCCCGACTTTTAGGTCATGATCATCGAATACACATGCACAGTGATCCCAAAGATCAATGCTCACTGAAAACATAGAAGCCGAATAACAAGAGTCTTATATCCATTATGTCCCGTTTAGCTTGGATATGGCCCTTACGGCCAAGTCTTCATATACATTGCAATGAAAATCTTCAAAATAGCATGAACCCATGCCATATGCCTTAACCCTACATGCATTCTGACTAGGAAGCATCCTAGCTCACAAGAACATCACCAAGGTATTCTTCACCATCTCCTATTCTCTCTTACGTTGTCAATGAAAGAACCAGTGCTAAGCCAATGTACTCGTAAGCAACCAATTTTTGGAACAAGGAAATATCATTGCATGATATAGCACTAAGTAGATAATTTGCGGAAAGCTAATTTTGAGTGCAATTTCATGATCAATCAGCTTGTAAGAGCATGCATAAACACATAGACAATATCCATACAATTAGGTTAAAGATATCAATATCAATAGAGGGTCGAGCATCCCATGTTCACCCATCATGGCAAGTCGTTTGACTTAGCTCTTGAATCTTACTGCCATATTTCTCACACAACCATCCTTCTCACACACGCACGCACACTTCATTTATATGAAAGCAACTGGACATAGCTTAAGCAGCACCACCCAACTGTACTTTACCCACAAGAGTCGGGATACTTCCGTGTCAGGACATGACTCGCGACATTTCTCATACCCTAGGTAAGCACCCGAGCATCAACTTTCCCATGACGATACTTGCAAAGAGACCACACGTTGGTGACAATCCCTCGTGATGTACATCACATGTATCATCCACGAGGGCATGAAATGGTGTGCCCGGTGTCTGTGAAAACAACCCATGGTCGACCTTTCTTGGCACGACCCCATCCCGAGAGTGACCACGTCACTCTTGCCACTAGTAATGTGGGATGTCTACTAGCATCGATCATAGTAATCAGCAAAGCACTGACCCATAAGGGGTATTGTGGTTGCACATGTAAGTTTGCATGGTCGGCAAATCTTAAATCTAATCTTGTTTACATAAACCACTCACAAAACTTGCCTAGATATACCACTCCCTCATCAGGTTGTTACCTAGCTCAACACATCACCCTCGGGCATTAGTGGCACTCGACGTGGTTTTCGTAAAACATTTGAAATCATCTTGTTTTACCGTCTCCATCCATGTACTCAATCCCATGCGTAGCACTACTAGCAACCTAACTACACCCCACCCACACAACCCTCATAGCTAGGTAGGGTCATGCCCAAGTGCAAGTGTCATCGAGGAATTATCAGGAATACCCCACCGAGGTAGTTACTATTTCAACATGGCATTATGCATAAGAGTAAAATTCTAGATATCACATGCATGAAAGTATTCTATTAGACATGGTCAAGGGGTTGCTTGCCTGCTTCAGCAAAGTCTTCAAGGTCTTCATGATCTTCTAGTCCACTCTGAGCACTTCTTCAATTATCGTCGGAAACAACCACGATAAGCCAGACAACAAGCAGAGTGCTCTATAAATAGGAGTTCTATTTTTCCTGGACATCTTTGGTCATAAAAAAATCCTAAAGCTTGTTCTAAGAGATATGGATCACTAGAGATTTTAGAATGGTGAAAAAAGGGGGATTGTGATCCTATAAGAAGTCTACAGAAAATATTCTCATAAAAATAGTGGATGCATCCATGTGATATGGCATGATTTTAGTAAACTTTTGGAAGTGGTCTCATTGCATTTGGAGTTGGGATGATTTTCCTAACAATTTAATAAGTTGGGATAAATGTAAAAGGACAACTTATTTGGGGCTAGCAGAAATAGTATGAGAAATATGTTCACCTAGGCTAGTAAAATAGAGCATGATTTTTGAAGTCTTTGGAAATTTGAATCACTCCATTTGGAGTAGATTTATAGGCTCTAAGTGTAGGGGAACATAGTAATTTCAAAACAAATCCTACGTCACACAAAGGATCTATCTAGAAGAAACCAGCAACAAGCAAAGGGGTAGAGCATCTTCATACCTTTGAAGATCGCTAAGCGGAAGCGTTACAGAATGCGGTTGATGGAGTCGTACTCGTAGCGATTCACATCACGGAAGATTCCGATCTAAGCACCGAACAACGGTTCCTCCGTGTTCAACACACGTGGAGCCCGGTGATGTCTTCTACTCCTTGATCCAGCAAGGAGGGAGGAGAGGTTGAGGGAGAGCTTCGGCTGCACGATGACGTGGTGATGGTGGAGCTGCGTGGTACTCCTGCAGGGCTTCTCCAAGTGCTACGGAGGACGAGGAGGAGAGGAGGTAGGGCTGCACCGTGGAGAGGTGGAATTGTGTTCTTTGGAGCCCCAAAATCCTCCACTATATATACGGGGGAAGAGGAGGAGGCGCCACCCCTAGGGTTTCCACCCTAGGTGGTGCGGCAGCCAAGGAGGAGGATGGGCGGCGCCCTAGGGTGGGCTTGGCGCCCAAGGCAGCCCCCACGCCTAGGGTTTGCCCCCCCAAGCCCTCTCTTGCGCCTAGGGCCATTAGTGGTGGCGCACCAGCCCACCTAGGGGCTTGTTCCCATCCACTTTTGGCCCATGTAATGTATTGGGGCTGGTGGCCACTCCCGGTGGACCCCCGGAACCCTTCCGGTGGTCCTAGTACATTACCGACGAATCTCGAAACACTTCCGTCGATCAAAACTCCACTTCCTATATATGAATCTTTACCTCCGGACCATTCCGGAACTCCTCGTGATGTCCGGGATCTCTCCGGGACTCCAAACAACCTTCGGTAACCACGTATACTATTCCCATAACAACCCTAGTGCCATCGAACCTTAAGTGTGTAGACCCTATGGGTTCGGGAACCATGCATACATGACCGAGACACCTCTCCGGTCAATAACCAGCAGCGGGGGTCTGGATACCCATGTTGGCTAACACATGTTCCATGATGATCTGATCAGATGAACTATGATGTCAGGGATTCGATCAATCTTGTATGCAATTCCGTTTGTCTACCGGTATGATACTTGCCCGAGATTTGATCGTTGGTATCCCTATACCTTGTTCAATCTCGTTACCGGAAAGTCTCTTTACTCGTTTCATAACACATCATCCCGTGGCTAACTCCATAGTCACATTGATCTCAGTATGATGACGTATTACCAGGCGGGCCGAGAGATACCTCTCCGTCACACAGAGTGACAAATCCCAGTCTCGATTCGTACAACCCAACAGACACTTTTGGAGGTACCTGTAGTGCACCTTTATAATCACCCAGTTACGTTGTGGCGTTTGATACACCCAAAGCACTCCTACGGTATCCAGGAGTTGCACAATTTCATGGTCTAAGGAAATGATACTTGACATTATAAAAGCTTTAGCAGACGAACAATATGATCTAGTGCTATGCTTAGGATTGGGTATCGTCCATCACATCATTCCCCAATGATGTGATCCCGTTATCAATGACATCCAATGTTCATGATTAGGAAACCATGATCATCTATTGATCAATGAGCTAGCCAACTAGAAGCTCACTAGGGACACATTGTGATCTATATATTCACACATGTATTACGGTTTCCGATTAATAGAGTTATAGCATGAATAATAGACAATTATCATCAACTAGGAAATATAATAATAACCACTTTATTATTGCATCTAGGGCATATTTCCAACAGTCTCCCACTTGCACTAGAGTCAATAATCTAGTTACATTGTGATGAATCGAACACCATAGAGTTATGGTGCTCTTCATGTTTCTCTCGTGGAAGAGATTTAGTCAACGGATTTGCGACATTCAGATCCGTGTGTACTTTACAAATATCTATATCTCCATCCTGGATGTATCCACGAATGGAGTTGAAGCACCGTGTTATGTGCTTGGTCTTCTTGTTAAACCTGTGCTCCTTGGCAATGGCAATAGAACCAGTGTTGTCACAAAAGAGAGTCATCGGGCCCGACGCACTAGGAATCACTCCTAGGTCAGTGATGAACTCCTTCATCCACACTCCTTCCTGTGTTGCTTCTAAAGCAGCTATGTACTCTGCTTCACATGTAGATAGCGCCACGATGCTTTGCTAGCAACTGCACTAGCTGACTGCCCCATTATTCAAAGTATACACGTATCCGGTTTGTGACTTGGAGACATCCGGATTTGTGTCGAAGCTAGCATCGACGTAACCCTTTACGACTAGCTCTTCAACACCTCCATAAACGAGAAACATATCTTTAGTCCTTTTCAAGTACTTAAGGATGTTCTTGACCGCTGTCCAGTGATCCACTTCGGGATCACTCTGGTACCTTCCTACCAAACTTATGGAAAGGTTCACATCAGGTACGGTACACAACATGGCATACATAATAGAGCCTATGGCTGAAGCATAGTGGACGGTACTCATCTTTCTCTATCTTCTGCCGTGGTCGGGCGTTGAGTCATACTCAACCTCACAACTTGTAATACAGGCAAGAACCCCTTCTTGGCATTATCCATATTGAACTTCTTCAATATCTTGCCAAGGTATGTGCTTTGTGAAAGACCTATGAGGCGTCTTGATCTATCTCTATAGATCTTGATGCCTAAAATGTAAGGAGCTTCTCCAAGGTCCTTCATTAAAAAACTCTTATTCAAATAGGCCTGTATGCTTTCCAATAGTTCTATATCATTTCCCATCAACAATATTGGAAGGACGTGGATGTCGCCTAGAGGGGGTGAATAGGCGCTTTAAAATAATTACGGTTTAGGCTTGAACAAATGCGGAATAAAACGAACTTTTAATATGTCAAGCACAAAACCGAAAACAACAAGGCTCAACTATGTGCACCAACAACTTATGCTAAGACAGATAAAAAACTAAGTGATAGCAAGATATACGACAGGAAACAATATGGCTATCACAAAGTAAAGTGCATAAGTAAAGGGTTCGGGTAAGAGATAACCGAGCCACGTGGAGACGATTATGTATCCCGAAGTTCACACCCTTGCGCATGCTAATCTCCGTTGGAGCGGTGTGGAGGCACAATGCTCCCCAAGATGCCACTAAGTCCACCGTAATCTCATCACGCCCTCGCACAATGCAAGTTTTCGTGATTCCACTAAGGGATCCTTGAGGGCGGTCACCTAACCCGTACAAACAAGGTTGGGGCAATCTCCACAACTTAATTGGAGGCTCCCAACAACACCACGAAGCTTCACCACAATGGCATATGGCTTCAAGGTGACCACAAATGCTCGGGGAAATCTCCACAACTTAATTGGAGACCCCGACGCTTGCCCAGAGCTTTACACCACAATGATTGAGCTCTGAGGCACCACAAAGCTTCTAGGGGTACCAAGTACCGAAAGGTAATTAGCTTCTCAACTTCTCACTTCCACGTATCACCGTGGAGAACTCCAACCGATGCACCAACTGCAATGGCAAGGGAACACAGAGTGCCCAAATCATTCTCTCCCAAATCCCACCAAAGCACCTAATGCTAGGGAGGAAAATGAGAGGAAGAATGAAGAAGAACACGAAGAACTCCTAGATCTAGACCCAATGGGTTCCCCTCACTTAGAGGAGAAAGTGATTGGTGGAAATGTGCATCTAGATCTCCTCTCTCTTTTCCCTCAAGAACTAGCAAGAATCATTGGAGGGATTGAGAGTAAGCAAGCTGGAAGAAGGTCAACAACGGGGGAAGAACACGAGCTAAAGAGATAAGGTTCAATGGGGAAGAAGACCCCCTTTTCTAGGTGGGGAAAAATCCAACCGTTATGCTTCATAGCCCGCACAGAGCGGTACTACCGCTCATGGGAGAGGTACTACCGCTCGATAGGTTCAGCAACGATGCTGAGGCCAAAAAGGATGCGAAAAACAGTCTGACGGAGCAGTACTACCGCTCCCTACCGCTCCACGAGTGGTAGTAAAAAATTACTACCGCTCCGGGGGCGGTACTACCGCTCGCACCAGGAGCGGTACTACTACTGGATACTGAAACTGCTCTAACTTTCGCATATGGACTCCGAATTCAACGAAACCAAGTTTGTTGGAAAGCTATTGACATGGGCTAACACAATATTGATAGAAATATCAATAGGAAGCAAGTGTGAAAAGTCCCATAAGAAAATGGTGAGAACCCTTCTTCGAATAAGACCGGTAAAAACTCCCAATATCGAAAACATCATAGAAGATGAATATGGACTCTATTTTCGATGAACTTGAACTTGTCTTGAAGACGAACATAAGCTCTAAATATCACAAAGAGGAACACCAAACAAGAACCAAGAAGTATGATACAAGGATGCAAATGGTTTGAGCTCTCAACAAACGGTACGATCAAGCTACGCACTTGAGAGCCCCCCTTGACAGTACGACAATCTATCCTAAAACATAAAACCTATCAAGGGCAAACCTATACCTTGCACCTCGTCCTCTTGAGATAGATGATGATGATCTTGGCTTCCTCAAGATGGACCACCTTTCTTGATTGTGTTGGCTTGATGAAGACTAGTTGATTGCTCCCCCATACACACTATGGGTGAGCCGCTCTTCAGCATATCTTCACAAGTCCATTGCCACCATCCTCCACCACTTGACGTCATCCTCCATGGGTTCTATGAGATCTTCCTCTTGACGCAAGCCCATGGAAACACACCTAAACCCACATAGAACTCTCACGAAGACCATGGGTTAGTACACAAATACGTAATGGACAATGCTTACCCTACCATGGGATCACTTGATCCCTCTCGGTACATCTTGTACGCTTTGTGTGTTGATCATCTTGATTTACTCTTTGTCTGACGATCTTGATCAACCTTGTGTTTCTATGACCATTCTTTGGATAATACCTTGAATACCACCTTGGTCATCATATAAAATCCTTGAACCCAACATATGGACTTCAAGAAGTGCCTATGGACAAATCCTATAAATATAACTTAATGCAAGCATTAGTCCATAGGAATTGTCATCAATTACCAAAACCACATATGGAGATATATGATCTAACAATCTCCCCCATTTTGGTAATTGATGACAACCACCTCAAGAGAGTTTATATAAGGGAATAAGCATAACCACCGCACACATACAAAGCAATAATGCATGCGTGCAAGATGTAAATGCTTACGCAATAAAAGCAAAACCCTCTAAAAATATCCAAAGTAAACTCTCTAAATTTCTCCCCCATTGGCATCGATTGCCAAAATGGACGAAAAGTTTAGAAATCCAATATAGTAGGTGGTCCTCCAGAAACTGTGTACTTCTAAGTGAATGAGAGCAAAGAAATACACAAATACAATGATAAGTAGTTGGAGGAAAACAAACTATATTGAGGACCCAAATACTGCAAAAAGAAGGATCGTATGGCACAAAGACATACAAAATAGAAGCAAGCAATGAGAATATACCATATGGAACAAACAATCACATGATCCTTCAAACCACATGAATAAAAGATACTATGATAAAGGCAAAGGAGTGTTTTATCAAAACTAGAGAAGCTCCCCATGATTTGTGCACTAATAAGAGATTTTTGTATTTGATACAAGTGCACAAAATAGGATCATTTCTCCCCCAAAATTAATAAGAACACACAACGAGTGCAAGAATATAGATGAGACAATAAGCATATCACTTGCACAAAACAAATGGTTGAGCAACATGTAAAAGAAGCAACTTAAGATAGGCTCAACCAAAATAATGTGTGTGAGTCATGGCAAAGCACTTGAGAAGACTAAGATAAGGATGATCATTACTCATCAACATAGTCTTGATGAAATGAGAAACAAAGTGCAAGACATATCCTTCCCACACACACACTACTAGAAAATGGGTTCACAAGCTTACTAAAAAACAAATTGAGAACCAATGCTTGTGACAAACCATGGTGAAGATAGGAAATAATAACCTTGTCAAGAGGAGGGATACCAATTGAAATGGCAAAACCCTCATCAAGACAAGCATGAGGAAAAATAATCTTCACCACCAAAGAGTGCATCAAGATGCAAGAATATAAGATACGCACTCAAGACAAATCCTTTCACGAAGCCACCAAAAATGGAAAAAGGAAATGCAACGGTGGACGTGAAAGAAAAGAGGATATCAATTAGAGATGTAACTTCTCTCATGTGTAAAAGATTCTAGGTAGAAGACAATCATGATGATATATATCCACAAAGAAGGATGTACACACGAAATGGTTACAAGAAGTTACAAACAAGATATCGAAAAGGAAGTCATAAATATATCAATAAGGTCTTTGCTTGGAAGCATAGCACATGGCCTAATATTTTCTTATTGTACAATATGAACTTCCAACATACGAATATCAAAGACATCCCAACTAGCAATAAGACATCATTGTTTGGATGCTTTGAGAAAGGAAATAAGTACCACAAGAACGAATCAAGAGATTCACGCCAAGATGCAACCTGGAGAGAGAGAGACACAACCACGAGAAGAGGGTATAACCCCTCGCGGTCCCAACGGCGCGGTAGTACCGCACGTCATCACGGTAGTACCGCCTGGCCAGCAGTTGTAAAATTTTACTCCCGCTCGCTGGGCGGTAGTACCGTTCGTCCAGCGAGAGCAGAAAAATACTGACGTGCTGGATGCGATAGTACCGTGTCGGTGCTGCTATTGCATGAGTGCAACAGTAACACATCTCCAGCGGTAGTACCGTGCCTACCCACGGTAGTACCGCTCAACCAAAAGAGGACATGTTCGAACCTTGCAAGCAATGTATGCATGAAGTAGATACTTGTTACCGAGACACCATTGGATTGATGTAGTAGATGGTTGTTCGTTGATCATCCTAACTTGGCTCCATTAAGCACACGGTGTCAACACCTTCCTTGTAGGTGAGCCGAGCATCCAATGCATCTCCAATTGCTCCTAGAAAAACAAACAAACAAAATGGTGCCCAAACTCATTGGGACCAAAGAGTTAGAAAACCAACAATACATAGGACAAACTCCACATAAATATGTGCATATAGATATGAAGTTGAATTTCATGCACGGTTTAGCCAATTTATGACAAGGTGGAGTTTCCCCTATATATCGGGTCAAGGAAAGAAAGCATGCAAAAGAAGCTATGTATAGTAAATATGCATGCTCAAGGCTCTCAAGAATCAAATCAACACAAAGTTGATAAGTCACCAAAAGACAATGTGTCAAGTGATAATAAGATCTCAAACGAAAAACTATCACTTGAAGGATATCAATTAAAAGATACCTCAAGGAATGAGATATCCATTGACACATGCCAAATAAAAGGAAACAAGATACCAATTGAAGGAAAACAAACACGAGGTATCTAGTTTCCAAAAGAGAGCTAGGTTCCAAACAAACCAAACCCTCGACAAATTTCCATGATGGCACAAAGCATCATAAAGATCAAGACTTGCCTCCCATCAACACACTTGATGGGGATCAAAAGATTTTATGATGGACGAATAAAGAGAGTGTTCTAAAGAAAATAGGATAGCTCCCCCAAGGGATGTGCATTATATAAAATTTTCATTTAAATACAAAATGCACAAGATGGGATCATCACTTTCTATATATCTATAAAAACACTAGACATGTTAAAATAGATCCACAAGAGGCAAGGAAGACAAACGAAACACAAAATCCAATGTAAAGACGATTAGCAATTTCTACCACATGATGGGAATACCAATTGTCAAGGACAAGAAGTACTTTGGAAATAATACTCATTGGTAGATCACAAATATATCCAACATCATCTTTTAGCCCTAAAACGCAAGCAAATGACACTTGTAGAGATAACTTGCCACCTAGGAACAAGATAATTTACAATATCAACACTAAGTGGCAATACCTCAAATGTACACATTTTCTAGGCTTGTAATATGCACATAGCATGTTACTCCCCCATAATGTGATAACCCAACAATATTAACAAGTGGCAAATTGAAACCAACAAGAGATAATTAATGGACCATGTAGAATTTGAATTTCTCATGAGTAAGACATACGACATAGAAACTAGATAATCTTGAAATATCAATACTAAGTGGTATTCCCCATGTATAGGCATTTATAGGATTGTGAGGTGTGCAAATCACATCACTCCCCCACAATGGGATAATCCATTAATCTCTCACAAGAGCCAACAAAGATACAAACAAGATGCGAAAAGGCTCAATACAAGACTCACATGTACATGATGTGCAAACCAACATACACATACTCGATTACTCAAGATAAGCAAGTTGGAAGCACAACATATACAAACACATGCAAGGTGCAAAACCACAACATGCAAAGGGGCAAGTAACTAACAATGTAAATAGTTTAAGTACAAGTTACCGTAATGAGGCACATTGGATATAAGATAGAAACTCGATAATCCAAATGACTTGGCTTGAGATAATATGAATGATGAAGATCCCTTAATTCTTCATTATGTATCAAAGTCTCCAATGTCCTCCACAATCACCTATTGATCAAGTTTGAGCTTGTTGGTCCCCAACCACGTTGGGTCCTAAGAGGTTAGTCACAATAGGCTTGGCAACCCAAATGGTACTTTTCTTGACACCACTTTGAGTACCAAAAAACTTGGCAAACACATTGCCAACCTTATCATTCCCAAGAGAATAGATATCATCAATAATGATTGGGTTGGATAAATTACCTCTCGCGCAAGAAGAAGCGAAGTGACCCTTCTCACGACATAAGTAGCAACATCTACCCTTTAATTTCTTCCCTATTGATTTCTCAACATGAGGAGTGTTGTCTTGGGTCTTATTGGGAAGAGGCCTTTCTTCAACTTGTAGTTGAGTATGTGACTGAACTTGTGGCCGCTTCCCTTGTTGCTTGTGACTTTGGGACTTCTTCTTTAGTGGGCAATATCTAACATGGTGCCCTTCAATTTTGCACTTGAAGCAAATAATCTTGGCCGAATTCTTGACTTGTTCTTGGCCCTTCTTATTTAAGTTTTTGGACTTATTGTTCTTGTTGGAGTTGAATCCAAGTCCATCTTTGTCATTAGGGGATTTTTGCTCACACAAGACATTGTTGAGTGTGGACATCCCTTCATGACTCTTTTCCAAGTCTTTCTTCAAAGAAGTGACTTGGGCCTTGAGATCTTCGATTTCCTCTACATGGTTAGTATCAACACAAGTACTAGAGGAAGTATAAGCTTCATTGTTAGAGGAACAAGGCAAGGAAAGTAATCCATCACAAGAGGTAGCAACATTATGAGTAGAAGAATTACGAGGACTAGCACATGGCAATATAGCATTTTGACTAGAAGTAGTGCCATTGTCCACATGAGTCTCACTTGATGTTACCTTGGTAGTAATAGCCTCACGAGCTAATTTTAGCGCATTATGGGATGCTAGAAGATCATCATGAGAGCTTGTGAGCATTACATGACTTTCTTCCAATTTCCCATAATTGCTAGATAGCAACTCAAGTTGAGCCCTTAGATCAACATTCTCCTTTAAAATGGATGCTTCACAAGAAGTAGAGTTAGTAGCACAAGCATCATCATTAGCAATAAGAGGAGAAGGTACCTTGGCAAGCTCTTTAGCATATGAAGCTTCAAGTTGAGCATGAGACTCGGTGAGTTCGATGAGCGAACTCTTAATAGCCCTTGAGCCATTTTCGAGGTGCTCATAGTCCTCAAGGAGTTTAGCATGTGTAACTTCAAGCTTATAATTTTTAGTTCTAAAATCATTAGCCACCTTGAGAGCTCTATCATGGGGTTCCTTTAATCTACAGAATTCTAGAGCAAAGGTTTCCTCAAGAGATTCCTTGGTGGTTTGTTCATTTTCAAGAGCTTGAGATAGCTTTGCGATCTCATTAGAGTAATCACGCTCATGACCTTCCATTGTCTCAATGGTGGCCTCATGCTCCTCAAGATGAGCTTCCAACTCCTCAATGTATTTCTTGCCCTCAGTGGCAATAGACATGATTTCCAAGAAGTTGGAACAAGCACATTTATTCTTATAAAGATATTTAAAAATCATTTCACCCTTAATTTTTAAGGATGAAATATTATCACTCTCTTCATCATTATCCTCATCCCCATTATCATCAACATCATCATCATGAGATATATTGGGATTCAAAGTAGGAGATACCTTTGAAGACTTAGCCATAAGGCAAAAGTGAGTACCAATAGATGATGATGTAAGATCCCTTGAAGCATTATTCAAGGCCACATCTTGTTCCATGGAGTGATGAATTTCCTATACATTGTTAGCACAACAACTCGAGGAAATAGATACATTTTTATCATGGCAACAAGATATAGGAAGCATATCATCATGAGATTTAGTCAAGCAGTTTTTACATGATATGCAAGGACTATCAACACAAGCATGTAGAACATTTAGAGTGCTTGAAGTGTTAACGCCCAAAGATGAAGCATTGCAATAATATACTCATGAAGGATCATCAACAATAAGCCCACTATCATCATTGCAATGATCTCCACTACTCACCATATCATTACCTTGTGGCAATCCACATGTAGGTGAAGTAGATGAAGTTGAGAAGACCACACGACCGGAGGTGGAGGGAGAACAGTCATTCCCACAAATCTTGGACATACCATATTTATCTTGAAGCTTTGTCCACAACTCATGAGCATCCTGGAATGGCATGAGTTGAAATATAACTACATTGCTCAAAGCATCAAAAAGCACATTAGAAGCTTGAGCATTGAGATAAGAGTTTTTCTCATCCTCTAAAGATATATTTTGAGAATCCTTTGGAGGAGAAAAACGAATATCTACAACTCGCTCCAAGTTTGGTTCCAGGACCCTAAAGTGATTAAGCATGCGAATTACCCAAACATCAAAATTTGTGCCATCGAAACTAAGAGTGTCAGAGAATCCTAAACCCCTAGTCGACATCCTTACTCTCTAGGTGGTTAAACCTAATAACGAGAGACCTAGCTCTGATACCAATTGAAAGGACGTGGATGTCGCCTAGAGGGGGTGAATAGGCGCTTTAAAATAATTACGATTTCGGCTTGAACAAATGCAGAATAAAACTAATGTTTAATATGTCAAGCACAAAACCTAAAACAACTAGGCTCAACTATGTGCACCAACAACTTATGCTAAGCAAGATAAACAACTAAGTGATAGCAAGATATACGACAAGAAACAATATGGCTATCACAATGTAAAGTGCATAAGTAAAGGGTTCGGGTAAGAGATAACCGAGGCACGTGGAGACGATGATGTATCCCGAAGTTCACACCCTTGAGGATGCTAATCTCCATTGGAGCGGTGTGGAGGCACAATGCTCCCCAAGATGCCACTAAGGCCACCGTAATCTCCTCACGCACTCGTACAACGCAAGATGTCGTGATTCCACTAAGGGACCCTTGAGGGCGGTCACCGAACCCGTACAAACAAGGTTGGGGAAATCTCCACAACTTAATTGGAGGATCCCAACAACACCACGAAGCTTCACCACAATGGCATATGGCTTCGAGGTGACCACAAATGCTCGGGGCAATCTCCACAACTTAATAGGAGACCCCGATGCTTGCCCGGGGCTTTACACCACAATGATTGAGCTCCGCGGCACCACCAAGCTTCTAGGGGTACCAAGTACCCAAAGGTAATAAGCCTCTCAACTTCTCACTTCCACGTATCACCGTGGAGAACTCAAACCGATGCACCAACTGCAATGGCAAGGGCACATAGAGTGCCCAAATCCTTCTCTCCCAAATCCCACCAAAGCAACTAATGCTAGGGAGGAAAATGAGAGGAAGAATGAAGAAGAACACGAAGAACTCCAAGATCTAGACCCAATGAGTTCCCCTCACTTAGAGGAGAAAGTGATTGGTGGAAATGTGGATCTAAATCTCCTCTCTCTTTTCCCTCAATAACTTGCAAGAATCATTGGATGGATTGAGAGTTAGCAAGCTCGAAGAAGGTCAACGATGGGGGAAGAACACGAGCTAAAGAGATATGGTTTAATGGGGGAAGAATACCCCCTTTTATAGGTGGGGAAAAATCCAACCGTTATGCTTCACAGCCTGCACAGAGCGTTACTACCGCTCGGTAGGTTCACGAACCATGCTAAGGCCAAAAAGGATGCGAAAAACAGTCCGACGGAGCGGTACTACCGCTCTTGGAGCGGTACTACCACTTGGGAGCGGTAGTAAAAAATTACTACCGGCCCGGGGGCGGTACTACCGCTACACGAGCGGTACTACCGCTGGCACTAGGAGCGGTACTACCGCTGGATACTGAAACTGCTCTAACTTTCCCATATGGACTCCGAATTCAACGAAACCAAGTTTGTTGGAAAGATAACGACATAGGCTAACCCAATATTGATAGAAATATCAATAAGAAGCAAGTGAGAAAAGTCCCATAAGAAAATGGTGAGAACCCTTCTTCGAATAAGATCGGAAAAAACTTCCAACATCGAAAACATCATAGAAGATGCATATGGACTCCATTTTCGATGAACACGAGCTTTTCATGAAGATGAGCATAAGCTCTAAAAATAACAAAGAGAAACACCAAACAAGAACCAAGAAGTATGATACAAGGATGCAAATGGTTTGAGCTCTCAACGAACGATACGATCAAGCTACTCACTTGAGAGCCCCCCTTGACAGTACGGCAATCTATCCTAAAACAGAACACCTATCAAGGGCAAACCTATACCTTGCACCTCGTCTTCTTGAGATAGATGACGATGATCTTGGCTTCCTCAAGATGGACCAGCTTTCTTGATTGCGTTGGCTTGATGAAGACTAGTTGATTGCTCCCCCATACACACTATGGGTGAGTCGCTCTTCAGCATATCTTCACAAGTCCATTGCTACCATCCTCCACCACTTGACGTCATCCTCCATGGCTTCTATGAGATCTTTATCTTGACAAAAGCCCATGGAAACACACCTAACCCCACATAGAACTGTCACGAAGACCACGGGTTAGTACACAAATACGTACTGGACACTGCTTACCATACCATGGGATCACTTGACCCCTCTCTGTACGTCTTGTACGATGTGTGTTGATCATCTTGATTTACTCTTTGTCTGACGATCTTGATCAACCTTGTGTCTCTATGACCATTCTTTGGATAATACCTTGAATACCACCTTGGCCATCATATAAACTCCTTGAACCCAACTGATGGACTTCAAGAAGTGGCTATGGACAAATCCTATAAATAAAACTTAAGGAAAGCATTAGTCCATAGGAATTGTCATCAATTACCAAAACTACATATGGAGATATATGCTGTAACAAATATGTCATCCACATATAATATGAGAAATGCTACAAAGCTCCCACTCACTTTCTTGTAAATACAGGCTTCTCCATAAGTCTGTAAAAACCCAAACGCTTTGATCACCTCATCAAAGTGAATGTTCCAACTCTGAGATGCTGGCACCGCCCATAGATCGAGCGCTGGAGCTTGCATACCTTGTCATCATTATTCGGATCAACAAAACCTTTCGGCTGTATCATAAACAATTCTTCCTTAAGAAAGCCGTTCAGGAATGCCGTTTTGACGTCCATTTGCCAGATTTGATGATCATAAAATGCGGCAACTGCTAACATGATTCAGACCGACTTCAACATCGCTACAGGTGAGAAGGTCTCATCATAGTCAATCCCTTGAACTTGTCGATAACCCTTAGTGATAAATCGAGCCTTATAGATGGTGACATTACCATCCGCGTCGGTCTTCTTCTTAAAGATCCATTTATTTTCTATGGCTCGCCGATCATCGGGCAAGTCCACCAAAGTCCATACTTTATTCTCATACATGGATCCTATCTCGGGTTTCATGGCTTCAAGCCATTTGTTGGAATCTCGGCCCGCCATCGCTTTTCCATAATTCGAAGGTTCACTGTTGTCCAACAACATGATTTCCATGACACGGTTATCGTACCACTCTAGTGCGGAATGTGTCCTTGTGGACCTTCGAGGTCCAGTAGCAACTTGATCTGAAGTTTCATGATCATCATCATTAACTTCTTCTCTAACCGGTGGAGGCACCTCAGAAACATTTTCTTGTGCTGCGCTACTCTCCGGTTTGAGAGGAGGTACGATTACCTCATCAAGTTCTACTTTCCTCCCACTTACTTCTTTCGAGAGAAACTCTTTCTCTAGAAAGGATCCGTTCTTGGCAACAAAGATTTTTCCCTCGGACCTAAGATAGAAGGTATACCCAATAGTTTCCTTAGGGTATCCTATGAAGACGCATTTTTCCGCTTTGGGTTCGAGCTTCTCTGGTTGAAGTTTCTTCACATAAGCATCGCAACCCCAAACTTTCAGAAACAACATCTTAGGTGTGGGGACCCCGACTTACGAGTCGAGTTCGCCGAATGAACATGCTCAGTGATCCCAGAGATCAATGCTCATCGAACACATAGATGCTGAATATTTAGAGTCTTAAATCCATCATACCGAAATAATATAACACATGACCAGTAAGATCAAGTTCACATAGATAGGGCTTATAAATCCAAAACACACTGATACATCTAATAGCGGAAATCTTGGGGCTAAGCAGATGCCCATGCCATCAGCCTACACCAACACGCATTCTCACTGGGAAGCGTCCTAGTTCGCAGGTCCGTCTCCAATGACGTACTCTTCTCCAAACTCCGGTCCTTCCATGTCTCGTCAATAACATAACGAGTGGCAAGCCAATGAGTACTTTTAATGTACTCGCAAACAACACATGATATGGATGATGCATTTGGTTTGATAACAAGTATATGCAATATTGGTGGATAGCAGCTTAACTTTAATAAACATGATCATAGATGGATATGCAACATAAGCTACATGGTATTTAGAAGAACATGTTACAGATATCAACATATCTGTTATGGGCTGAACACTTTGGTTCACCCGATATGCCAAGTCACCAAACTTGGTCATATAAACTCTTTCTCAGGTAACACCTTTAACACACATATACTCACACTTGATTTATGCGGAAACGACTGGACGTAGTTTAAGAAGCACTACCCAACTGTCCTTAACTGTGGACACGGATATTTGAATAGTTTTACACTCTGCATAGGTTGTACGCTGTACCCACGAGATCCAGGAAACTTCCGTGTCATCCACGACTCGCCTTATATAACATACCCGAGGTAAGTACACGGTCAAAGCCTTTCCCCTGACGATACTTGTGACGCCCTCGATTTAATCATACGCTAATCATACACGCAAATGCGTACGATCAAACTCAAGGACTCACGGGAAGATATCACAACACAACTCTAGACACAAATAAAACAATACAAGCTTCATATTACAAGCCAGGGGCCTCGAGGGCTAGAATAAGAACCTCGATAAACACACGAGTCAGCGGAAGCAACAATATCTGAGTACACACATAAAACATGGGGTGCCTTAGAGAGGGCAAGCACAAAAGAAACATGATCGAACAAGGCGAGGCCTCCTGCCTGGGAACCTCGTAATCTACTCCTGGTCTTCAGCGGCCTCCACGAAGAAGTCACCAACAGGGGGGTGGGAGGCGTCGGTAGGAAACTCCACTTGTGGACTCCAACATATGGTCATAGCAATGGATCAAGGGGACAAAGGGGGAGCAAAGCAACGGTGAGTACTCATCCAAAGTACTCGCAAGACTTATATCATAACTAAGCTAAGTATGCATCAGTATCAAAGAAAGGGGTTTATATGTGGACTGACTGCAACAATGCAAGAATAGAGAGAAGGCCTAGTCCTATCGAAGACTAGCATCTTCAAGGGTCTTGCAGCAATAGACGAGAGTAGAGCAAGGTAACACAATTAATAGTCATATTGTTGCAGCAAAATTAATATGAGGTCACGCCCAGAGATCCTCCATCGACTCCCTGCAAGGAAGCGATCCCGGGGCAACTTAATCTAGTTAAGTAACAATTATAGTTGTATAAGATCAGGGCACAACTCCAAGTCGTCCTGTAATCGTGGACACAACTATTCAAATAGATAAGTTCTTCCCTGTAGGGGTGCACAACATATTCCTCGACGCGCTCGATAACACTCTAGCCGGACATACTTTTCTGGGTCCTGCCCGGCCTCGAAATATCAACACATCGCAGCTCCACCTAAGACTCAACAGAGAGGCCAGCCCGCCGGTCTAACTCCTAAGCACAGAGAGTTCGTGGGCCCACTTCCCCTTCGTGCTTCTGCATGATGCGGGGGCGGCCGAGGTCAGTCCTAGCATCCCTTTATCACAAGCACGATGTATCTCAGGACCACTCGGGCGCGCGCCGCTACATTGTTGACATCTGAAAAGCTTCGGTTGATACCGCGACGTCGAGTACCCATAATTCTTCCCACGCAGACGATTAGTGCGTACTAAGGTCTTCAGACCAACCCAGATAAAATACCCAAATCCATTATCATTTTAATTAGGCCAATGACATAATCTCGCGGGAATCCACCCGTCTACAACTAATCACCAATGATCCCAGTAACATGGTCGAGTAACTGTGTGGTTGTAACATTAGGGGGAATCCGAGGTATCACCCTCGTTGGATTCCGAATGATGTATCCGTCAAGGTGGGATTAGAGGAATCACCCTCGGGGTTCCCACACTTGAGGGGTTGCACGACATAATCATCGTCAGGAATGGGAAAGAGGAATCACCCTCGATAACCACGACCGACTAGCTATACTACAGAGATATCATCAGGAGTACTTAGCGAGGTGTCACCCTCGGTACCCGATATTATCTTTGTAGCGTCGTACAACTAAGGGGGGTGTATGTGCTGTGTCGGGTCTGGCTCGTCGATTAGGGATCGAGATTTGAAAGCAAAGCGGGGCAACTGGACTATGGGGTCAGCGGGGATGACTGCTTCACCTATACTAAGCATATTTAAAGTACAGTACTGAAAGTAGCAGTTCATCAAAAATGGGCTATGCATCAGATATAGAAGCTAACTACAACAGTAGCAAAATACTAATGCAAGCAGGAGGAAGAAAGACATAGGCGATATAGGGATGATCAAGGGAGTTTGCTTGCCTTGCTGCTCTGCGGCAAAAGGCTGGTCGACGGGGTCGTAAATGTACCCGGCAGCAACGTCAGTCTCGGGGTCTACCAGTAAGAAGACGGGGAAGAAACAATAAATAATAGCAACAGATGTGACATGATGCAAGACATGGAAATATGTAGGCTAGGCATGAGCTAACGCAGCAACATCCATCGTAGACGGGTCGGAAGAATATCTGACGATATTTTCCGGGTCTGTCGCTACTACCGGTCGGATGGAAAATGATGGAAAAGTTCCATGTTTGCTATGGTAGGGACGCGTGACAAACGAATGGATCGTGTATCCGGGTTCGTCTCGTTCTGCTGATCAACTTTCATGTTTAAAATATTTTGATCTGACTCACGGATTATTTTATATTAATTTTTAAAGTTTTATTCAATATATAGTAATTAAAAACAGATTTAATTAAATTGATTAAATGCAATTATGACATTAGCATGATGCCATGCTGACATCAGCAGTTGACTGGTCAACTGACCAGTGGGTCCCATGCGTCATAGACCCAGTTTTTAATTAGGGTTTAATTATTAATTAACGAGATTAATTTAGTGGGGGACCCACGTGTCATATTCTAATTATCCTAATTACTTAATTATCCATTTAATTAAGTAACTACCTAATTAAATAATATATACATATTTATTTATCTATATATTTATTAAATAAAAATATATTTTTATTTTTATATTTTATTTTTATTATCATTTTTTTATTTATCAACGTGTGGGGCCTCCGTGTAAGTGGGGGTTTGGCCACACCACAATTTACACACACATTTGCATCCATACATAACATAATGTATTTTCTTTTCTTTCATACATGCATATATACGCAATACATACATACATACATTAATAGATACATACGTATTTCATACATAATACATACACGCTTTTAATACATCCTTATTTTACTTTTCTAACTTCTCATCTCTAACCTCTCTTGTCTCAACCCAGACATCTCTCTCAATAGAGAGAGGGAGGAGGGAACTCCACCATCTCCTACCGGAGCACAATGACGCCGGAACGCGGCGGCGACCGCCGGAATGGAACCGGGAGAGGGAGAGGAGAGGGTGGCCGGGGCCCGGAGCTCACCGGTGTTGACAGGAAGGCCCGATGAAGCCGGAGTTCTCGGGGAGGGGCAGAGGAGATGGCGAGGAGGAGCTCCTGGTGGTGGTGGTCGCCGGCGGTGAAGTTCCAGTGACGTGGGGGGGGGGGGACCGCCCGGATCCGGCCCGGAGGAGTCGAGGCGGCCGCCGGAGGGGCTCGACCGGCGGGGGTGAGGCAGGGCCGCCGGAGGGAGGGAGCTCCGGTCGGTGGTGGGGATCACCGGCGGGAGGCAGTGGCGGCGCTGGTTTACTGGGAATTAGTGTGTGGTTATTGTAGCTGAATTTACCGGGGCGTCACAATACTAGACAAAGAGATCCACTCGATTGGTACCCATCCTATATGATGTACGTCTTACGAGCACCAACTCTGGACAGTACCATCCATGCGGGGACCAACAATGTGCCCAAAACACGTAAAATGGCATAGTCGACCTACCTGGTACGACCCCGTCACGAGAGTGATCACATATCACTCCCGCCACTAGTAATGTGGCTCTTTGCTAGCACCGACCAGAGTAATCAAAAATGCCTCGTCCCATAAAGAGGTAACGTCGTCGCACATGTCAGGTTGGGACGGTTGACACATCGTAAATCTAACCCCATTTTCGAAACCACTCACACTAAAATATACCCGGTGCACCACTTCTTCATACGTGGCCACCTAACTCATTATCACCCTCGGGCATTTGTGGCACCCGACGGGGTTTTCATAAACCTTTGATATTTACCATCATCATTCTACTTGTCAACATGATATTAGCATGACCCTCATAGGTGGAAGGATCATGCTCAAAATGCAAGTTCTCGGGAGGAGCCATCGGAAACATCATATCGATGATTTACCGAATATTCATGATCATATGCAATGGGAATAATTGCTCTACATGCATGCAATATAATATTTTCTCAAACATGGTAAAAGGGCTGCTTGCCTTGATCAGCTAAGTATCCGGGGTCTTCGGGGTCTTCAAGTCCAACTCCTTCGTCAAACGTGGTTTCTATCTTCGTAAAAAATAAAGAAGTAATAAGTAGCCCACTCAAAAACAGATCACAAACTCACTTTAAAAATGTTGCCTTATTCTGATAAATCCATATTATCAATTTAAAAATATTTGTCTCTGGTTTTGGTGGACGGATTATTTTAAAAATCATTTTAACAGAAGCAAAAAAAAATACAAATAGCCTTTTTAATTATTAATAAACAGAAAAATTGTCTTAAAAATTTGTGCAAAGGCTCTGTTAATTTCTACTCATTTTTAGAAGAATTACGGTGGAAAAATAATAAAAATATATTGGATAACAATTTTTATAAAAATCCTTTAAAACTGTATTAAAAATAAATTCAAAAGAGGATAAGGCTCAGGCCTCGCTCGGCCTATGGCTTGGGCAGGCACAGCTAGCCAGCCGACCAGCCAGCTCACGCGCGCGACCAGGTTCAAACCTGACGCGCGGTCCCCTGCAGTCAGCGATAGAGAGGAGAGAGGGGGAGAGAGAAGAGCCACCGACAGGGGTGCCCCACATGTTGGGGTCGTCTTCCACCTCTGGACAGAGGGGAGGGGAGGCACGCCGGCGACGCTATCGGTGCCCTCGAGCCCAGCTGATAGCTGAAATGGAACCAGCTCACCGTCGCCTACCTGCTGATGGTCGAGGGGTCGATGGGGAGGCCCTGGTTCACCGGCGACGAAGTGGCTGCGATGGAGGCAATTCAGGAGGTTGATGAACTAGGTGCTACGAGCATGGATTAGCCCGGGGAGGTGATTGCGAAGCTCCCTGAGGCTGCTAGGATCACG
Organism: Hordeum vulgare subsp. vulgare; assembly: GCF_904849725.1. Taxonomy (NCBI): domain Eukaryota; kingdom Viridiplantae; phylum Streptophyta; class Magnoliopsida; order Poales; family Poaceae; genus Hordeum; species Hordeum vulgare. Next base: position 241,478,292 of record NC_058523.1, read on the forward strand.
GACAAGGCGAGAGGAGCGTCGGAGCTGGCCCGTAGCCCGAGATCGACGGAACTCTGAAGCGGCGGGGCCTCAGTCGATCTCGAGCACAGGAGCTCGCTGTGCTGAAATGGAGTGGCTAGGGGTGGAATTTAGGATCTGGAGGAGTGGGATGGGGGGTGCGGGAGCAAGGGGGGAGCTCTATTTATAGGCCCCCTATGGTGCACCGAGCGGGAGGCGCTGGTGGTTTCATCACAGCTCGTAGGAGGGGCAGTGAGAGCTCGGGGTCGAAACCACAGTATGCGGACATGGTTTAGGACCCATGGGACCCACTAAAAGGGAGAGAGAGAAAGGAGGAGCATGCACGCGTGGCCGCGGTCTTCTGGCCGAATCTGGCGCGCGTGGGCACGCGTCGCTTGGTCAACAGAGCGAGGGAGGAGGGGCCGTGGGGCTGCCCTGATACAGAGAGGTTGTCGGGGACACAAATGAACAACGGGGGAGGCTCGAACCGGCCGGGGCTGGCCAACTTTGCTTCGGGTGCGCCCAGTGATAACCCAGAAGTATACGGGATCAATTGTAGCCTTTCTCGATAAGTAAGAGTGTCGAACCCAACGAGGAGCTAAAGGTAGGACAAATAATCCCGCAAGTTCTATCAACCACCGATACAACTCTACGCATACTTTACGTTCGCTTTACCTAGAACAAGTATGAAACTAGAAGTACTTTGTAGGAGTGATAGGAAAGGCTTGCAAGAAAGTAAAGAACACATAAATAAAACTAGGGGCTGGTTAGATAAAGAAACAACTACGAGTGTCTAACGAGTGTGGAAAAGTGGTGGTAGGAGTTGCGGAATTGTATCTAAGCAATTGACTATGTTACTAGATCGATAGCAAGTATCATGTGGGAGAGGCCTCTGCTAGCATGTCATACCTTACTTGGAATAGTATGCACTTATGATTGGAACTATTAGCAAGCATCCGCAACTAATAACGTTCATTAAGATAAAACCCAACCATAGCAATAAGATATATTGGCCGCCCTTCAAGCCCATATGCATCAATTTCTATGCTAGGTTTCAGGCTTCTGTCACTCTAGCCTGCCAACACATAGTCCTATCAACATACAACTAACCCTATGGTGTGATCCACGTGCACGATCATATGATGGGAACCAAAGGACAGCAACATAACCACAAGAAAATTAAACCAATCATAGCAATTCATCAATCACCGATAGGACAACGATAATCGACTCAGACATCATAGGATAGCAACACATCATTGGATAATAATATGTAGCATAAGTCACCATGTTCAAGTAGAGGGTACAGCGGGTTGCGGGAGAGTGAACCGCTGAATATATATGGGGGAAGATGATGGAGATGTTGGTGAAGATGACGGAGGTGTTGGTGTAGATTGTCGTCACACGATGATGTCCCGGGCGGCGTTCCGGCACCGCCGGGAGAGAGGGGGAGAGAGCCCCCTCCTTCGTATTCTTCCTTGACCTCCTCCCTAGATGGGAGAAGGGTTTCCCCTCTGGTCCATGGTCTCCATGGCAGCGGAGGGGTGAGAGCCCCTCCGAGATTGGATCTCTCTCTCTTGTTGGGTAATGTAGCATAAATTAATAATTTTCCTACGCATATTCAGATCTTCCTATGGAGAGACCAGCAACGAGAGAGGGGTAAGAGCATCTTCATACCTTTGAAGATCGCTAAGCGGAAGCGTTGCTAGAACGCGGTTGATGGAGTGGTACTCGCAGCGATTCCGATCTAGTGCCGAACTACGGCACCTCCGCGTTCAACACACGTGCAACCCGGTGACGTCTCCCGCACCTTTATCCAGCAAGGAGGAGGGAGAGGTTGGGGAAGAACTCCAGCAGCACGACGGCGTGGTGTTGATGGAGAGACGAGGTCTCCCGGCAGGGCTTCGCCAAGCACCAGCAGAGAGGAGGAGGAAGAAGGGCAGGGTTGCGCCGAGAGAGAGGGAAAACCGTGTCTCTCAATGGCCAAACCCCTCTCTATTTATAGGAGGAGGGGGAGGGTTGCGCCACCCCTAGGGTTCCCTCCCTAGGGGCCGGCGGCCACCAGATGGGAGAGGGGGTGGCCGCTAGGGTGAGAGGGGGTGTGGCGCACCACTTGGTGGGCCTAAGGCCCACCTGCGCCTAGGGTTGCCCCCTCTCCCCACCACTTGCGCATTGGGCTGGGTGTGGGAGGCACACCAGCCCACCTAGGGGCTGGTTCCCTCGCGCACTTAGCCCATCTTGCCTCTCGGGGTCGTTGCCCCCCTTTGGTGGACCCCCGGGGCCACCTCCGGTGGTCCCGGTGGTCCCCGTACGTTACGGGTGACGCCCGAAACACTTCCGGTGTCCGAAACCATCCGTCCTATATATCAATCTTTACCTCCGGACCATTCCAGAGCTCCTCATGACGTCCGGGATCTCATCCGGGACTCCGAACAACTTTTGGTAACCTCGTATAACAATTCCCTATAACCCTAGCGTCATCGAACCTTAAGTGTGTAGACCCTACGGGTTCGGGAGACAGGCAGACATGACCGAGACACCTCTCTGGCCAATAACCATCAGCGGGGTCTGGATACCCATGGTGGCTCCCACTTGCTCCACGATGATCTCATCGGATGAACCACGATGTCAAGGATTCAATCAATCCCGTATACGATTCCCTTTGTCTGTCGATATAGAACTTGCCCGAGATTCGATCGTCGGTATACCAATACCTTGTTCAATCTTGTTGCCGGTAAGTCTCTTTACTTGTTCCGTAGCACGTCATTGTGTGACTAACTCCTTAGTCACATTGAGCTCATGATGATGTTCTACCGAGTGGGCCCAGAGATACCTCTCCGTCACATGGTGTGACAAATCCCGATCTCAATTCGTACCAACCCAACAGACACTTTCGGAGGTACCAGTAGTGCACCTTTATAGTCACCTAGTTACGTTGTGACGTTTGATACACCCAAAGCACTCCTACGGTATCCGGGAGTTGCACAATCTCACAGTCGAAGGAAAAGATACTTCACATTAGAAAAGCTTTAGCATGCGAACAATACGATCTAGTGCTATGCTTAGGATTGGGTCTTGTCCATCACATCATTCTCCCAATGATGTGATCCCGTCATCAATGACATCTAATGCCCATGGTGAGGAAACCATGATCATCTATTGACTAACGAGCTAGCCAACTAGAGGCTTGCTAGGGACACACTGTGATCTATTTATTCACACATGTATTACCATTTCCTGTTAATACAATTATAGCATGAACGATAGACGATTATCATGAACAAGGAAATATGATAATAACCATTTTATTATTGCCTCTAAGGCATATTTCCAACAGTCTCCCACTTGCACTAGAGTCAATAATCTAGTTAGATTGTGATGTATCGAACACCCATAGCATTATGGTGTTGATCATGTTTTGCTCGTGGAAGAGGTTTTGTCAACGGGTCTGCAATATTCAGATCCGTGTGTACTTTACAAATATCTATTACTCCACTCTGGACATGGTCCTGGATGGAGTTGTAGCGGCGTTTGATGTGCTTCGTCTTCCGGTGAAACCTGGGCTCCTTGGCTATGGCAATGGCCCCAGTGTTATCACAGAAGAGTGTCATTGGACCCGACGCGCTTGGAACTACTCCAAGGTCGGTGATGAGCTCCTTCATCCAAATTCCTTCATGAGCTGCTTTTGAAGCAGCTATGTACTCCGCTTCACATGTAGATGCTGCCACGACTTCTTGCTTGCTGCTGCACCAGCTCACTGCCCCACCATTCAACACATATACGTATCCGGTTTGTGACTTAGAGTCATCCGGATCTGTGTCGAAGCTAGCGTCGACGTAACCCTTTACGACGAGCTCTTCGTCACCTCCATAAACGAGAAACATTTCCTTAGTCCTTTTCAGGTACTTAAGGATATTCTTTACCGCTGTCCAGTGTTCCATTCCTGGATCACTTTGGTACCTCCCTACCAAACTTATGGCAAGGTTTATATCAGGTCTGGTACACATCATGGCATACATTAGAGAGCCCACGGCTGAAGCGTAGGGGACAGAACTCATCTTCTGTCTATCTGCTGCCGTGGTCGGTGACTGAGTCTTACTCAATCTCATACCTTGCAAAACTGGCAAGAACCCTTTCTTTGAGTTTTCCATATTGAACTTCTTCAATATCTTGTCAAGGTATGTACTTTGCGAAATACCTATGAGGCGTCTTGATCTACCTCTATAGATCTTGATGCCTAATATGTATGCAGCTTCTCCAAGGTCCTTCATTGAAAAACTCTTGTTCAAATAGGCCTTTATGCTCTCCAACATCTCTATATTATTCCCCATCAATAATATGTCATCCACATACAGTATGAGGAAAGCTACAGAGCTCCCACTCACTTTCTTGTACAGACAGGCTTCTCCGTAAACCTGTATGAACAGAAACGCTTTAATCACCTCATTAAAGCGAATGTTCCAACTCCGAGATGCTTGCACCAGCCCATAGATGGAGCGCTGGAGCTTGCACATTTTGTTAGCACCCTTAGGGTCGACAAAACCTTCTGGTTGCATCATATACAACTCTTCCTTAAGGTTCCCGTTAAGGAACGCTGTTTTGACGTCCATTTGCCAAATTTCATAATCATAAAAGGCGGCAATTGCTAACATGATTCAGACTGATTTCAGCTTCGCTACGGGAGAGAAAGTCTCTTCGTAGTCAACTCCTTGAATTTGTCGAAAACCCTTTGCGACAAGTCGAGCTTTGTAAATGGTTACATTACCGTTTGCATCAGTCTTCTTCTTGAAGATCCATTTATTTTCTATGGCTCGCCGGTCATCGGGCAAGTCCACCAAAGTCCATACTTTGTTCTCATACATGGATCCTATCTCGGATTTCATAGCCTCAAGCCATTTGTTGGAATCCAGACCCGCCATCGCTTCTTCATAGTTCGAAGGTTCACCGTTGTCTAACAACATGATTTCCATCACAGGGTTGCCGTACCACTCTGGTGCGGAACGTGCCCTTGTGGACCTTCGCGGTTTAGTAGTAACTTGATCCGAAGCTTCATGATCATCATCATTAACTTCCTCTTCAGTCGGTGTAGGCGCCACAGGAACAACTTCCCTCTGCGGTACTATCCCGTTCGAGAGGGGGTGTAATTACCTCATCAAGTTCTACCTTCCTCCCACTTGCTTCTTTCGAGAGAAACTCTTTCTCTAGAAAGGATCCGTTCTTGGCAACAAAGGTTTTACCTTCGGATCTAAGATAGAAGGTATACCCAATAGTTTCCTTAGGGTATCCTATGAATACGCATTTCTCCGCTTTGGGTTCGAGCTTTTCTGGTTGAAGTTTCTTCACATAAGCATCGCAGCCCCAAACTTTAAGAAACGACAACTTAGGTTTCTTGCCAAACCATAGTTCATACGGTGTCATCTCAACGGATTTAGACGGTGCCCTATTCAAAGTGAATGCTGCAGTTTCTAATGCGTATCCCCAAAATGATAGCGGTAAGTCAGTAAGAGACATCATAGATCATACCATATCTAATAAAGTGCGATTACGATGTTCAGACACTCCGTTGCGTTGTGGTGTGCCAGGCGGCGTCAGTTGTGAAACGATTCCGCACTTCCTTAGGTGTGTGCCAAACTCGTGACTCAAATATTCTCCTCCACGATCAGATCGTAGACATTTGATTTTTCTGTCATGTTGAAGCTCAACCTCACTCTAAAATTCCTTGAACTTTTCAAACGTCTCAGATTTGTGCTTCATCAAGTAGATATACCCATACCTACTCAAATCATCGGTGAGAGTGAGAACATAACAATAACCAGCGCGAGCTTCAACGTTCATTGGACCACACACATCAGTATGTATTATTTCCAGTAAGTCGGTTGCTCTCTCCATTATTCCTCAGAATGGAGTCTTAGTCATCTTGCCCATGAGGCACGGTTCGCATGTGTCAAATGATTCAAAGTCAAGAGAATCTAATAGTCCATCAGTATGGAGCTTCTTCATGCGCTTAACGCCGATATGACCAAGGCGGCAGTGCCACAAGTATGTGGGACTATCATTATCAACTTTACATCTTTTGGTACTCACACTATGAATATGTGTAACATCACGATCGAGATTCATCAAGAATAAACCATTCACCAGCGGAGCATGACCATAAAACATATCACTCATATAAATAGAACAACCATTATTCTCTGACTTAAATGAGTAGCCGTCTCGCATTAAGCAAGACCCTGATACAATGTTCATGCTTAAAGCTGGTACTAAATAACAATTATTAAGGTTTAAAACTAATCCCGATGGTAGATGTAGAGGTAGCGCGCCGACGGCGATCACATCGACCTTTGAACCATTCCCGACGCGCATCGTCACCTCGTCCTTGGCCAGTCTCCGCTTATTCCGCAGTTCCTGCTTTGAGTTGCAAATGTGAGCAACATCACCGGTATCAAATACCCAGGAGCTACTACGAGCGCTGGTAAGGTACTCATCAATAACATGTATATCACATATACCTTTAACGTTGCCGGCCTTCTTGTCCGCTAAGTATTTGGGGCAGTTCCGCTTCGAGTGACCTTTTCCCTTGCAATAGAAGCACTCAGTCTCAGGCTTGGGTCCATTCTTTTTCTTCTTCCCGGCATCTGGCTTACCGGGCGCGGCAATAGCTTTGCCATCTTTCTTGAAGTTCTTCTTACCCTTGCCTTTCTTGAAACTAGTGGTCTTGTTGACCATCAACACTTGATGCTCTTTCTTGATTTCTACTTCTACAGACTTGAGCATCGAGTACAACTCGGGAATGGTCTTCTCCATCCCTTGCATGTTGTAGTTAAGCACAAAGCCTTTGTAGCTTGGTGGGAGAGACTGGAGGATTCTGTCAATTCTAGCATCATCCGGAAGTTCGACTCCAAGTGAAGTCAGACGACCGTGTAACCCAGACATTTTGAGTATGTGCTCACTGACAGAACTGTTCTCCTCCATCTTACAGCAAAAGAACTTGTCGGAGACTTCATATCTCTCGACACGGGCATGAGCTTGAAAAACTAGCTTCAGCTCATGGAACATCTCATATGCCCCGTGTTGCTCAAAACGCCTTTGGAGCCCCGTTTCTAAACTATATAACATGCCATACCTAACCAGAGAGTAGTCATCACTCCGCGTTTGCCAAACGTTCAGAATGTCCTGGGCTGCTGCGGGAGCGGGAGGGTCACCTAGCGGCGCATCAAGGACATAAGCCTTTTTAGCTGCTTCAAGGATGAGCTTCAAGTTGCGAACCCAGTCCGCATAGTTGCTACCATCATCTTTCAGCTTGTTTTTCTCTAGGAATGCGTTGAAATTAAGGTTGACGTTGGCCATCTACAATATTTATGAAGACAACTTTTAGACTAAGTTCATGACAATTAAGTTCATTTAATAAAATTAAGTATGAACTCCCACTTAAATCGACATCCCTCTAGTCATCTAAGTGATACATGATCCATGTTGACTAACCCGTGTCCGATCATCACGTGAGACGGACTAGTCACCATGGTGAGCAACTCCATGCTGATCGTATTCAACCATACGACTCATGTTTGACCTTTCGGTCTCTTGTATTCGAGGTCATGTCTGTACATGCTAAGCTCGTCGAGTCAACCTAGGTGTTTCGCGTGTGTAAATCTGGCTTACACCCGTTGTATGCGAACGTTAGAATCTATCACACCCGATCATCACATGGTGCTTCGAGACAACGAACCTTCGCAACGGTGCACACTTAGGGGAATACGTTCTCGAAATTTTAAGAGGGATCATCTTATTATGCTACCGTCGTTCTAAGCAATAAGATGTAAAACATGATAAACATCACAATGCAATCATATAGTGACATGATATGGCCATTATCATCTTTGCTCTTTCGATCACCATCTTCAGGCATCGCATGATCATCATCGTCACCGGCGTGACACCATGATCTCCATCATCATGATCTCCATCATCGTGTCTCCGTGAAGTCGTCACGCCAACTACTACTATCACTACTACTATAGCTAACCGTTAGCAATGAAGTAAAAGTAGTAAGCACATGGCGTTGCATCTCATACAATAAATTAAGACAACTCCTATGGCTCCTGCCGGTTGTCATACTCATCGACATGCAAGTCGTGAAACCTATTACAATAACATGATCATCTCATACATCATACATGCAACATCACAACTTTGGCCATATCACATCACATGTCAAACCCTGCAAAAACAAGTTAGACGTCCTCTAATTGTTGTTGCAAGTTTTACGTGGCTGATTTGGGTTTCTAGCAAGAACGCCTTCTTACCTATGTGACAGCCACAATGATGATATGCCAAAGCTATTTACCCTTCATAAGGACCCTTTTCATCAAATCCAATCCGACTAGAGTAGGAGAGACAGACACCCGCTAGCCACCTTTATGCACGGTGTGCATGTCTGTCGGTGGAACCAGTCTCACGTAAGCGTACGTGTAAAGTAGGTCCGGGCCGCTTCATCCCACAATACCGCCGGAAAAGAATAAGACTAGTAGCGGCAAGCAAATTGACAAGTCATCGCCCACAACTTTTGTGTTCTACTCGTGCATAGAATCTAAGCATAGAAAACCTGGCTCAGATGCCACTGTTGGGTAACGTAGCATAAATTCAAAATTTTCCTACGCATATTCAGATCTTCCTATGGCTCCCACTTGCTCCACGATGATCTCATCGGATGAACCACGACGTCAAGGATTCAATCAATCCCGTATACGATTCCCTTTGTTTGTCGGTATAGAACTAGCCCGAGATTCGATCGTCGGTATACCAATACCTTGTTCAATCTCGTTGCCGGTAAGTCCCTTTACTCGTTCCGTAGCACGTCATCGTGTGACTAACTCCTTAGTCACATTGAGCTCATGATGATGTTCTACCGAGTGGGCCCAGAGATACCTCTCCGTCCCACGGAGTGACAAATCCCGATCTCGATTCGTACCAACCCAACAGACACTTTCGGAGGTACCCGTAGTGCACCTTTATAGTCACCCAGTTACGTTGTGACGTTTGATACACCCAAAGCACTCCTATGGTATCCGGGAGTTGCACAATCTCACGGTCGAAGGAAAAGATACTTGACATTAGAAAAGCTTTAGCATACGAACAATACGATCTAGTGCTATGCTTAGGATTGGGTCTTGTCCATCACATCATTCTCCCAATGATGTGATCCCGTCATCAATGACATCTAATGCCCATGATCATCTATTGACTAACGAGCTAGCCAACTAGAGGCTTGCTAGGGACACACTGTGATCTATTTATTCGCACATGTATTACCGTTTCCTGTTAATACAATTATAGCATGCACAATAGACGATTATCATGAACAAGGAAATATGATAATAACCATTTTATTATTGCCTCTAGGGCATATTTCCAACATCTCTGTGTCCTTCTGTTTCTGCGCTCCCAAATTCTGCGTTTCACCGTTTCTTAAACTCTCGGAGATTCGTAACTCTGATTGGGCTGAAATTTTAACACGATTTTCTTCTGGATATTATCTTTCTTGCGGCGAAAGAAGGGCTCCAACCTCCTTAAGGAGTGGACACAAGCCTGCCTGCCGCGGGCCTACCCCGTGGCCGCGGCGACAGGGCTTGTGGGCACTCCTTGCATCGCCTCGCGTTGATTCTTCTTCCCAAAAATCATAAATATTCCAAAAAAATCACCGTAAGTTTTTATTACGTTTGCACTTTGTTTTGTATGGATATTCTGCGAAACAAAAAATATGCAACAAACATGAACTGGCACTCGGCACTGGATCAATATGTTAGTCCCAAAAATAGTATAAAAAGTTGCCAGAAGTATATGAAAGTTGTAGAATATTGGCATGAAACAATCAAAAATGATAGATACGACAGAGACGTATCAGCATCCCCAAGCTTAATTCCTGCGTCCTCGAGTAGGTAAATGATAAAAAATATAATTTTTGATGTGGAATTCTACCTAGCATAATCTTGATCATATAATCTAATCATGGCATGAATACTAAAACACAAGTGATTCGAAGCAATAGTCTATCATTTGACATAAAGACAATAATATTTCAAGCATATAACAAAGCAATCATGTCTTCTCAAAATATCATGGCCAAAGAAAGTTATCCCTACCAAATCATATAGTCTGGCTATGCTCCATCTTCCCCACACAACGTATTTAAATCATGCACAACGCCGGTTTTAGCCAAGCAATTGTTTCATACTTTAGTGTTCTCAAACTTTTTCAACTTTCACGCAATACATGAGCGTGAGCCATGGACATAGCACTATAGGTGGAATAGGATATGGTGGTTGTGGAGAAGAAAAAAAGGAGGAGATAGTCTCACATCAACTAGGCGTATCAACGGGCTATGGAGATGTCCATCAATAGATATCAATGTGAGTGAGTAGGGATTGCCACGCAACGAATGCACTAGAGCTTATAAGTGTATGAAAGCTCACAAAAGAAACTAGTGGGTGTGCACCCAACTTGCTTGCTCACGAAGATCTAGGGCAATTTGGAGGAAGCCCATCATTGGAATATACAAGCCAAGTTATATAATGAAAATTTCCCACTAGTATATGGAAGTGACAACATAGGAGACTCTCTGTCATGAAGATCATAGTGCTATTTGAAGCACAAGTGTGGAAAGAGGATAGTAGCAATTGTCCCTTCTCTCTTTTCTCTCATTTTTTTGTGGGCTCTTTGGCCTCTTTTTATATATATATATATATTTATTTTGGTGGGCATCTTTGGCCTCTTTTTTGTAAATGGGCTTCACTGGACTCTTTTATTTCCTCACATGGGACAATGCTCTATTAATAATGATCATCACACTTACAACGCAATACTTAGAGCAATGATGACTCTATATGAAATGCCTTCGGTAGTGTACCGTGACAATGATCTAGCATAGCAATGACATCAAAAAACGGACAAGCCATGGAAATATCATGCTAGCTATCTTACGATCATGCAATGGCAATATGGAAGTGGTGGCAGATGTCATGAGATGGAACGGTGGTAGTTGCATGGCAATATATCTCAGAATGGCTATGAGAATGCCATAATAGGTAGGTATGGTGGCTATTTTGAGGGAGGCTATATGGTTGGTGTAATGCACCGGCGAAAGTTGCGCGGTACTAGAGAGGCTAGCAATGGTGGAAGGGTGAGAGTGCGTATAATCCATGGAATTAACATTAGTCATAAAGAAATCACATACTTATTGCAAACGTCTATTAGTCATCGAAACAAGGTACTACACGCATGCTCCTAGGGGAAAGGTTGGTAGGAGTTAACCATCGCGCGATCCCGACCTCCACACGAAGGATGACAATCAATAAATAAATCATGCTCCGACTTGATCACATAACGGTTCACCTTACGTGAATGCTACGGGAATCACAAACCTTGACACAAGTATTTCTAAAAATACACAATTGCTCACTAGCATGACTCTAATATTACATATTCATATCGCAAAACCGTTGCAAGGAATCAAACATATCATATTCAGTGATCTACAAGTTTTATGTAGGATTTTATGACTAACCATGTGAATGACCAACTCCTGTTAACTCTCTAAATAGGTATAAGTGAAGCATGAGAGTTTAATTCTTTCTACAAAAGATATGCCCGGCTCTAACAAATATAAGTAAAGCAAAAGAGCATTCTACAAATGGCGGTTTTCTATGTGTAGGGAAACAAGCAACCCAAACTTCAAATGATATAAGTGAAACACATGAAGCATTCTATAAAGCCAACCAAGGATTATCTCATACCATCATGGTGAATAAAAGAAAAAGGAAAAATAAACACAAAAGACGCTTGAAGCATTTGCACATATCATGTGACGAATTAAAATATAGCTCCGAGTAAAATTAACGATAGATTGTAGACGATAGAGGGGATGCCTTCCGGGGCATCCCCAAGCTCAGATGCTTAAGTCTTCCTTGAATATTACCTTGGGGTGCCTCGGGCATCCCCAATCTTGGGCTCTTGCCTCTCCTTATTCCTTCATCAATCGTGCTCTCACCCAAAACTTGAAAACTTCAATCACACAAAACTCAACAAAACTTCGTGAGATCCGTTAGTATAATAAAATAAACCACCACTTCAAGTACTGTTGTGAACTCATTCTAAATTCATATAAGCATTATATCTACTGTAACAAACTACACCATGGTTCATACCCCCCGATACTACCCATAGATTCATCAAAATAAGAGAACAATGCATAGAAAACAGAATCTGTCAAAACAGAACAGTCTGTAGCAATCTGTATATTCTGTATACCTATGTTATCTCAAAAAATCTGAAAAACTACGAACGTCTGGAAAATTTGCATATCAATCAGAAGCAAAAAGAATCAACTCAAAAGCTCTTCCAGAATAAAAATGAAAATTAATTTTGTGAGCAGAAAGTTTCTGTCTTTTCTCAGCGTGATCAAACAACTATCACCCAAACTAATCGTAAAGGCTTTGCTTGGCACATTATTTTTTAAAAACACAAAGGAATTTTACAAGGGGATAATTATTTTTGTGAGAAACTTCCATGAAAAATTCTACATTGTTTCCTTGAGCATGAACACAAGTGTTCAAGGTCGACCCTCACTTCCGCAATGCATCACCTTTCAATCGCTTCTCTTTTTGAAAAAGTTTTTAAGTTCCCCTCTATATTTTTTTTGTTTTAAAACTAAATAAAAGCACTCAACAAAAATAAATTACTCTCTAAAACTTCCGGGTTGTCTCCCAGGCAGCGCTTTCTTTAAAGCCATTAAGCTAGGCATAAAATGCTCAAGTAATGGATCCACCCGGATCCCAAGGTATATCAAAGCCAATTTTAATTAGCAATGATTTGAAATTTAGTAGTGAGCACAAGGTGACATATATCAAGCAATGACGAAGTCTAACTCTATTTCTATGCATTGGCATGTCATAAAAGAACAATTCATGCACACCAAGTAAAGGCCAATACATAGCATAAGCAGTTTCTTGCAATTTTATCGTATTGGAAACATAGAGAGGCGGAGATGTAGTTCATCTCTCATAATAACTGCAAGTAGGAGCAGCAAGCACATGCATATTATATTCATCAAAATCATCATGTTTAACATAAGGGACTATAGCTAGCTCATCCTCATAAGCATCATTCATATTGGCAACATGGCCACAAGCATAGCATGCATCAAGTTCATCAAAAATGGATATTTCAAACGAATCCAAGGGATCATAGCATTCATCCTTCGGTAAGAACGAAGGGAAATTAAATAATGTATGAGTAGAAGAGTTACTCTCATTAGAAGGTGGATACGGGTAGCTAGTCCGCTCTTCCTCCTTTTGTTCTTCGCTCTCCTCTTCATCTTTTTCATCTAATGAGCTCACAATTTCAGCATTTTTTTCTTCCATAGTTACCTGCAAAATAATAGTCTCTTCTTGGGCAGCATAGGATTTCTCCTTAAATCGTTCAATATGGGCATTATATTCACAATTAGTATAACAATAAGAAACCATACCCAAATTTTTAGATCGGTAAGGAGCATCATCATTATCATCACACCTTTTAAACAGAGCCTCAATTTCATAAGCACCCATAAAAGCAACAAACTCTTCTATTTGCTCCACATCATAGTAATCATATATACTATTAGCATAAGAAGCCAAGGTTCTATGATCATTAAATTCACAAGAAAAGGGAAGGTGTGGAGCCTTCATCCTAGAGCAACAAGTAACACCATATCACTTGCATAGTTCCCAAGCATACCATTTCAACAAATGGATTTGATCGCATAAAAGTTTCCCTTTTTGAGTCAACCGATAATCCCTAAAGTATTCACGTTAATCCAACGTGTATCCCATTATATAATTGAATGGGCCTTTCTCAGGATTATTAAAGAAGTGCATAATATTTTCCACATAACGAGCCTCAAGGGTTTTAGGAGGTTCCCCATCTCCATGAGTAGCAAGTACTCCTAATTTTTTGGTATTTCGTGTTCCATATCCATAACAAAAGATAGAGAACAACTTAGAACAACAAATAAATCTACTTAGTGATAAACCAAACAAGCACACACGAGGATATTCACCCCACGCTATTGCTCCCCGGCAACGGCGCCAGAAAAAGGCCTTGATAACCCACAAATATAGGGGATCAATTGTAGCCTTTCTCGATAAGTAAGAGTGTCGAACCCAACGAGGAGCTAAAGGTAGGGCAAATATTTCCTCAAGTTCTATCGACCACCGATACAACTCTATGCACACTTTACGTTCGCTTTAGCTAGAACAAGTATGAAACTAGAAGTACTTTGTAGGAGTGATAGGAAAGGCTTGCAAGAAAGTAAAGAACACGTAAATAAAACTAGGGGCTGGTTATATAAAGATACAACTACGAGTGTCTAACGAGTGTGGAAAAGTGGTGGTAGGAGTTGCGGAATTGTCCCTAAGCATTTGACTACGTTACTAGATCGATCGCAAGTATCATGTGGGAGAGGCCTCTGCTAGCATGTCATCCCTTACTTGGAATTCTATGCACTTATGATTGGAACTATTAGCAAGCGTCCGCAACTACTAACGTTCATTAAGGTAAAACCCAACCATAGCAATAAGATATATTGGTCCCCCTTCAATCCCATATGCATCAATTTCTATGCTAGGTTTGAGGCTTCTGTCACTCTAGCCTGCCAATACATAGTCCTATCAACATACAACTAACCCTATGGTGTGATCCACACGAGCGATCATATGATGGGCACCAAAGGAAAACAACATAACCACAAGCAAATTAAACCAATCATAGCAATTCATCAATCACCGCTAGGACAACGATAATCTACTCAGACATCATAGGATAGCAACACATCATTGGATAATAATATGTAGCATAAAGCACCATGTTCAAGTAGAGGGTACAGCGGGTTGCGGGAGAGTGAACCACTGAATATAGATGTGGGAAGATGATGGAGATGTTGGTGAAGATGACGGAGGTGTTGGTGTAGATCGCCGTCACACGATGATGTCCCGGGCGGCGTTCCGGCGCCGCCGGGAGAGAGGAGGAGAGAGCCCCCCTCCTTCTTCTTCCTTGACCTCCTCCCTAGATGGGATAAGGGTTTCCCCTCTGGTCCATGGTCTCCATGGCGGCGGAGGGGCGAGAGCCCCTCCGAGATTGGATCTCTCTCTCTATGTCCTTCTGTTTTTGCGCTCCCAGATTCTGCCTTTCACCGTTTCTTAAATTCCTAGAGATCCGTAACTCCAATTGGGCTGAAATTTTAACACGATTTTCTTCCGGACATTATCTTTCTTGTGCCGAAAGAAGGGCTCCAACCACCTTAAGGAGTGGCCACAAGACTGCCTGCCGTGGGCCCAGCCCCTGGGCGCGGCGACAGGGCTTGTGGGCACTCCGTGCATCGCCTCACGTTGATTCTTCTTCCCAAAAATCATAAATATTCCAAAAAAATCCCCGTAAGTTTTTATTACGTTTGGACTTTGTTTGGTATGGATATTCTGCGAAACAAAAAACATGCAACAAACAGGAAATGGCACTGGGCACTGGATCAATATGTTAGTCCCAAAATTAGTATAAAAAGTTGCCAAAATTACATGAAAGTTGTAGAATATTGGCATGAAACAATCAAAAATTATAGATACGACGGAGACGTATCACCCAGCAGCGTGCCTAGAGCGTAGTTTTGGCATGCCACGGCTTGCTGGCGCGCTCTGGGGCGTCTTGGCCGTGTCTGGGGTGTCCTGAGGCTGGGTCTAGAGATGCCTAGCCGTTTGGGAGCCGAGAGACTCTCTGTTGGCCATGGGGTGTGATTAAAGGAGTGATGCTAGCTTTGAACCAGATCTTAGAATGAGATTTTTCGATCTTCTGCTTGGATTCAAGGAGGGGCCACTCTCCTACAGTTGGGGAGTGGAGCTGACTGCTTGGTCAAAGAGTTTGGAGAAAAGAGCATGGGTGTGGCGTGTGGTAGGAGCTGATTTCCTAATATGACAGAAGGTGTTCGATAGGTGTTTGGGATAGCAACACCTCACCACTAGTTATGATAGTTAACATGAGTAAGTTTGATGCAAAAATAGGATGCTCTACCAAATTTGAGCTTCATTGGACAAATTTGGCAATGCAAACTTGAAATCACCCCCAAATGGGCAGATATGTCCCTTCCAAAGGGAATGTGGGTAGATTACCTCGTGCAAATCCCATTTTTGGCAGAGACTCCTCATTTGGGGTGTTGAACACACCTGCAAAGTTTCTACCCATTTGGATAAACTTTGCAATGTAGAGATGTTTCAACTTGGTTCTGGACACAGAAGGTTTTAGGATTATTTAGTGAACCAAACCACCTTGGAATGAGGTGAAACTTGGTGTGGCCACCAAATATAGCTTGGGAAGGTTGCTGGAATTTTCTAGGATTTTATTGGAAATATTCCAATAGATCAAAACAGATAGAATAGGCTTTCAAGGTGTTGCTCAAATATTTTGAATAAAAATAGGGGTTGAAAATATTATGTATGGAGAATATATGTCCTCTAAGTATCTCCAATTTTTCTCAGATTTTTCTAAGGCAGAATAGTAATTTTCGAGATATAATTATCATTTATGGCCTCAGAAATGGACATGCATATAAAATAGGGAAATAATTTGTAAAATAATTTTTTTATGATTTTTGAGAGTTAAAATAGTTTTAAAACCTGATCACCATCTTTGGGTAAGTGCACTCCCTTGCCATCAAGGACTTGTAGTGCAACCCAAAGCAAGGTTTTGAAATAATCAAAAATAAGAAAAAGAATCTTAGGGATATTTATGTTATGAAAATATGGTTTTCGAATCCACTCGTTCAAGCATACAAACATACAATGACAACCATGGCACTCACAACATTGGGTTTTGAATTTTTTTTAATAAACTCAGTTTTTGAAACTACAGTGAAAGTGAGGTGAAAACAGGGTGTGACATTAGGTTTCTTGCCAAACCATAATTCATACGGTGTCGTCTCAATGGATTCAGACAGTGCCCTATTTAAAATGAATGCGGCAGTTTCGAATGCATATCCCTAAAATGATAGCGGTAAATCAGTAAGAGACATCATAGATCGCACCATATCCAATAAAGTGCGATTACGACGTTCAGACACGCCGCTACGCTGCGGTGTGCCACGCGGCATGAGTTGTGAAACAATTCCACATTTCCTTAGATGCGTGCCAAACTTCTGACTAATATATTCTCCTCCACGATCAGATCGCAAGAACTTTATTTTCTTGTCACGTGGATTCTCTACCTCACTCTAAAATTCCTTGAACCTTTCAAAGGTTTCAGACTTGTGTTTCATTAAGTAGACATACCCATATCTACTTAAGTCATCAGTGAGGGTGAGAACATAATGATAACCTCCATGAGCCTCAACGCTCATTGGACCGCATACATCGGTATGTATTATTTCCAATAAGTTGGTTGCTCGCTCAATTGTTCCGGAGAATGGAGTCTTGGTCATCTTTCCCATGAGGCACGGTTCGCATGTGTCAAATGATTCAAAATCAAGAGACTCCAAAAGTCATATGTATGGAGTTTCTTCATGCGCTTAACACCGATATGACCAAGGCGGCAGTGCCACAAGTATGTGGGACTATCATTATCAACCTTACATGTTTTCGTACTCACAATATGAATATGTGTAACATCACGTTCGAGATTCATCAAGAATAAACCATTGACCAGCGGGGCATGACCGTAAAACATACCACTCATATAAATAGAACAACCATTATTCTCAGATTTAAATGAGTAGCCATCTTGCATCAAGCAAGATCCCGATACAATGTTCATGCTCAAAGCTGGTACTAAATAACAATTATTAAGGTTTAAAACTAATTCCAAAGTTAGATGTAGAGGTAGCGTGCCGACGGTGATCACATCGACCTTGGAACCATTCCAGACGCGCATGGTCACCTGGTCCATTGCCAGCCTACGCTTGTTCTGCAGTTCCTGCTTTGAGTTGCAAATGTGAGCAACAGCACCAGTATCGAATACCCAGGAGCTACTACGAGCACTGGTAAGGTACACATCAATAACATGTATATCATATATACATTTGACGTTGCCGGCCTTCTTATTCGCTAAGTACTTGGGGCAATTCCGCTTCCAGTGAGCGGTTCCCTTGCAATAATAGCACTCAGTCTCTGGCTTGGGTCCTTTCTTTGGGTTCTTCCTAGCAACTTGTTTACCGGGTGTGGCAACAGCTTTGCCGTCTTTCTTGAAGTTCTTTTTACCTTTGCCTTTCTTGAAACTGGTTGTCTTATTCACCATCAACACTTGATGTTCTTTCTTGATTTCTACCTCAACTGATTTCAGCATTGAATACAATTCCGAAATGGTTTTCTCCATCCCTTGCATGTTGTTGTTCATCACAAAGCCTTTATAGCTAGGTGGAAGCGACTGGAGGATTCTGTCAATGACCGCATCATCCGGAAGTTCAACTCCAAGTCGGGTCAAGTGGTTGTGCAACCCAGAGATTCTGAGTATGCGCTCACTGACAGAACTACTCTCCTCCATCTTACAACTGAAGAACTTGTCGGAGACTTCATATCTCTCGACCCGGGCATGAGCTTGAAAAAGTAGTTTCAGCTCCTCGAACATCTCATATGCTCCGTGTTGCTCAAAACGCCTTTGGAGCCCCGGTTCTAACCTGTAAAGCATGCCGCACTGAACCAGAGTGTAGTCATCACTCTACGACTGCCAGGCGTTCCTAACGTCGTGGGTTGCTGCGAGAACGGGACGTATGCCTTCTTGGAAGCAGTTGATATGGCCCAAACGTATCTATAATATCTGCTTGTTCCATGCTCTTTTGGGTGACATTGTTATATGTTTTGCTACAGTTTAATATAATTTACACATATTTGGACTAACCTACTAACTCAGTGCACCCAATGCCAGTTTCTGTGTGCTGATGTCTATTTTGCAAGGGCTTTTACCCAATTTTCTAAATCCCGAAAAATTCCAGGAAAAATATATAAAATATCAGCGAAACAGAAACTTCCGGATCACCGAAGATGGGCCAGAGGGGGGCCAAGGGATGCCCAGGCGACCTGTTGGCGCGGACAGGCCCTTGGCAACGCCAGGAGGCCGCCTGGGTGGGACCCACCTCCTCCAGTGCCCTCCTTCGGCCTATATTTAGAGTCTCGAGAGGAAACCCTTCCACAACTTGAAGAATCGTGAATTTCTCCATCGTTCCACCGCCGCAGCGCTTCCGATATCGGGAGCGTTAGGAGACATCTTCCCTGCACCCTACCGGAGGGAGGATTGACCTTCGGGAGCTTCTCCACCGCCATGGATGCTTCCCGGACGTGCGGAGAGTAGTCCTCCTTGGACCATGGGTCCATGAAAAGTAGCTATGTGATGTCTTCTCTCCAATATTGTCCTTCAATGGTCAGTCCTTGTGAGCTGCCCTACATGATCAAGGCATCTATGTAATTCTCTTGCTATTACTATGCTCGGTTTGTTGGGATCCGATGGATTATGAGATTATGTTCAGATTGTTATGAGTTATATATTTTATTATCCTTTTATATTACGTTCCTTAGTGATTCATGCATGTTCTCCGTTGCTATTTATTGCTTTGGACGAGTAGTAGATTGTAACTCCAAGAGGGAGCGTTATGCATGATTGTGGGTTCATGCCCCTCGATGTCTAGCTTGAGTGACAGAAACATGAGACCAGGGGATGTGTTGTTGCCACCAGGGAGAAAACAACGCTGCTTGTGACCATGGTTGCAAGGATTGTTTACCTTACGCATAGTTCATTAATGCAGTTGTCCGTTGCTTTGAGTTTACACTTTGGGTGGGGCTCGCAACTTAATACCGATGTTCTGGATAGATATCTCATGGTGGATGATTAGTAAGTAGATGCTGATGAATAAACGGTCTGCTTGTCTTGGCGTACTGCCCATTACTATTGAACCTCTAACTATCAAGTAGCATAATTAGCATTGTGGTGCGTACACAATTCTGTCAATTGCCCAACTGTGATTTGTTTACCCAAGCATAGTTGTTTATCATATTTTTGTAGAGACACATCACTAGTGAACATCATGTGACTCCGGTCCATATCACCATCAATGTTTACACCTCCACCATTTACCACTTTCATTTACTTTTTCGTTGCAATCACTATTACCTTCCCGCTTGTGTTTTGATCCTTTGCGAACTACAAGGCCGGGGAGATTGACAACCTCTATGTACTCGTTGGGAGCAAAGTTATTTCTGTGTGTGCAGGTCCATGTCTTCTGCTAGCGCCAGGGTGGAATACACCTACTTGTTGATCCTAGGAGTCCTCCTGGTTCGATAAACCTTACAGTTCATGTGTGAGGAAAAACTTGTTGCTGACTACATCTCAACTTTCCACTTGGGGTAACCAACGAGGTGCGAGAAGTATATACATCATCTCGTCATCAAGCAAAGTTTTCTGGCGCCGTTGCCGGTGACTCCAGTCTTCAAAATAGGGGAGTTGCATGCTATCTTTTACCTTTGCTTTTTAGTCCTGTTAGTTTTCTTTCTAGTTTTTGCTTTAGAGTCTTATACCAAAAACCACAAAAAAAATATTAGTTGCTTTGTTCTTGCTTGTTGCTGCTGCTATGGGTTCCGCTGAGAACACTAAGTTGTGTGACTTCACTAGTTAGGCTTATGGAAAACTACACTCTTAGTTCGCTGCTTGGGGAAGGCCGCTGTTGGAAATATGCCCTAGAGGCAATAATAAATTAGTTATTATTATATTTCTTAGTTCATGATAATCGTTTATTATCCATGCTATAATTGTATTGATTGGAAACACAATACTTGTGTGGATACATAGACAAAACACTGTCCCTAGTAAGCCTCTAGTTGACTAGCTCGTTGATCAAAGATGGTCAAGGTTTCCTGGCCATAGGCAAGTGTTGTCACTTGATAACGGGATCACATCATTAGGAGAATCATGTGATGGACTAGACCCAAACTAATAGACGTAGCATGTTGATCGTGTCATTTTGTTGCTACTGTTTTCTGCGTATCAAGTATTTATTCCTATGACCATGAGATCATATAACTCACTGACACCGGAGGAATGCTTTGTGTGTATCAAACGTCGCAACGTAACTGGGTGACTATAAAGATGCTCTACAGGTATCTCCGAAGGTGTTAGTTGAGTTAGTATGGATCAAGACTGGGATTTGTCACTCCGTGTGACGGAGAGGTATCTCGGGGCCCACTCGGTAATACAACATCACACATAAGCCTTGCAAGCAATGTAACTTAGTGTAAGTTGCGGGATCTTGTATTACGGAACGAGTAAAGAGACTTGCCGGTAAACGAGGTTGAAATAGGTATACGGATACTGACGATCGAATCTCGGGCAAGTAACATACCGAAGGACAAAGGGAATGACATACGGGATTATACGAATCCTTGGCACTGAGGTTCAAACGATAAGATCTTCGTAGAATATGTAGGATCCAATATGGGCATCCAGGTCCCGCTATTGGATATTGACCGAGGAGTCTCTCGGGTCATGTCTACATAGTTCTCGAACCCGCAGGGTCTGCACACTTAAGGTTCGACGTTGTTTTATGCGTATTTGAGTTATATGGTTGGTTACCGAATGTTGTTCGGAGTCCCGGATGAGATCACGGACGTCATGAGGGTTTCCGGAATGGTCCGGAAACGAAGATTGATATATAGGATGACCTCATTTGGTTACCGGAAGGTTTTCGTGCATTACCGGAAAAGTTTCGGGCTCATCGGTAGTGTACCGGGAGTGCCGGGAGGGGTGCCGGGGACCATCGGGAGGGGTGTCACGCCCCAAGGGGTCTCATGGGCTATGGGAAGAGATAAACCAGCCCCTAGTGGGCTGGAATAAGTTCCCACTAAGGCCCATAAGGTTTGAGAAGGAAAAAACACAAGGTGGAAAGAGTTTCCAAGTGGGAAGGTGGAATCCTACTGCAAATAGGATTGGAGTAGGACTCCTCCACCTCCAATTTCGGCCAAACCTTTGGGTTTTGAGGCTGCCTCCTCCCCTCCCTCCCACCTATATATACGGAGGTTTTAGGGCTGATTAGAGACGACTTTCTCACGGCTGCCCGACCACATACCTCCATAGTTTTTCCTCTAGATCACGTTTCTGCAGAGCTCGGGCGGAGCCCTGCTGAGACAAGATCATCACCAACCTCCGGAGCGCCGTCACGCTGCCGGAGAACTCTTCTACCTCTCCGTCTCTCTTGCTGGATCAAGAAGGCCGAGATCATCGTCGAGTTGTACGTGTGCTGAACGCGGAGGTGCCGTCCGTTCGGTACTAGATCGTGGGACTGATCGCGGGATTGTTCGCGGGGCGGATCGAGGGACGTGAGGACGTTCCACTACATCAACCGCGATCTCTAATCGCTTCTGCTGTACGATCTACAAGGGTACGTAGATCGCTCATCCCCTCTCGTAGATGAACATCACCATGATAGGTCTTCGTGCGCGTAGGAAAATTTTTGTTTCCCATGCGTCGTTCCCCAACAGTGGCATCATGAGCTAGGTTCATGCGTAGATGTCTTCTCGAGTAGAACACAAAAGGTTTTGTGGGCGGTGATGTGCGTTTTGCTGCCCTCCTTAGTCTTTTCTTGATTCCGCGGTATTGTTGGATTGAAGCGGCTTGGACCGACATTACTCGTACGCTTACGAGAGACTGGTTTCATCGTTACGAGTAACCCCCTTTGCTCAAAGATGACTGGCAAGTGACGGTTTCTCCAACTTTAGTTGAATCGGATTTGACCAAGGAGGTCCTTGGATGAGGTTAAATAGCAACTCATATATCTCCGTTGTGGTGTTTGCGTAAGTAAGATGCGATCCTACTAGATACCCCCGGTCACCACGTAAAACTTGCAACAACAAAATTAGAGGACGTCTAACTTGTTTTTGCAGGGTATGCTTGTGATGTGATATGGCCAACGATGTGATGTGATATATTGGATGTATGAGAAGATCATGTTGTAATAGAAATATCGACTTGCACGTCGATGGTACGGCAACCGGCAGGAGCCATAGGGTTGTCTTTATAACTAACGTTTGTGCTTGCAGATGCGTTTACTATTTTGCTAGGACGTAGCTTTAGTAGTAATAGCATGAGTAGCACGACAACCCCGATGGCGACACGTTGATGGAGATCATGATGATGGAAATCATGGTGTGACGCCGGTGACAAGAAGATCGTGCCGGTGTTTTGGTGATGGAGATCAAGAAGCACGTGATGATGGCCATATCATGTCACTTATGAATTGCATGTGATGTTAATCCTTTTATGCACCTTATTTTGCTTAGAACGACGGTAGCATTATGAGGTGATCTCTCACTAAAATTTCAAGACGAAATTGTGTTCTCCCCGACTGTGCACCGTTGCTACAGTTCTTCGTTTCGAGACACCACGTGATGATCGGGTGTGATAGACTCAACGTTCACATACAACGGGTGCAAAACAGTTGCGCACGCGGAACACTCGGGTTAAGCTTGACGAGCCTAGCATGTGCAGACATGGCCTCGGAACACATGAGACCGAAAGGTCGAGCATGAATTGTATAGTTGATATGATTAGCATAGAGATGCTTACCACTGAAACTATTCTCGACTCACGTGATGATCGGACTTGAGATAGTGGATTTGGATCATGTACCACTCAAATGACTAGAGAGATGTACTTTTTGAGTGGGAGTTCTTAAGTAATATGATTAATTGAACTAATTGTCATGAACATAGTCTAATGGTATTTTCGAATTACGATGTAGCTTGCGCTATAGCTCTACTGTTTTTATATGTTCCTAGAGAAAATTTAGTTGAAAGTTGATAGTAGCAAACTTTGCAGACTGAGTCTGTAAAACCGAGGATTGTCCTCGTTGCTGCACAGAAGGCTTATGTCCTTAATGCACCACTCGGTGTGCTGCACCTCGAGCGTCGTCTGTGGATGCTGTGAACATCCGACATACACGTTTCTGATTACTACACAATAGTTCAGTGCAAGATACTTAATGGCTTAGAAGCAAGGCGCCGAAAACGTTGTAAAACGTCACGGAACATAAGTGATGTTCTAAAGAGATGAAATTGTGATTTCATGCTTGTGCCCTTGTTAAGAGGTACGAGACCTCCAACAAGATTCTTTGTCCACAAAGTAAAAGAGAAAAGCTCAATCGATGAGCGTGTGCTCAGATTGTTTGAGTACGACAATCACTTGAATCAAGTGGGAGTTAATCTTCCAGATGAGATGGTGATGGTTCTCCAAAAGACACTGCCACCAAGCTGTGAGAGCTTCGTGATGAACTATAACATATTGAGGATAGATACAATGATCCTTGAGCGATTCGTGATGTTTGACACTGCGAAAGTAGAAATCAAGAAGGAGCGTCAATAGTTGATGGTTTGTAAAACCACTAAGTTTCAAGAAAGGCAAGGGCTAGAAGGGATACTTCGTGAAACGGCAAAACAGTTGCTGCACTAATGAAGAGACCCAATATTAAACCCAAACCTGAGACTAAGTGCTTCCGTAATGAGGGGAACAATCACTGAGGCGGAGCAACTCAAGATACTTGGTAGATAAGATGGCTGGCAAAAGTCGAAAGAAGTGTATTTGATATACATGATGTTGATGTGTACTTTACTAGTACTCCTAGTAGCACGAGGGTATTGGATACCGGTTCAGTTGCTAAGTGATTAGTGACGCGAAATGAAAGCTACGGCATAAACGGAGACTAGCTAAAGGCGAGGTGACGATACGTGTTGGAAGTGTTTCCAAGATTGATATGATCAAACGTCGCACGCTCCCTCTATCATCGGGATTGGTGTTAAACCTAAATAATTGTTATTTCGTGCTTGCGTTAAACATGAACATGATTGGATCATGTTTATTGCAATATGATTATTCATTTAAAGAGAATAATGGTTACTCTATTTTCTTGAATAATCACCTTCAATGGTTTATTGAATCTCGATCGTAGTGTTACACATGTTCATGATATTGGTGCCAAAAGATACGAGTTGATGATGATAGTACCACTTACTTGTGGCACTGCCGCTTAAGTCATGTTAGTATAAATTGCATGAAGAGGCTCCATGCTGATGGATCTTTGTACTCACCTGATTTCGAATCACTAGTGACATGCAAATCATACCACATGAGCAAGGCCTTGTTTTCATTGAGATGAAATAAGATAGTAACTTGTTGAAAGTGATACATTTTGATGTATGCAGTCCAATGGGTGCTGAGGCACGTAGTGGATATCATTATGTTCTTACTTCACTGACGATTTGAGTAGATACAGGAGTATTTACTTAATGAATCACAAGTCTGAAATGTTGAAAAGTTCAATTCCGTTTCAGAGTGAAGTTCGTCGTAACAAGAGGATAAACTGTCTACGATATGATCATGGAAATGAATATCTGAGTTATGAGTTTTGGTACGCAGTTAAGACAATGTGGAAATTGTTTCGCAGTTCATGCCACCTGGAACATCATAGTGTGATGATGTGTCTGAACGTCATAGCCACGCACTATTTGGTATGGTGCATACTATGATGTCTCTTATCGAATTACCACTATCGTTTATGGGTTATGCATTAGAGACAACCGCACTCACTTTAAATAGGGCACCGCGTATTTCCGTTGAGATGACACAGTATAGACTGAGGTTTAGAGAAATCTAAACTGTCGTTTCTTGAAAGTTTGGGGCTTCGACACTTATGTGAAAAAGTTTCAGTCTGATAAGCTCGAACCCAAAGCGGATAAATGCATCTTCATAGGATATCCAAAACAGTTGGGTACATCTCCTATCTCAGATCCGAAAGCAAAGTGTTTGTTTCTAGAAACGGATCCTTTCTCGAGGAAAGGTTTCTCTCGAAAGAATTGAGTGGGAGGGTAGTAGAACTTGATGAGGTTATTGAACCATCACTTCAACCAGTGTGTAGCAGGGTGCAGGAAGTTGTTCCTGTGGCGCCTACACCAATTGAAGTGGAAGCAGATGATGGTGATCATCAAGCATCGGATCAAGTTACTACAAGCCTCGTAGGTTGACAAGGTCGCATACTACTATAGAGTGGTACGGTAACCCTGTCTTGGAGGTCATGTTGTTGAGCAACAGTGAACCTACGAGTTATGGAGAAAGCGATGGTGGGCCCAGATTCTGACAAATGGCTGGAAGCCATGAAATCCGAGAGAGGATCCATGTATAAAACAAAGTGTAGACTTTGAAAGAACTACTTGATGGTCATAAGACTATTGAGTAAAGATGGATCTTTAAAAGAAGACAGACGATGATGGTGATAAGTCACTATTAAGAAAAGCTCGACTTGTCGCAAAGATGTTTTCGACAAGATCAAACAGTTGACTATGATGAGACTTTCTCACTCGTAGCGATGCTAAAGGTCTGTTGGAATTATGTTAGTTGTTGATGCATTATTTATGAAATATTGCACGTAGGATGTCAAAACATTGTTTTCTCGACGGTTTCCTTGAGCAAACATTGTATGTGATACAACCAGAAGGTTTTGACGATCCTAAAGATACTAACAAGTATGCAAGCTCCAGTGATCCTTCAATGGACTGGTGCAAGCATCTCGGAGTTGGAATATACACTTTGATGAGATGATCAAAGATTTTGGGTTTGTACAAGGTTTATGAGAAACTTGTATTTCCAAAGAAGTGAGTGGGAGCACTATAGAATTTCTGATAGGTATATGTGGTTGACATATTGTGGATCAGAAGTAATGTAGAATTTCTGTAAAGCATACAAGGTTGTTTGAAAGAAGTTTTCAAAGGAGTACCTGGATTACGCTACTTGAACATTGAGCATCAAAGATCTATGGAGATAGATCAAAAGCGCTTAATAGAAGTTTCAACAAGATGCATGCCTTGACAAGTTTTTGAAAGAGTTCAAAATAGACCAGCAAAGAAGGAGTTCTTGGTTGCGTTGTGAGGTGTGAATTTGAGTAAGACTCAAAACCCGACCACGGCAGAATAAAGAGAACAGACGAAGGTCGTCTTCTATGCCTTAGCCGTAGAATCTAAAGTATGCCATACTGTGTACCGCACCTGAAGTGTGCCTTGACTCAAAGTATGTTGAGAGGTACAGAGAGTGATCCATGATTGAATCACTAGCAGCGGTCGAAATTTATCCTTAGTAACTAATGGACTAAGGAATTTTTCTCGATTATGGAGGTGGTTAAAGAGTTCGTCGTAAAGGGTTACGTCGATGCAAGCTTTGACACTAATCCGAATAACTATGAGTAGTGAAACGGATTCGTATAGTAGAGTAGATATTTGGAGTATTTCCGAATAGCACGTAGTAGCAGCATCTATAAGATGACATAAAGATTTGTAAAGAACGCACGGATCTGAAAGTTTCAGAACCGTTGACTAAAACCTCTCTCACGAGCAAGACGTGATCAGACCCCATAACTATATGGGTGTTGGATTCGTTGGAATCACATGGTGATGTGAACTAGATTATTGACTCTAGTGCAAGTGGGAGACTGTTGGAAATATGCCCTAGAGGCAATAATAAATTAGTTATTATTATATTTCTTAGTTCATGATAATCGTTTATTATCCATGCTATAATTGTATTGATTGGAAACACAATACTTGTGTGGATACATAGACAAAACACTGTCCCTAGTAAGCCTCTAGTTGACTAGCTCGTTGATCAAAGATGGTCAAGGTTTCCTGGCCATAGGCAAGTGTTGTCACTTGATAACGGGATCACATCATTAGGAGAATCATGTGATGGACTAGACCCAAACTAATAGACGTAGCATGTTGATCGTGTCATTTTGTTGCTACTGTTTTCTGCGTGTCAAGTATTTATTCCTATGACCATGAGATCATATAACTCACTGACACCGGAGGAATGCTTTGTGTGTATCAAACGTCGCAACGTAACTGGGTGACTATAAAGATGCTCTACAGGTATCTCCGAAGGTGTTAGTTGAGTTAGTATGGATCAAGACTGGGATTTGTCACTCCGTGTGACGGAGAGGTATCTCGGGGCCCACTCGGTAATACAACATCACACATAAGCCTTGCAAGCAATGTAACTTAGTGTAAGTTGCGGGATCTTGTATTACGGAACGAGTAAAGAGACTTGCCGGTAAACGAGGTTGAAATAGGTATACGGATACTGACGATCGAATCTCGGGCAAGTAACATACCGAAGGACAAAGGGAATGACATACGGGATTATACGAATCCTTGGCACTGAGGTTCAAACGATAAGATCTTCGTAGAATATGTAGGATCCAATATGGGCATCCAGGTCCCGCTATTGGATATTGACCGAGGAGTCTCTCGGGTCATGTCTACATAGTTCTCGAACCCGCAGGGTCTGCACACTTAAGGTTCGACGTTGTTTTATGCGTATTTGAGTTATATGGTTGGTTACCGAATGTTGTTCGGAGTCCCGGATGAGATCACGGACGTCATGAGGGTTTCCGGAATGGTCCGGAAACGAAGATTGATATATAGGATGACCTCATTTGGTTACCGGAAGGTTTTCGTGCATTACCGGAAAAGTTTCGGGCTCATCGGTAGTGTACCGGGAGTGCCGGGAGGGGTGCCGGGGACCATTGGGAGGGGTGTCACGCCCCAAGGGGTCTCATGGGCTATGGGAAGAGATAAACCAGCCCCTAGTGGGCTGGAATAAGTTCCCACTAAGGCCCATAAGGTTTGAGAAGGAAAAAACACAAGGTGGAAAGAGTTTCCAAGTGGGAAGGTGGAATCCTACTCCAAATAGGATTGGAGCAGGACTCCTCCACCTCCAATTTCGGCCAAACCTTTGGGTTTTGAGGCTGCCTCCTCCCCTCCCTCCCACCTATATATACGGAGGTTTTAGGGCTGATTAGAGACGACTTTCTCACGGCTGCCCGACCACATACCTCCATAGTTTTTCCTCTAGATCACGTTTCTGCGGAGCTCGGGCGGAGCCCTGCTGAGACAAGATCATCACCAACCTCCGGAGCGCCGTCACGCTGCCGGAGAACTCTTCTACCTCTCCGTCTCTCTTGCTGGATCAAGAAGGCCGAGATCATCGTCGAGTTGTACGTGTGCTGAACGCGGAGGTGCCGTCCGTTCGGTACTAGATCGTGGGACTGATCGCGGGATTGTTCGCGGGGCGGATCGAGGGACGTGAGGACGTTCCACTACATCAACCGCGATCTCTAATCGCTTCTGCTGTACGATCTACAAGGGTACGTAGATCGCTCATCCCCTCTCGTAGATGAACATCACCATGATAGGTCTTCGTGCGCGTAGGAAAATTTTTGTTTCTCATGCGACGTTCCCCAACAGCCGCTTTACCACAATCATGGTAGATAAGTCTCCTCCACCTACTGAATGTATCCCATGCAAAATACCACTTGGGATAATTGACATAATTAGGAATGATTGTTATGTAGGAGATGGAACAGTCAATCCTAGTATTCATTTGTTGAAACTTACAGAACTTTGTGAGTTGTTTAGGGTTTTAGGTTTTACAAGAGATGGAGTCATGAGGAAATTATTTGCCTTGTCACTGAAAGGAAAAGCATTGGAATGGCATAAGCTATTAGATGATTCTCACCTACGTGATTGGGAAGAGATTCAGTCTCTCTTTTACTCCAAGTTTTATGCTCTTCATGAAGTCCATGTGCATCATGGTAACAATGCTTTATGTGATACTTATATTTTTGAGTTTATTCATGATCCCACTAAAAATTATTATGATAAGGGAACATATGGTTATAGATATTTCAAAAATATCAAGTTCCCTAACTTTATGCTGAAGGTTTTGAAGCTGCACTTGTTTTGCCTTCATATGCTTATTGCTTTGTGCTTCAATGAATTATTCTATTGCAATACTCCTATGCATAGGAAGCATGTTAGACTTAAATGTGTTTGGTATTTGCTTCTTGATGCTCTCTTTTGTTCTACAACTCTTATTCCTATGAGAGCACCATTAAAATCTTAAGCCTATCTTTATGGCTATAAAGAAAAAGTTCTAGGGAGACAACCCTTGTTATATTTACTTTGAGTTTTTACTTTCTGTTTTAGTGGTCTTGATGTTTGTTACTACTCTAGAACATCATTGTATCTTTACTTTTAAGCTTTGTGCCAAGTTATAACCTCCGATTACAAGAAATTTCAAAAATTGTGAACTGCTATCCAGAAATAGATTATGTCTGCTTTACGGAACAATTCTCCAAAAATCACAAGATCATATTTTTGATATGAATTATTTTGACAACATGCTCTATATAATTGCCTTTCTCGCATCTGTTCTGAGTTTTTTTATTTGAGTTGCTGAAGTGCCCCGAATAAATTATTTACTACCTGATGTTCTGTTTTCACAGATTCTGCATGTTTTGCGTTTCCATTGTTCTGCAAATCCTAAGCTTACTTTGTATTTGCAAAACCTTTTGGCAATCATGATAAGCAGTAGCTTTTCATGAAAATATTTATTTCCAGCAGGTAATTAATTATTTTATTAAGGGTACTAACCATTCTAATCAGCTTATGATGAGTTTTGTATGAAGGGAGTTTTCAAGTATGCGATGGGAGATGATGAAAGAAGATACAGGAGTGTCAAGAGCTCAAGCTTGGGGATGCCCCCATGCACCCCAAGAAATATTCAAGGAGACTCAAGTGTCTAACCTTGGGGATGCCCCCGTGCATCCCCATCTCTATCAACAATCATCAGTTCGTCCATCTCCATGCTATATTTTTATCACTTCATATGTTATGTGCTATGCTTAAAGTGTCCCGCTATTTACTTTTTAGTTTGATTTAGTTTTTCTTGCTGTTCATAACAAGTCGGAACCTAGCCTACCTTGTTTGGGAGAAAGACACGCTCCATTCCACTCTAGAACACAACATAGGTTTTCATGCTTATCTTTTGTGTGTGTTCTTCATCTTTCCATAGCTACTGTCATGGTTAGCTCTTAGTTTTCATGCTTATCTTTTTAAGAGCTTTTATTTATGTTGATTTTGGAACTCTCTTGAGTTATCATGCTTATCTTGTTTAGAGAGTTGGCTTGTTGCACTGAGTTGTGTGTCTTGCATGAGTAGGTAATTAAGATTGCTATTTAAGTATAGTAGTAACCTGCAATAGTTTTGAGGTATTGATTTGAGTAATGTTTGGACTATTGGTGCCAAGAGCTTGAGCCTAATAGTGATAGGTGTCGTATTTTGGGAAATCCGTGTGTTTTTCAAAAACTAAACATTAGTTGAGAACTCTAGCTATTAAATTGATCGCTAGCCTCTGAAGGGGTTGGAATATATAGAGTACCCTCACGTTACCATGAGTCGAGGATGCGCAAGAATAACCAAACTCCCAAACACTCCTCCTCGGGGTACTTGTCTCTTTGTAATTTTCCTAACTAGATAGAGAGTTACCGATAATAAGTATATGAGTTCTTCAAACAAATATGAGTATTCAGTTGTTGGCACTTCCACCATCCATACTTTGCTAGCCTCTTCGGTACCGTGTTGTCGGGACACCGATCCTAAGCCATAGGAATCCAGCCTGTAACACATCGCATCCCTTTGCGGTCTCACGCACGGTTAACTCCACGGCTGCAGCCTTACCTTAGCCGGGACCGTTTGCGTCTTTTGACACACGTATGCAATAGTGTCGCTAGCATTCCAATGTCAAAGAATCCGGATCGACAAGTCTAGTCATAAACCAAAGTGGCAGCACCGCACAAGGACAGGCATACATGACCCAACAAAGCAGGTGTCGGTCACCAGCGAGTGTAGACGAGTCGTAGCAAGCTACCAGGACTCCATTACATCGTGTGACATTTCCCCAAAGGGGACAGACACAGCAGCTAAGAAGGACACATGCCGGTCAACCAATTTGTCCGGAGTAGTAGCGAGCTACCATGGCTCGTTGGATCACAAAGGGGCATTTCCCTGTAAGGAGTGCTACTAAAATTCACGACTAGGTAATCGAACCCCATACATGTCAAGTACGACACACGTACGCATGGCATACCGATATGTATAGATACATCGATGGCATCAGAACATAACCATAACATACAAGCTTTATTTAAGAGGCTCGGAAGAGCCACACACATAATATTACACAATAAGGGTCTCACGACCCATAATAGCAGTCATTCAGTTACAGGCCAGCGGAAGAGTTTAAAAATGTCTGAGTACAGACAGGTGCAACTAAAAGGCACATGGCCTGACTATACTACAGACCCAACCTAGGGCTAGAACCTAGCTGGGACACCAGCTACTCGTCGTCGTCGATGTCTATGAAGAACCCTCCATTAGGATCATTAGCAACCTCTGCAACATTTATTAAACAAACATGAGTACGAAGGTACTTAAAAAACTTTAGGATAACTAGCTACTCATGCAAAGTATCAATAAGGTATTGTGGGGTTTCATGCGGAAAGCCAACATTTGACTCGTGGCTAGACAACTTGCATTTTTAAATAATTTTGACAACTTGATTTCTCGCACACGAGTCCACTAACACCACAACAATACACCATCGTGGAATCATTCCGTCTCCATACGGAAATGTCGTCCACGACACTCACGCTTATCTTGACAATTTTATGAGTAGCCATTGAAGTTATCTATGAACAACATATGTCTCCAAGTAGTCCATATCCGCGGACGCAGCTATTCGAATAGATCATAACCCTGCAGGGGGGTACTTCGTCACACATGCTCTCGCCACTTATCGCCATGTGCACGTCATGCACCTCGGGAACCTTCAAGCGGAAGCCTAGCGAGGGAGTCGGCCACGACCGTTAACCACACTGGTACCTAGTCCAGGTTTGTCGCCTCTCTGAGGATAACCCGCACGGAATTCCGGCCGAGGTTTCCGCCACGGCCCCAAACGATGTGCGCAGGGTTCTCAAGCCCACCATCCGGGTGCCACTTGGTACACCGAGCCACTGCCTACCGCATCACGGCCCACCTCTCAGGTCAGCGCTATGCACGGCCTCCAGCTTGACTATAAACACCAGAAACCACTTGCAACTCCTGGACCGAGCACTAAGCGATTAATAAGTCGAGAGGGTCAATTAAGTATCCCAACGTGTGGTAGTATCTAGTCTTGGATTACATACACGGAACTCAGTTCCTAAGGACGGTTCCAATGAAACAACCCGCCATGTACTCCTACACAACCTTTCACCGATACCTTTACCAAATCAGGTCGACACACAACCTTTGCTTACCGAACACATTCTCACAATTCTGTTCATCTCCCAGATGACAGACCATACACAACTCTAAGCATAGCATGCATAGCAAGATAAGGCACATCATGGCTCAAGCAACTACCAGGTATGCTAGGTTGCAAGGTTCGGCTATTTACTGTGACAAGGATAGGTCATGCAAAGGAAGTGGGTTCAACTAACGTGGCAAAAGTAGTTGAAGCATTTGATCCTAATGCAATAAGTAAGTGCAGGAGCAAGAACATGGGATTTATCGGGATGATCAAAATGGTTGCTTGCCTTGTTGCTCAGAGGAGTGACAATATCCGTCAGACGGATATTCGGTGGAATCCGGGGGAGCGGAGCCGACCAGAAGGAATGACAACAATCAATATCAAGCATATGCAATCAAGATGATGCATGAGCATGGCATGAGAATGCAAGGTGATATACTATTATAACTAACATGTATTAGGTTTGAAGTTGATTTGAATCACATTCAAATATCAGCAGGTCCAACTGGCCGTTGGAAGTCAAACCTGACCAGTGGGACCCACTGGTCAGTGTCTCTGGTCAGTTTTAGATTAAAATTAAACTTAATTTGCTGATTAATCTTACTGGACCCACATGTCAGTGTCTTATAAACTTATATGATTTTACTTTTATTATTCTTAATCTCCCAGAGGCTGGCCCCACACGTCAGTGGCTCAGGCCAGCTGAGATCCACCAGCGACGAGGTCGTCCTCGCCGGCGGGGAGCCTCCGGCGACAACCAGTATGGTGGAGGGCATCGGAAACTCGCCTCTGACGGCCAAACTCATGGCAGAGACCATGGGGAGAACGGCCACTCGATGGAACGCACGATCGAACAAGCCCCAGGGGCTAGGGTGGCCAGAATCAACGCCGGCGACGAGCTTGGCGGCGACCAAGTTCGGCCATCGTCGAAGCCATCGAATACAGGGTCAAAACGCGCTGGGCTGGGTACCTAAAGCATCTACGTGATGTCCTGAGGCTGCTGGTGGCCTTAGACAGACCAACCCTTCACTGGAGGGCTACCGGCGACGAGCTGCAGCGGCGGTCCTCATCGGGCTCCGATGGAACTAAGCCTAGAGGAGGGGATCGACGAGGAGAGCTTAGGGAAAAGATGCACAAGCTCACGAGGAGTGCAGAGAAGGGCTTAGAAAGCTCGAGGAAGCACCGAGTGCGACGAATCGAGCAGAGCTCGCCGGCGGCCGAAGGTTGAAGATGACGGTGCCGAGGGCGTTGCAGGGCTCGGGAAGGCTTCGGCTTCTACAAGGAGGACCAGATCAACGAGGCGGAGCTAACGGCACACTCAGAATGAGGATCCTATGGCTAGGGGCACGGGCAGCTCGAGCTCGAGCTCCTGTCAATGGCGGCAGAGGGGATCGAGGGAACCGAGAGGAGGGGGGGAGGAATGAGCTGGGGAATGGATAGCTACGAGCTCGGGGAGCTTATCCCCGTGCTTGCCAGCGCGAATCAGCGGCCACGCAGGCGTACAGGTGCGTGGCCGCGCCGGAGTACGCGGCGGCCACCTCCTGCTGTCCACTGGCGGGGGAGGAAGACGACAGAAGAAGATGGGTCAGGCCAGGTGAGCGTCAGGTAAGGTTTTCTCATTTTCTTTCTGTTTTGTTTATGTTTTAAATACTGAAATTGATTTGCTATTTATTTAAGCTCCCAAATAGTTTGTAAAAACTATGTTGAGCACCTTAGAATATTTGTTGGAATATTTCCAATCATTCCTAAAGTTTTCAACATTTTTGAAAGCTTAAAGTTTCTGATTTCAAGTTTAAAACATGAAACCAGTAGCTTTTTGCATTTATTTAAAATGCTTAAAGTGTCAAGAAAAAGGTTTTCTTCATTGCTTATATACTTTCATGATTTATTAGGAAGTTTGAACTTTTCTTGAGGCCATTTTGGGTTCATTGATTTTAACTAGTTTGAATTTCCTGTAATTTGAGAAGTGGCTAGGGTTTGTTGAATTTTCCTTCACCACTTACTTTGTTCTTGTTGAGAATTTCCTAGATGCAATGCAAAGAAAACATGAGCACAAAGCTAACTTGCTTAAAGTGTTAGGGATGTGACAACTCACCCCCACTCAAAAGAATCTCGTCCCGAGATTTGTAAGTCGTCGGGAATAACGCAGGATACTCAAGTCGGAGATGGTCCTCTCTTTCCCAAGTTGCCTCCTTTTTAGAATGATTTGACCATTGAACTTTGAGAAACTTGAGGTTTCGACGTCGAGTGGTACGCTCAGCTTGATCAAGAATATGCACGGGGTATTCTCGGTATGAAAGGTTATCTTGGAGATCAAGCGTTTCGTGGTCCACTTCACGGATAGGATCCGAAAAGCAACGCCTGAGTTGCGAGACGTGGAAGACATCATGAACCTTGGAAAGATGCGGAGGAAGTTCCAACTGGTAGGCAACTTCTCCTCGTTTGGCAAGAATGCGAAAAGGACCAATGTAACGAGGAGCCAACTTGCCCTTGATACCGAATCGATGGGTACCCTTCAAAGGTGTAACCGGAAGGTAAGCCTTCTCGTCAACTTCAAAGGTCACAGCCTTATGATGACGATCATATTGGCTCTTTTGACGAGACTGGGCTGTTTTCAACTTTTCACGAATAATGTGAACCTGCTCTTCTGCATCCTGGATCATATCCGGGCCAAAGAGTTGCCTCTCCCCAGTTTCTGACCAATTAAGAGGTGTTCGACATCTTCGTCCATAGAGAACTTCAAAAGGAGCTTTGCCCAAGCTTGATTGATAACTATTGTTATAAGCAAGTTCGGCGAATGGAAGGCACTTCTCCCAATTCATACCGAACGATATAACACAAGCTCGGAGCATATCTTCTAGGATTTGATTCACTCTTTCTACTTGACCACTTGATTGGGGATGGAAATCAGTGCTAAAAGATAAGTGAGTCCCCATGGCATTTTGAAAACTTTCCCAGAAGTGAGAAGTAAAGATACTCCCACGGTCCGAGTTAATATCCAAGGGAACACCATGAAGAGACACTATTCGAGAGACATATAACTCTGCTAGCTGGCTAGCTGTGATACTCTCACGAACGGGAAGAAAATGAGCCACTTTGGAAAGACGGTCAATGACCACAAAGATAGCATTATTTCCTTTCTTGGTCTTGGGAAATCCAGTAATGAAATCCATACTAACTTTATCCCATTTCCATTCAGGAATAGCTAGAGGTTGAAGGGTGCCAGCAGGCCTTTGATGTTCTGCCTTAACTCGACGACAAACGTCGCAGTTAGCAACGAACTCAGCAATTTGTCTCTTCATCCTAGTCCACCAGAACCTCTGGCGTAGGTCTTGATACATCTTAGTACTACCGGGATGGATGGTGAGAGGAGAATCATGGGCCTCCTTAAGGATCAATTGCCGCAGACGTTTGCTCTTAGGAACCACTAAACGGTTCTGAAAGAACACAACCCCTTTCTGATTGATGGAGAAATCCCTAGCGTTACCGCTAGCAATATTCTCCTTGATCCGGGATATACCCTTATCATAAGCCTGCACGGCTATGATTTGATCCTTAAGAGTAGGCTTCGCCACCAGGGTAGAAAGGAATTCTTGAGGAACAATATGAAGATTCATCTTCTGAAATTCCTCATAGAGATGTGGTTGACCTTGTTGTAGCATCAAATTGTTACAATAAGATTTACGACTTGGTGCATCGGCCATAACATTGGCCTTCCCCGGGGTGTAAGTTATCCCTAAGTCGTAATCCGAGATCAACTCAACCCACCATCTTTGCCTGAGATTCAAATCCGGCTGGGTGAAGATATATTTCAGACATTGGTGATCAGTGAATATTTCGCAATGATTACCCAGAAGATAATGTCGCCAGGTTTTTAGTGCATGGTCAACAGCTGCAAACTCAAGGTCATGTGTGGGATAATTATCCTCATGTGGACGCAACTGTCGAGATGCGTATGCGATCACATGACGATCTTGCATGAGAATGCAACCTAATCCTTGACGCGAGGCGTCGCAATAGATAACAAAGTCCTTAGAAAAATCTGGTGGTAGCAACACAGGTGCGGAAGTCAGGCGTATTTTCAGTTCTTGAAAACTATGCTCATACTGTGGTGTCCACTCGAACTTTTTATCCTTCTTGAGGAGTTCATTTAGAGGCTTTGCAACCTTGGAGAAATTCTCGACAAAGCGGCGACAATAGCTCGCTAGACCAAGAAAACTCCTAACTTGCTTAACCGATTCAGGTTGAGTCCAATCAAGGATAGTTTGAACTCTCTCGGGATTGATAGCAATACCCTTACGAGAGATTACGTGACCTAGATAGGTCACTTCTGGTAACCAAAATTCACATTTTGAAAACTTGGCAGAAAGGCGATGCTCTCGAAGTTTCATCAATACCAGCCTTAGATGCTCGGCATGTTCTTGTTCGTTCTTCGAGTAGATGAGAATATCATCGAGGTATACCACGACGAATTTATCCAAATACTCCATGAAGATTGAATTCATCAAACGAGAGAAGGTGGCTGGGGCATTGGTTAAACCGAAGGACATGACGGTGTACTCGTATTGGCCATAACGAGTAACAAAAGCAGTTTTTGGAATGTCCCTGTTCTTGATCTTGATTTGATGGTATCCCAAGCTCAAATCCATTTTGGAGAAGACTGAGGATCCAACGAGCTGATCGTACAGATCGTTGATCTTGGGGAGCGGATACTTGTTCTTTATGGTGACCAGATTAACTGGTCGGTAATCTACAACCATCCGATCCGTTCCGTCTTTCTTCTTGACGAAGAGAACGGGGCAAGCCCAAGGAGAAGAGCTAGGACGAATGAATCCTTTATTCAAGGCCTCATCTAGTTGCTTCTTAAGTTCGGCTAGCTCCAGGGGTGCCATCTTATATGGTCTTCTGGCTATTGGGACAGTTCCCGGAACAAGATCTATCACAAACTCTACATCTCTGTCAGGTGGAATTCCTGGCAGTTCCTCTGGAAAAACATCCGGGAAGTCACGGACTACCAGAATGTCTTCAAGTTCCGGAAGAGGGTTGGCATTTAAGGAATAGAGTTGGCATTTGGCAACTCGAGTAGAGACATTTACTATCTCACCCGAGGGATGGGTAAGCTGGACATTTCTAGAATGAGTATCAATCTTGGCATAGTGAGCTGACATCCAGTCCATGCCCAAGATGATATTAATATCCGAGGATTTCAATGCTATCAATGAGGCTAGAAAAACTAGCCTGTCTACTAGAATTTCATTGTCATAGGTTATCCTAGAGGTTTGCCATTTACTACCAGGAGTTTGGACAACCAATGGAATTGGCATATCACAAAAATACATGTTATGCAACTCTGCATAACTTTCTGAAATGAAGGAATGAGAAGACCCAGTGTCAAAGAGAACAGACACTGGTTGATGATTAACAAGAAGCGTACCCAGCATGACGTCGGGATCCTCTGCAGCTTCTTCTGCTGACACATAGTTCACACGGCCACGTGCAGGAGTTGGCTTCACATAGTAAGTTTTGCCCGACTTGCCTTGCCCGACGGACTTTCCGGGTTGCTTGGCACCCACATTTTGAGGACACTCACGGGAATAGTGCCCTGGTTCTCCATACTTGTAGCATATCACTTGGTTGGCACGTGGTGCAGCATTGCTAGCTGGACCACCATAGGGTTTTGCTGGAGGGTTGGTCTGATTTGTCTAAGGCGCTACGTAGGATGGCCTTGGAGTGTATCTTGGCGGCAGAGAACTGTTCGGAACCCACAGCCTGCGTTTGGGAAACGCGGAACCAGAAGACGAGACAAAGTCACGGGAGTGCTTCCTTGTGGCTTCAAAGTCAGTATGACCAGTCTTGGCACTGATCGCCTTGTTGACCAGGGCTTGAAAGCTTGCACACTCGTGGAGGCGCAGATCACGATGAAGCTCAGGGCTCAGACCCTTACGGAATCTTGCTTGTTTCTTGGCATCAGTAGACACCTTCTCTGTTGCATAGCGGGCGAGGTTACCGAAC
This sequence comes from Hordeum vulgare subsp. vulgare, assembly GCF_904849725.1. Classification (NCBI taxonomy): domain Eukaryota; kingdom Viridiplantae; phylum Streptophyta; class Magnoliopsida; order Poales; family Poaceae; genus Hordeum; species Hordeum vulgare. Next base: position 241,517,526 of record NC_058523.1, read on the forward strand.
TCGCGGCTATAGGCATCCACGGTCAACTTGCCCTGAGTGAAGGCACAAAACTCCTCTCTCTTCCTGTCCATCGGGCCCTCTGGAATATGGTGCAGACGAAATGCTGCACTGAAGTCTGCCCATGTGGCTACTGGTTCAGCAGGACACATAGCTTCAATGTTCTCGCACCACAGATTGGCGGGTCCTTCCAGGAAATATGCCGCAAAGGTCACCTTGTCGGCCTCAGAAACATTCGCACAGCGAATCTTGCGTGCGATGCTGCACAGCCAGTCATCAGTGTCGAGGGGATCGACGGAATGTTGAAACTTTGGAGGATTCAGCTTCACAAAGTCGTTGAGGGACACTGCAGCATTCCTAGGCTGACGAGCCGTATTCTGCTCAATACGCTCTAACAGTCGGTTGGTCTCCCTTTTGTTTCTCTGTGCCTCAAGCATAACTTCCGCCAGAGAGGGCGGGTGAGGCAGGTCTTCGTGCGACGCTTGACTACCCTCGCCTTGCTCATGACCAGGGGCACGGTTCAACCTGGTGAACACCATCCTGACAAACAAACTCACAGCTTAGACTAATATCATATCAATACTAGCTATGGATTAAGAATGTACTGAACACACGGAATGCGGAAATGAATATCCGAACAGCATGGTAACAAGCAACTGCTATATATACACCATGGTTCATACACACCCTTACATAGTTCAGTACAACCTTAACCGAAGAGCAAACTACTGAAATTATGAAACTACTCTTCAGAGGCTTACAAGCTTCCTATACATTATTTATCTAGGCCTCCGGAATTCATTTCACATCACAGGCATACTTCACAAGTCACGCAGGACTGTGAACGTACGGCTACTACCATACTATCCTTCCGCTCACAGCTCAGGCATCCGCATAGAACATCTCATAGAGATTACCTCCATGACCTGGAAGCTCAACCTGCAGATCAGGAAACACTCTAGCCTGAGATCCCTGGGATCCATAAGGACACGGATGTGGCCTTGGTCCCCTGACTGGTGGTAAGAGGGGTCCCCGAAGAGGGGTGACTCCTCCTATAGCTGGCCAGTCAACGTGGGCCGGAAGCTGGGTCCGAACAGGGTTCAACATCTCCATATTTCCATACCCTGTTTGGTCTACTGGTGCCAGCTGCGTCAAAGCCGTCCACAGACGGGCACGGGTAGCATAAAGCTCCATGCGGAGAGCACGAGCATCCCTTTCTCTGTTCTCTAGCATCTCAACAGTGGACTGCAGTAGTGGACCCTCCATAGAAGAATCAAAATAGACTCCACTGAGGTATCCCTCTTCACCAGGCTGAGAGACCGGAACATAGCAGAACTCTGAATTCTGCAGCAGTGCATGTCTCGCTCTCATAATGGTCAGCATTGAATAGGCAGCATCTTGTACTGCCATGTCAACAGTGACTCCCAATCCATAGGACCAATGGATTGGCTCCTCAGCTCCACGGTAGTCTGGAAATACCCTAACAGTGCAGATGTACTGGCTCTCGTTGAAGTCTCGGTACTATTCCTCCACTGTGTACTCGGGGTACCAGCGGTAACCGCACACCGACATCACCCTGACCAGCATGGCCGTATGACCCGGTACATCAATGCACCTGGTCAGACGTACCACCTGACGAGAAGGACGGCCAGACATCTGTAAATAGAGAGTAATGCAAACGCATTAAAGCTCCGAATGCAAAAATTGGGCAGCAGAACAGCTGTAAATGCTCAAAAACAAATTTTGAGACAACCCAAAAATGGAATAGCGTAACCACTCAACTATCAAGTTCAATTCTCTGATCATCAAACTTACTTCCTTTTTCCTAGGAATGAAAGAAACCCAAATATCTCTTGACCCGTAGTCCTATAATCTACCGATCAGAAACACGAGCCTAGAAGAAGATGAGTAACCTAGTCCTTAATTCCCGCAGAAAAGACGAGGATGACCAGAATGGAATAACTTGAGAAGAGAACAAGAGTCTTACGTTCCCTTCCACAAACAATTTCCTTATATATAACTAAAGCAATTCTAGACTCAACTTCGACCAGTTTGGCTTAGAAATCCTACAGTCAGTCAGGCTCTGATACCAACGATGTCGGGACCCCGATCCTAAGCCATAGGAATCCAGTGTGTAACACATCGCATCCCTTTGTGGTCTCACGCACGGTTAACTCCACGGCTGCAGCCTTACCTTAGCCGGGACCGTTTGCGTCTTTTGACTCACGTATGCAATAGTGTCGCTAGCATTCCAATGTCAAAGAACCCGGATCGACAAGTCTAGTCATAAACCAAAGTGGCAGCACCGCACAAGGACAGGCATACATGACCCAACAAAGCAGGTGTCGGTCAGTAGCGAGTGTAGACGAGTCGTAGCAAGCTACCAGGACTCCATTACATCGCGTGACATTTCCCCAAAGGGGACAGACACAACAGCTAAGAAGGACACATGCTGGTCAACCAATGTGTCTGGAGCAGTAGCGAGCTACCATGGCTCGTTGGATCACAAAGGGGCATTTCCCTGTAAGGTGTGCTACTAAAATTCATGACTAGGTAATCGAACCCCATACATGTCAAGTACGACACACGTACGCATGGCATACCAATATGTATAGATACATCGATGGCATCACAACATAACCATAACGTACAAGCTTTATTTAAGAGGCACGGAAGAGCCACACACATAATATTACACAGTAAGGGTCTCACGACCCATAATAGCAGTCATTCAGTTACAGGCCAGCGGAAGAGTTTAAAACTGTCTGAGTACAGACAGGTGCAACTAAAAGGCACATGGCCTGACTATACTACAGACCCAACCTAGGGCCAGATCGTAGCTGGGACACCAGCTACTCGTCGTCGTCGATGTCTTTGAAGAACCCTTCATTAGGGTCATTAGCAACCTCTGCAACATTTATTAAACAAACATGAGTACGAAGGTACTCAACAAGACTTTAGGATAACTGACTACTCATGCAAAGTATCAATAAGGTATTGTGGGGTTTCATGCGGAAAGCCAGCATTTGACTCGTGGCTAGACAACTTGCATTTTTAAATAATTTTGACAACTTGATTTCTCGCACACGAGTCCACTAACACCACAACAATACACCATCGTGGAATCATTCCGTCTCCATACGGAAATGCCGTGCACGACACTCACGCTTATCTTGACAATTTTATGAGTAGCCATTGAAGTTATCTATGAACAACATATGTCTCCAAGTAGTCCATATCCGTAGACGCGGCTATTCGAATAGATCATAACCCTGCAGGGGGGTACTTCGTCACACACGCTCTCGCCACTTATCGCCATGTGCACGTCATGCACCTCGGCAACCTTCAAGTGGAAGCCTAGCGAGGGAGTCGGCCACGACTATTAACCACACTGGTACCTAGTCTAGGTTTGTCGCCTATCAGAGGGTAACCCGCACGGAAATCTGCCCGAGGTTTCCGCCACGGCCCCAAACGATGTGCGCAGGGTTCCCAAGCCCACCATCCGGGTGCCACTTGGTACACCGTGCCACTGCCTACCGCATCACAGCCCACCTCTCAGGTCAGCGCTATGCACGGCCTCCAGCTTGACTATAAACACCAGAAACTACTTGCAACTCCTGGACCGAGTACTAAGCGATTAATAAGTCGATAGGGTCAATTAAGTATCCCAACGTGTGGTAGTATCTAGTCTTGGATTACATACACGGAACTCAGTTCCTAAGGACGGTTCCAATGAAACAACCTGCCATGTACTCCTACAGAGCCTTTCACCGGTACCTTTACCAAATCAGGTTCGACACACAACCTTTCCTTACCGAAGACATTCTCACAATTCTGTTCATCTCCCAGATGACAGACCATACACAACTCTAAGCATAGAATGCATAGCAGGATAAGGCACATCATGGCTCAAGCAACTACCAGGTATGCTAGGTTGCAAGGTTCGGCTATTTACTGTGACAAGGATAGGTCATGCAAAGGAAGTGGGTTCAACTAACATGGCAAAAGCAGTTGAAGCATTTGATCCTAATGCAATAAGTAAGTGCAGGAGCAAGAACATGGGATTTATCGGGATGATCAAAATGGTTGCTTGCCTTGTTGCTCAGAGGAGTGACAATATCCGTCAGACGGATATTCGGTGGAATCCGGGGGAGCGGAGCCTACCGGAAGGAATGACAACAATCAATATCAAGCATATGCAATCAATATGATGCATGAGCATGGCATGAGAATGCAAGGTGATATACTATTATAACTAACATGTATTAGGTTTGAAGTTGATTTGAATCACATTCAAATATCACTTCAAACGAGGTATTCTCGGATACCATTTTAATTGATTCGACCTGATGCTCAGATCAACTTGATGTTAACAGGCATGGGATGACATGTTAAGTTGCTGGTTTGTAATTAGGACAGTATTTGATCATGTCAATCATAGTGAAAATCAAATATTTTCAATATTCCATTTATAAAGTATTTATAAGAATTGACTTATTCATTAATCTACATGTTTGGGTTCTGGAACATTTTCAAACATGTTTTAAAATGATATATTCAGATTCCTTGAATTTTTCTGATACTTTTTCATATATAAATTATTTTCATTGGAGTTACAGATTAATTTCTATGAATTTTTGAAGTTTTAAACATTTCTGGAATTATTTTTATACTGGAAAATCCCTTTACTGCATCAGCATGACATCAGCAGGTCCAACTGGCCGTTGAAAGTCAAACCTGACCAGTGGGACCCACTGGTCAGTGTCTCTGGTCAGTTTTAGATTAAAATTAAACTTAATTTGCTGATTAATCTTACTGGACCCACATGTCAGTGTCTTATAAACTTATTTGATTTTATTTTTATTATTCTTAATCTCGCAGAGGCTGGCCCCACACGTCAGTGGCTCAGGCCAGCTGAGATCCACCGACGGCGAGGTCGTCCTAGCCGTCGGGGAGCCTCCGGCGATCACCAGTACGGTGGAGGGCATCGGGAACTCGCCTCTGACGGCCAAACTCACGGCAGAGACCACGGGGAGAACGACCACTCGACGGCGCGCACGATGGAACAAGCCCAAGGGGCTGAGGTGGCCGGATTCAACGCCGGCGACGAGCTTGGCGGCGACCAAGTTCGGCCATCGTCCAAGCCATCGAATACAGGGTCAAAACGCGCGGTGCTGGGCACCGAAAGCATCTACGTGATGTCCTGAGGCTGCTGGTGGCCTCAGACGGACCAACCCTTCACCGGAGGGCTACCGGCGATGAGCTGTAGCGGCGGTCCTCTTCGGGCTCCGATGGAACTAAGCCTAGAGGAGGGGATCGACGGGGAGAGCTTAGGGAAAAGATGCGCAAGCTCACGAGGAGTGGAGAGAAGGGCTTAGACGGCTCAGGGAAGCACCGAGGGCGACGAATTGAGAAGAGCTCGCCAGCGGCCGAAGGTTGAAGACGACGGTGCCGAGGGCGTTGCAGGGCTCGGGAAGGCTTCGGCTTCTGCAGGGAGGACTAGATCGACGAGGCGGAGCTAACAGCACACTCAGAATGAGGATCCTATGGCTAGGGGCACGGGCAGCTCGAGCTCGAGCTCCTATCAATGGCGGCTGAGGGGATCGAGGGAACCGAGAGGAGAGGGGGAGGAATGAGTTGGGGAATGGATAGCTACGAGCTCGGGGAGCTTATCCCCGTGCTTGCCAGCGCGAAGCGGCGGCCAGGCAGGCGCACAGGTGCGTGGCCGCGCCGGAGTACACGGCGGCCACCTCCTGCTGTCCACTAGCGGGGGAGGAAGACGACAGAAGAAGATGGGCCGGGCCAGGTGAGCCTCACGTAAGGTTTTCTCATTTTCTTTCTATTTTGTTTCTGTTTTAAATACTGAAATTGATTTGCTATTTATTTCAGCTCCCAAATAGTTTGTAAAAACTATGTTGAGCACCTTAGAATATTTGTTGGAATATTTCCAATCATTCCTAAAGTTTTCAGCATTTTTGAAAGTTTAAAGTTTCTGATTTCAAGTTTAAAACTTGAAACCAGTAGCTTTTTCATTTATTTAAAATGCTTAAAGTGTCAAGAAAAAGGTTTTCTTCATTGCTTATATACTTTCATGATTTATCAGAAAGTTTCAACTTTTCTTGAGGCCATTTTGGGTTCATTGATTTTAACTAGTTTGAATTTCCTTTAATTTGAGAAGTGGCTAGGGTTTGTTGAATTTTCCTTCACCACTTACTTTGTTCTTGTTGAGAATTTCCTAGATGCAATGCAAAGAAAACATGAGCACAAAGCTAACTTGCTTAAAGTGTTAGGGATGTGACAACTCACCCCCACTCAAAAGAATCTCGTCCCGAAATTTGTAAGTCGTCGGGAATAACGCAGGATACTCAAGTCGGAGATGGTCCTCTCTTTCCCAAGTTGCCTCCTTTTTAGAATGATTTGACCATTGAACTTTGAGAAACTTGAGGTTTCAACGTCGAGTGGTACGCTCAGCTTGATCAAGAATATGCACGGGGTATTCTCGGTATGAAAGGTTATCTTGGAGATCAAGCGTTTCGTGGTCCACTTCACGGATAGGATCCGAAAAGCAACGCCTGAGTTGCGAGACGTGGAAGACATCATGAACCTTGGAAAGATGCGGAGGAAGTTCCAACTGGTAGGCAACTTCTCCTCGTTTGGCAAGAATGCGAAAAGGACCAATGTAACGAGGAGCCAACTTGCCCTTGATACCGAATCGATGGGTACCCTTCAAAGGTGTAACCGGACGGTAAGCCTTCTCGTCAACTTCAAAGGTCACAGCCTTATGATGACGATCATATTGGCTCTTTTGACGAGACTGGGCTGTTTTCAACTTTTCACGAATAATGTGAACCTGCTCTTCTGCATCCTGGATCATATCCGGGCCAAAGAGTTGCCTCTCCCTAGTTTCTGACCAATTAAGAGGTGTTCGACATCTTCGTCCATAGAGAACTTCAAAAGGAGCTTTGCCCAAGCTTGATTGATAACTATTGTTATAAGCAAGTTCGGCGAATGGAAGGCACTTCTCCCAATTCATACCGAACGATATAACACAAGCTCGGAGCATATCTTCTAGGATTTGATTCACTCTTTCTACTTGACCACTTGATTGGGGATGGAAAGCAGTGCTAAAAGATAAGTGAGTCCCCATGGCATTTTGAAAACTTTCCCAGAAGTGAGAAGTAAAGATACTCCCACGGTCCGAGTTAATATCCAAGGGAACACCATGAAGAGACACTATTCGAGAGACATATAACTCTGCTAGCTGGCTAGCTGTGATACTCTCACGAACGGGAAGAAAATGAGCCACTTTGGAAAGACGGTCAATGACCACAAAGATAGCATTATTTCCTTTCTTGGTCTTGGGAAATCTAGTAATGAAATCCATACTAACTTTATCCCATTTCCATTCAGGAATAGCTAGAGGTTGAAGGGTGCCAGCAGGCCTTTGATGTTCTGCCTTAACTCGACGACAAACGTCGCAGTTAGCAACGAACTCAGCAATTTGTCTCTTCATCCTAGTCCACCAGAACCTCTGGCGTAGGTCTTGATACATCTTAGTACTACCGGGATGGATGGTGAGAGGAGAATCATTCATGCATAACTATGTGGGGACCTTTACACTGTAGAACTTGGTTTGCATATTCCAATGATGAGCCTCCTCAAATGAGCTCTAGGTCTTCATGAGCAAACAAGTTGGATGCAACCCCACTAGTTCCCTTGGAGAGCTTACCTTAGTTCATATGTGCATCCGTTACATGGCAATCCCTACTCCTCACATCATATCTATTATTTGGCTTTCTATCGCCTATGGTTGTCCTCATTGATGTGAGCCTTTCACACCCTTTTTGTCTTCCTTCCCATCATTATTCTATGTTCTATCCTAAGTGCCAACATATCTTGCTTACGCTCATAAATTGCATGAGTGCTCAAAGTCGAAAGGAAGAGGATCATTTTGACTTGTGCCTGACTAGTGGTCTCGGGATGAGTCAAAATAAGATTACGAAGGAGACCAAGTGTGAAATTTTAGTAGATTGAGTTCTCAATTAATAAAAAATATTTTATGATCTCAACCCATCTCCCAATTCTTGCATGCAAACACCATTTGGAGACATGTGAGTCATGAACAACGAGAACTCTTCCACCTTTATGTTCTTACTTTGCTAAACGCAATACTAGATATAGACTCTTGCTTGTTATTATCTTGACTTGAATTGCATATCTTACTTGCTTTACAATTAAGTTCTTATATGTCTCTTAGCATGTCACCATAGAAATTATTGTGTTATCATTTATCTACTCGAGCACGAGTAGAAATTAAGCTTGGGGATGTTGATACGTCCCAAACGTATCTATAATATCTGCTTGTTCCATGATCTTTTGGGTGACATTGTTATATGTTTTGCTACACTTTTATATCAATTTACACATATTTGGACTAACCTACTAACTCAATGCACCCACTGCCAGTTTTTGTCTGCTGATGTCTATTTTGCAGGGGCTTTTACCCAATTTTCCGAAGCCTGGAAAATTCCAGGAAAATATATAAAAAATTCAGCGAAACAGAAGCTTCCGGATCACCGAAGATGGACCAGAGGGGGGCCAGGGCTGCCCAGGCGACCTGTTGGCACGGCCAGGCCCTAGGCCGCGCCAGGAGGCTGCCTGGGTGGGCACCATCTCCTCGGCTGCCCTCCTTTGGCCTATATTTAGAGTCCCGAGAGGAAACCCTTCCATAACTTCCAGAATCGCGAATTTCTCCATTGTTCCACCGCCGCAGCGCTTCCGAGATCGGGAGCGTCAGGAGATCTCTTCCCGGCAACCTGCCGGAGGGAGGATTGACCTCCGGGAGCTTCTCCACCGCCATGGATGCTTCCCGGACGTGCCGTGAGTAGTCCTCCTTGGACCATTGGTCCATGACCAGTAGCTATGTGATGTCTTCTCTCCAATCTTGTGCTTCAATGGTTAGTCCTTGTGAGGGGCCCTACATGATCAAGGCATCTATGTAATTCTCTTGCTATTGCTATGCTCGGTTTGTTGGGATCCGATGGATTATGAGATTATGTTTAGATTGTTATGAGTTATATATTTGATTATCCTTTTATTTATGTTCCTTAGTGATTCATGCATGTTCTCCGTTGCTATTTATTGCTTTGGCCGAGTAGTTGATTGTAACTCCAAGAGGGAGCGTTATGCATGATTGTGGGTTCATGCCCCTCGGTGTCTAGCTTGAGTGACAAAAAATGAGACTAGGGGATGTGATGTTGCCACCAGGGAGAAAACAACGGTGCTAGTGACCAATGTTGCAAGGATTGTTTACCTTACGCATAGTTCGTTAATGCAGTTGTCCGTTGCTTCGAGTTTACACTTTGGGTGGGGCTCGCTACTTAATACCGACGAGATGTTCTAGATAGATATCTCAAGGTGGATGATTAGTAAGTAGATGCTTATGAATAAATGGTCTACTTGTCTTGGCGTACTGCCCATTACTATTGAACCTCTAACTATCAAGTATCATAATTAGCATTGTGGTGCGTTCATGATTCTGTCAATTGTCCAGCTGTGATTTGTTTACCCAAGCATAGTTGTTTATCGTCTTTTGGGAGAGAGACATCACTAGTGAACATGATGTGACTCCGGTCCATATCACCATCATTGTTTACACCTCCATCATTTACCGCTTTCATTTACTTTTTCGTTGCAATCACTATTACCTTCTCGCTTGTGTTTTGATCCTTTGCGAACTACAAGGCCGGAGAGATTGAAAACCTCTCTGTACTCGTTGGGAGAAAAGTTATTTGTGTGTGTGCAGGTCCACGTCTTTAGCTAGCGCCAGGGTGGAATACACCTACTTGTTGATCCTAGGAGTCCTCCTGGTTCAATAAACCTTACAGTTCCCGTGTGAGGGAAAACTTGCTGCTCACTACATCTCAACCTTCCACTTGGGGTAACCAACAAGGTGCGAGGAGTATATACATCATCTCGTCATCAGAAGTGAGGATGAGCTTTAAGTTACGAGCCCAGTCCGCATAGTTGATCCCATCGTCTTTCAGCTTGGTTTCTCTAGGAATGCGTTGAACTTGAATGGGACATTTGCGTTGGCCTTCGGATCTACAATATCTGTAAAGACAATTTTAGACTAAGTTCATGATAATTAAGTGTCGGTGCACTAGAGACTGGGGTCCCTTGTGCCCCAGACTTGTGCACGGGCATCGGCGACGCCCCAGACAGCAGTGCAGAGCGAAGAACTACAGGAAGGCAATTCAAGACCCACCTAGGCCACGCCCTTCCCTCTCTTCGGGGGCGTGGAGTACAAGGGCTCCAAATGCAAGGCCCCGGCAAGCGCCCCTTGTCGGGAAGAATCCCAAGGACCTGGCAAGCCCACTTCATTGAGAAGACTCCTGAAGATTAGCAAGACCCCGACAAGCCTCGCTTGTCGGGAAGGCTCGTACAAACTGGCGAGGCCCTCGGCAAGCCCTCCTTGCCGAGAAAGTGTTCAAGCCCCCGGCAAGCCCTCCTTGCCGGGAAAGTGTTCAAGCCCCCGGCAAGCCCTCCTTGTCGGAAAGGTGGCCAAGTCGTCTCCAGGACAGCAAGCCCCTTCCGCTCGCAAGGTGTCCTCCCCCATTTCTACCACAATTCGATCGCTCCAGCACATCCCTCATGGGCCCGCTCAAGACCCAGGTGTTGATTCACCTGGGTACGTGTCACGACCAACTTGCGGCAGGTCAGGGGTCATACAAGGCATTTACTGCCCCTGACACCACCAAAGAAGAAGAGCGGTGAACATTGTTCACTATGCACCCCATGAGCACACTGTTAGTGACCCCTTTGCCTATAAAAGGAGGCCCAAGTCTCATTCTCAGGAGTTGGACTTTTTGGGATCGGAGACTCCCTAATCACCTACTAAGTTACTGTAGCAAATCATCCTACAGTAAGCACACAATACAAACTAAGCAGGAGTAGGGTTTTACACGCCAAACGGCCCGAACCTGGGTAAAAGACCTTAGGGGTGTTGATCGCTGTACCTCGCTCTCCATGCCGAACGATCAAGGGAATACTCAGTTTTCCCATAGGTGTCGGTTTCCCCGACATTAAATGCATCTAATCAAATTAGTAATGAACTCCCACTCAGATTGACATCCCTCTAGTCATCCAAGTGACACATGATCCATGTCAACTAGCCCGTGTTTGATCATCACGTGAGACGGACTAGTCATCAATGGTGAGCATCTCCATGCTGATTGTATCAAACATACGACTCATGTTCGACCTTTCGGTCTCTCGTATTCGAGGCCATGTCTGTACATGCTAGGCTCGTTGAGTCAACCTAAGTGTTTTGCGTGTGTAAATCTGGCTTCCACCCGTTGTATGCGAACGTTAGAATCTATCACACCTGATCATCACGTGGTGCTTCGGGACAACAATCCTTCGCAACGGTGCGCACTTAGGGGAATACTTATTTTGAAATTTTAATGAGGGATCATCTCATCTTTGCTACCGTCGTTCTAAGCAATAATATGAAAAACATGATAAACATCACATGCAATCATATAGTGACATGATATGGCCAATATCATCTTGCTCCTTTGATCTCCATCTTCGGGCACCATAATCATAATTGTCACCGGCATGACACCATGATCTCCATCATTGTGTCTTTGCAAAGTCATCTCGCCAACTATTACTTCTACTACTATAGCTAATCGTTTAGCAATAAAGTAAAGTAATCACATGGCGTTGCATCTCATACAATAATTTAAGATAACTCCTCTGGCTCCTACCAGTTGTCATACTCATCGACATGTAAGTCGTGAATCCTGTTACAAGAACATGATCAATATCATACATCACATATGTAACATCACATCCTTTTTTCCATATCACATCACATAGCATACCCTGCAAAAACAAGTTAGATGTCCTCTAATTGTTGTTGCATATTTTACGTGGCTGATTTGGGTTTCTAGCAAGAACGCTTCTTACCTACGTGACAGCCACAACGTTGATATGCCAATGCTCTTTACCATTCATAAGGACCCTCTTCATTGAATCTGATCCGACTAAAGTGGGAGAGACACACACCCACTAGCCACCTTATGCAACAAGTGCATGTCGGTCGGTGGAACCAGTCTCACATAAGAGTACGTGTAAAGTCGGTCCGGACCGCTTCATCCCACGATGTCGCTGAATCAAGATAAGACTAGTAAGGGCAAGCAATTGAAAAAATCATCGCCCACAACTTTTGTATTCTACTCGTGCATAGAATCTATGCATAGAACCTGGCTCGGATGCCACTTTAGGGGAACGTAGTAATTTCAGAAATTCTCCTACGTCACACAAAGGATCTATCTAGGAGAAACCAGCAACGTGCAAAGGGGTAGAGCATCTTCATACCTTTGAAGGTCGCTAAGTGGAAGCGTTACTAGAACACGGTCGATGGAGTCGTACTCATAGCGATTCATATCGCGGAAGATTCTGATCTAAGCACCGAACAATGGTGCCTCCGCGTTCAACACACGTGTAGCCCGGTGACGTCTCCTACGCCTTGATCCAGCAAGGAGGAAGGAGAGATTGAGGGAGAGCTCCGGCAGCATGACAGCGTGGTGACGGTGGAGCTGCGTGGTACTCCGCTAGGGTTTCGCCAAGTGCTACGGAGGATGAGGAGGAGAGGTGGTAGGGCTGCACCATGGAGAGGTGGAATTGTGTTCTTTGTAGCCCCAAAACCCTCCACTATATATAGGAGGGAGGAAGAGGAGGCGCCACCCCTAGGGTTTCCACCCTAGGTGGTGCGAAAGCCAAGGAGGATGAGGGGGCGGCGCCCAAGGCAGCCCCCATGCCTAGGGTTTACCCCCCCCAAGCCCTCTCTTGCACCTTGGGCCCTTAGTGGTGGCGCACCAGCCCACCTAGGGGTTGGCTCCTATCCACTTTTGGATCCATGTAGCCTATTGGGGCTGGTGGCCTCTCCGGATGGACCCCCGAAACCCTTCCGGTGGTCCCGGTACATTACCGACGAATCCCCAAACACTTCCGGCAATCAAAACTCCACTTCCTATATATGAATTTTTACCTCCGGACCATTCCAGAACTCCTCGTGACGTCCGGGATCTCATCTGGGACTGCGAACAACCTTCGGTAACCATGTATACTATTCCCATAACAACCCTAGCGACATCGAACCTTAAGTGTGTAGACCCTACGGGTTCGGGAACCATGCAGACATGATCGAGACACCTCTCCGGTCAATAACCAACAACGGGGGTCTGGATACCCATATTGTCTCCCACATGTTCCACGATGATCTCATCGGATGAACCACGATGTCGGGGATTCGATCAATCTCGTATGCAATTCCCTTTATCTACCGGTATGATACTTGCCCGAGATTCGATCGTCGATATCCCTATACCTTGTTCAATATCATTACCGACAAGTCTCTTTACTTGTTCTGTAACACATCATCCCATGGCTAACTCCTTAGTCACATTGAGCTTAGTATGATGATGTATTACCGAGTGGGACAAGAGATACCTCTCCGCCACACGGAGTGACAAATCTTAGTCTCGATTCGTACAACCCAACATACACTTTCGGAGGTACCTATAGTGCACCTTTATAATCACCTAGTTACGTTGTGGCGTTTGATACAACCAAAGCACTCCTACGGTATCCGGGAGTTGTACAATCTCATGATCTAAGGAAATGATACTTGACATTAGAAAAGCTTTAGCAAACAAACAATACGATCAAGTGCTATGCTTAGGAATGGGTCTCGTCCATCACATCATTCCCCAATGACGTGATCCCGTTATCAGTGACATCCAATGTCCATGATCAGGAAACCATGATCATCTATTGATGAACGAGATAGACAACTAGAGGCTCACTAGGGACATGTTGTGGTCTATGTATTCACACATGTATTACGGTTTCTTGTTAATACAATTATAGCATGAATAATAGATAATTATCATGAACAAGGAAATATAATAATAACCACTTTATTATTGCCTCTAGGGCATATTTCCAACACTAGGGACTTTACGAAGTGATATTTGAAATATTCAGATTTGAATTTGAATGTGAACCATACGTAAAGGTTCTCTATAAAAATGTACAATGCACATATTTGTATAAGTTACAATTCAGGAAGTTGTAGGAATTTTAATTACCAAATTTGGAGTTAATATGAATTAATTATAAATTTAAGAATCTTACTAAAGAAGGAAAAAGAGGTGGACCTACTGCCAAATGGGCTAGGTAGCGCACAAGGCGCAATATGGCTGGGGCTTACCGGGCCAGCCCAGCGGCTCGGCCACGGGTGCAGAGGGGCTACGTGAGAGACGTATTCCACGAATACGCCTCTTCCGCGGGAAGGCGGGTGCACCAAAGCCCGCTTCCACTTAAACTTGGGGCCCGACTAGTGTGTGGCTTATAGGTGGGGCCCGCCGGGCAGGCCCTTCTCTCACCTCCCACCCAAACAAGGGAGAGGCAGGGGAGCCAGGCCGAGCATGACCCGGTGCCTGTCCCCAGTGGCATCGGCCATCTCCGGCAAAGCCCTGGACATCGACACGCTTAGGGAGGTAAGCCGCACCCGCCTCGGGCTCTAGTTCCACCGAGGGAGCATCGGGGAAATGGGGCCATGGTCGTGGTGAAGGCTGTCAGAGGTCGACCGCGGTAGGGGTACTCCGGCCATTTGGAGGAGGGAAGGGAGCGCAAAGGAAAAGGACACTATAGTACTGGGAGGCCCTAGCGAACTTCAAAGGAGAGAATGGGCTCGAGGTGTGCTAATTTGAGAGGGGGCCGTCGACATGGCGTCGGCCATTGTCGTCGTTGCAGACGAGGAGCGGGTGAATGAGGATTCTCCACGAGGCATCTAAGATGGAGGGGAGTAAACTCAGGCACTCCGAGGCTGGAGGGGAAGAGATAAGTGAGGGGGCGACGAGGGGAGCTCGGGTCCGCGTCGGGTGCCTTTTGGCGCGGCAAGCACGCACGCCAGAGCGACATTGGAGGCTTGCTAGCATCATGGAGGGCGTGGCCTGATGAGGGGGATGCTATGGCTTCCGCGGACACCCTGTCTAGGCCAGACACGAGCTACAGGACGAGAGGGCGTGGCAGAGCGCCATTGTTGCATGCCAGTAGAGTGGTCACCACGACCATTGATGTCCACAGTAACATTTTGGTCAGCCAAAGATGTCTGGCATGCAAGGCATGCGCGGAGGAGAGTGATGGGGCGGTGTAGGTGGGGTTTCATCTCTGTTTAAGTTTGCAGCAGCAAACTTGGTGCGAGAAAAAGTGTTTTTACTCGGGGGAACTTGGGATGAAACCATGTCTAGTAGTCCTGGCTATGCAAGAATTTCAAGACTGCCAAGTTTCAGTTCTAGGAGAGGAGTGTAGCTAGCACTTGTAGTTCAAGGCTACATTTCTTCCGAAATCAAGGTTTAGAAGGGCTTCTCGTATTTTTCAGATGAGCATGCCACATCTTTGTTTGAAATGGTGCATTAGCACACTGGAGTTGTTGTGGTAAAACTTGGGAGCAACGGCATGCATGGAATAATAGGAAAGAGGAAGAGAGTCATGCCAATGATGTACAAAAGAGGGAATCTTGGGGTTCTAACAGCTCCCCTCGGCCCAATTCTTGTGGCACAACCATGCAGAACTTACTTGTGGTAAAGGGGGACAAGGAGGGGTTGTGGTAAAAATTTGATCTCAAGGAGAATAGTGGAAGGGGCCAGAACAACAAATTTAATAAGTGGGTAGAAGGTGTTTGATGGATGTTAGGGCTAGCAAATGGAGTCCACTTGCTATGAAACCTAATAGGAACACATGTTAGGTGAAAATGAGATTGGACACCAATTTCGGGATTTGTTGTAGAAAGTTTCCTATGTAGACTTGAAAAACCCAAGGAATGGGCAGAAATGGATTTATGCGTATAAATTCATGAAAATCAATTCCCACTAATGCACCACTCTATGTGGTGGCATTATTTGAGTATTACAAAATGTCGAACGTGTGTGGGATCAATTAGAGAAACTTTATATTGTAAAGATTCCTAATTCCAGAAATTATTGAGGGGCTTGGGACAAGTCAATCTGATCCCCTGGATGCACCACCTCGTGTGGATGCATTATTAGAGTATGAGAACATGTCCAAAATATTTGAGCACAATTGGAAAGACTTGGCAATGTAGAGTTGCTCAAATTTGGTTCTGGACAGCTAGGGTTTTGGAATATTAGGTGAACCAAATCAACTTGAATTTAGATGGAACTTGGCACAATCATCACATATATCATGTGTGACTTGCTATAAATTTCATGGAATTTATTGACAATATTCCTTGTACAAATATTTCAAAAGATTGAAATAGGCAGAAATTGTTTTGAAGGGTTTTCTCCAATATTTTGAACATGACCATGCGTTGAACTCTTATATATGGAATATATATATGCCTAGTGAGTTTCCCTAAATTTTCTCAAATATTTTAAAAGCAAGAAATATAATTTTCCTTCATAAAAGACCATTTCTGGCCTTAGAAAAAGGTATTTAAATAAAATAGTCAAATAGCTTTTAAAATAACAATTTTGTGGTTTTGGGAAGTCTTTTTGATAATGGGATTTGAATACAATATTTAGCGAAAAATAACTTCCCTAATTTGAGGACTTGTAGTGCAAATACCAACTCAGGGGTTTTCGAAAGCCTAAAATAAATAAATGCTTTTTGGTGAAAATAATATTTGGTAACAAATATTTTTAGGTCCTACACACATGGTATGGTCATTGGGCAAATGCTTTGGGCAAGGAGGTGAGCCTAAGAGTAGTAGGGACTTTTGGTGATTTAAACACTAGCAAGCATACAAGCAAACAACAATCACATTACCATCACAAGCACTTCACAAAAATTCTAATTGGTCCTAACTTTTCAGCCATGTTAATTTAATCTCGAGAGTCAAAACAGATGGTGTGACAATATGCTTCGTCTTGCAATGTTGAACCGGGTTGTGGGAGATCTTGATAGCACTTTTATTGTCACAATAAAGAGCCACTTTGTCACAATTGACACCATAATCCTTTAAAGTTTGTCTCATCCATAGAAAATGTGCACAACAATTTGCGTCGGCTACATACGCGGCATTGGTGGTAGAGATAGAAAGCCAATTATGTTTGTTTGAAGACCAACTAACCATTGAGTTGACTTCCTAATCACACTGTCTCATGCCCAATCCGAGTTCGCGTCTCCCATGAGATCAAATGAAGCACCTTTGGGGTAGCATAAGCCAAAGTTTGGGGTATGATCCAAATATCACAAGATTTTATTGACAACCACATAGTGATTCTGCTTAGTCGCCACACTCAATATAATATCCGGTCTAGATGCATAAAGGTAAAACAAGCATCCAATCATGGAGCGATATACCTTTTGATCCCCGACTTTACCATTGGCATCAATGTTATGTTGGCACTTGAGAGGTATTGATGTCTGTGGAGGCTTGACATCATTCAACTTGAACCTCTTGAGCATGTCTTGAGTGTATTTTTCTTGGTTGATTAAGGTTCCTTGGCTTCGTTGCTTGACTTCGAATGCCAGTGAGAACTTCAACTCTCCCATCACAAACATGTCAAATTCCTTGGTCATGAGTGTAGAAAACTCAGCATTAAAAGACTTGTTAGGATAACAAAGATAATATCATCGACATATGTTGGCATATGAACAAATCCCCCTTAACACTCTTAGTAAAAAGAGTGGTATAAAATTTCCCAATTACAAACCCACGATCTTCTAACAACTCGATAAGGTACTCATATCATGCATGTGGGACTTGTTTAATGCCATAGAGCGCCTTATCGACTTTATAGACATGATTCGGTAACTTGGGATCCTCGAACCTCGAGGGATGTTTTACATATACCAACTCATTAAGAGGACCATTTAAAAAGGCACTTTTCACATCCATTTGTTGTAATTTGAAATGATGATGAGAAGCATATGCAAGCAACATGCAAATAGATTCAAGGCGATTAATGGTGGAAAAAATTTCACCGTAGTCGATATCGTTGACTTGGGAGTATCCTTGAGCCACTAATCTAGCCTTGTTTCGAATGACAACACCATTTGCATCTTGCTTGTCCTTGAAGATCCATTGGGTCCCAATGGCATTATGATTCTCCTTTGGTCTTGGAACTAATGTCCACTCCTTGTTGCGCTCGAAGTTGCTGAGTTCATCATGGATGGCTTCAAGCCAATTTGTGTCCTTGAGCGCCTCCTGTACCTTTATGGGTTCAATTCAAGAAACAAATGTGTGATGGTCACAAAAGTTTTTCAATTGTTTACGAGTAGTTTCCCTTTATTCAAGCTTCTGTAGACATTTTCCAACACTTTTCATGATGCTTGAGCTCGGCGGCTGTCTTGAGCTTGCTCTTTATCTTGAACTTCTTCTTGATCTTGGTCTTGCTCGGAGTCATGAACTTCATCTTGGGCATCATTTGGTGAGGCACCACCATCATGAGTTTGATCTTGCCCTTGATCTTGTTCACTTGGTTGAGGGCCTTCACTTTGTTCTTCGAAAGCGTGTGGGTCAAGTGATGGTGAGGGTTCCACTTGAGTAGAACATTGTCCTTCTCCTTCGGCCACAAGGGGTTCCTCAACGGTAGGAATTGTCCCGCACCCATTCTTCTTATGGCCTGGGGAGGAATTTCATCATTTATATCATAGAGAGCACTTAGCTCCACTTGGGAGCCATTATTTTCACCAAACTCCATGTTACATGTCGTCTCAATGAGTCCAGTGGACTTGTTGAGGACATAATAAGCACGAGAGTTTGTAGAATAAGCAATAAATATGCCCTCATGAGCTCTAGAATCAAATTTAGCTAAACGAACTCCTTTTTTGAGAATGAAGCACTAACACTTGAAAGTACGTGACGTTGGGCTTGTTACGAGTAAGAATTTCATTTGGAGTTTTTCTCAAGCCTTTATGGAGGTAGAGCCGATTGGATGCATGACATGTGATGTTGATGGCTTTGGCCCTATGTTGTATGGAGATTTGAATTCCACCACCATGGTCCTTGTCGCGTCCACCAACGTCTGGTTCTTCCTTTCCACTACACCATATTGTTGTGGGGTATAAGGTGCAGAGTATTGGTGCTTGATCCCCTCATCACTCAAAAACTTGTCCAAGGTGTAGTTCTTTAATTTGGAGCCGTTGGCGTTTCTAATCATCAAAATCTTTGCATTATGTTGGCGTTGAGCTTCATTGGCAAAGTCGATGACGGTTTGTTGGGCCTCATCCTTCCTGCTGAAGAAATATACCCATGCATATCTTTAATAATCATCCACAATCACCAAGCAATGCTTTCTTCCTCCAATACTATCAAATGATGGAGGACCAAAGAGATCCATTTGAAGGAACTCTAGGGGCCTCTTGGAGTAAATCGTAGTCATGGGACGGTGAGGCGTCCCGTGAAGCTTTCCTTCAATACAAGCACTTCAAGCACGATCTCTGGCAAAACTAAAAAAATTTAGTCCATGTACATGGTCCCCATTGAGGATACTTTGCAAAGATCTCATATTGACATGGGCTATTCGGGGATGTCAAAGCCATCCCACATCAACTTTAGCGATTAGACAAGTTGTGGTCTTAGTGGGCTTCTCGGAGAAGTTGATGACATAGAGACCATTCTCAACATGTCTGACATATGCCACTTTAAAAGTCTTGGTCCACAACATGGCCACGGTATCAATATCAAAGAAGGTAGCAAACCCCATGAATGCAAGTTGACGAACGAAAAGACAAATTGAATGCAAGGGTCTTAACAAGCATGCATTTCTCAATGGTTAAGTTTGGACAGATAACCATCTTACCAAGACACAATACCTTTGAAATTGATGCATTACCAAATTGGACTTGAGTGGCCGTAGATGAGTTAGTTTGTACATCCACCACCAAGTCCTTGCTTCTGGACATATGATTTGTTGCTCCAATATTAAGTAAACATGATCCTGCTATAGAAGCAAACTCCTACATAAGATCAATGCTTGGATTTAGGTACCCATTATCAAATGGGTCCTTTGAGGTTAGAAAGAAGCGTCTTAGGAACCCAAATATGTATTCATAAGGAGCACCAATAAATTTGGCATAAACATGGCCATCACTAGCACAACATAAAACATATGGAGGATTAAAATCGTCGGCTTGTTGGGATGAGTGACATTGCCCCTTATGGCCTTGCCACCCATCACCTTGTTCTTCTTCTCCTTAGGAGCACCCTCTCCCTCTTTGGCAAATGTTTCTTTAAGAGGGAGAGATTTCTTGGTCTTGACTTTCTTCTTGGATTGCTTCTTCTTTGACTTGGGGACAAACCCAAGTCCCCCCTTAGACAGAACGTCCTTTTAATTGTTCAAAAGTTCATTACGGTTCTTCTCGCCTTGGATGAAAGTCATAATGCCTTTCTCAAGTTGCTCTTTCAACTTAGAATTTTCCTCCATAAGGTGCACATGCTCACAACAAGGGTTAGTAGCCTGAGTATTATCAATTAACACAAAAGGAGGAGAAGTAGAAATCTCCTTTGTTAGCTTTACTTGGACTTGATCATAGGAAACTTTGAGGCTTGCGTGAGTGCTATTCAAGGCCTTATGAGCCTTGTCAAGCAACCTAAACTCCTCAATGAGTTTCTCATGGCCATCCCCAAGTTCAACCTTCTCGTATTTAAGTACGCGAGCTAGAACTTGAGAATGATCAAGATCTTTCTTGAGTCTAGCCAAGTAAATGTTGCGTGACTCCTCAAAAGCCAAACGTAGACTTTTCTCTTCTTCCAAAGCATTGGAAAGATCCGCAATCTCATCGGCATAGTTACAGCTATGCCCTTCCATCTTGGATGTGGCCTATTCATGAGTCTCAATGAGATCATTGGCCTCGCCTAATTGTTCCAAGAGAGCAATGAAATGCTTCTTGTTCTCACCCTAGATTTTTCTCAGGAATTTATCGAAGGAATTTTCATCAACTTTTACCTCCTGTTTTTCATCCCCACTCTCCATATGAAAAGGAGTAGTGGACATGGTAATTTTGATGTTGTAGGTTACCTTGTTGGTTGATTTGTCCATTAGGCACTTGGCGATGGGGATGTGATCTTCGTTTGGTGCGTTAAAGAGTGACACAAGGGTTGGAGGAGAGATGACAACGGCCACGGAAGCCATTGCCATTTCTTCTCCACTCGTATTGTCATCATCATCATCATCGGAGTTGTACTCTTCTTGCAACGTCAACCACTTTTGAGGCACCTTCTTCATGAAGTAGTTATTGTTGGGGAAGGAATTCGACTTGACCTTGCCCCATTGTCTTCTTGCTTCTCATAGGGGCGATCTGGAACAAAGTGAGTTTCATTACCACAATTATAGCTCACCCGTTGCTTTTCCCCTTGCGAGAACTTGAGTTGTTCTTGGAGAATTTGGGCTTGGTGTTCCTATTGTTGCCCCAAAATTTCCTTTAAGCAAGAGCCAGGTGCTCGTGGTAAGCTTATTTTTTGTATTCGGGGGTTGCCTCCTCTTCTTACTCTTGTTGTTCTTCTTCTTCTTTGTCTTCCTCTTCCAGGATTGCCTTGGCCTTCAAAGAAAGTATGGGCTTCCTTGACCGTTGAACAGGAGGTAGAGCGTTGTTTGCGATCTTGTTTAAGATGTTCATTGCAACAAACTCATCCAACACTTCACTTCAAGACAAGGTGTGGAAATACGGTCTTTGACGGATCATAGAAGACATGCTTTTGTTGAATGGCATGATAGCCTTGCGGACCTTGCGCTTGACCCAAGTGTCATCCATATCCTTGCTCCCATGATATTGAAGAGAGACGACTAGGGTGGTCAATCTTTGGTAGATATCTCTTGGGCCTCATCTTCCCTCATCACAAACTCATCGGCATCATCAAGAACCACCTCAAAGTTGCATTGCTGAATGCTTGGGTTCCCTTTGTACAAGGAGTTGATGTGCGCCCATGCCTCTTTGGCAATGGTGAATGGGCGCAAGTCGGAGAGCTCTTCGGGTGGAAAGGCCGACTGAAGAATGAACGAACCATAAACATTTAGTTGGTTGTCCACTTCTTGTGTTGGTGCCATGTTGTTGCGATCATGAGGGTGAAAGCCTTGCCCGGTCACTCTCGATAGTTCTGTTGAGGTGTGATTAAAATGAGACTTCATATGAAAAGCCCAATCAGGAAAGTTAGTCAAATAAATCTTGG
This sequence comes from Hordeum vulgare subsp. vulgare, assembly GCF_904849725.1. Lineage (NCBI taxonomy): Eukaryota > Viridiplantae > Streptophyta > Magnoliopsida > Poales > Poaceae > Hordeum > Hordeum vulgare. The sequence continues at coordinate 241,539,736 of NC_058523.1, forward strand.
GTTGGGGACTATTAGAGTTAATATGAGGTGAGGGAACCAGTCCACCATAGGAATGGGCAAGGGAAACCCGGCATGGGAGCCCGATCCAGTACCTCCATGAGAGGATTTGGGAAACTTGGTACTAGCTGATTCCTTAGCATAAATGGTATTTGTCTATGCATTGATTGGATTAACCAAATCCTTGGGATGGGTAAGGTTTTCATGATTCTCAAGGAATTTATTTAGCGTGTCCTTGACCTCATCCAGCATGGGTGATTTGAGATAGGTGATAGGCTCATCGAAATTTCGCGGGTGACTATGGTCCCGGAAGCGGCCGTGGAGTTCTCGCCTTTGTCACCTACTACGTCAACCATACTCTTTGGCGGTTAAGCCTTTAAAAGAGATGTAGCTCTTATACCAATTGAAAGGATCGATATGGTTGACTAGAGGGGTGAATAGCAAACTACAATTTTTAGCTTATCTGAACAAACGAGGTTTAGCAACAAATAGGTTTTCTAGATATGCAACTACGTGAACAACCTATATAATGCTAACAACAACGAAGATCCAAGCAAGAAAAGGATGCAACACAAGTAAGGCTTGCACAAAGTAAAGGTAAGAGATAACCACAAGTGGAATCGATGGAGATGAGAATGTGTTACCGAAGTTCCATCCCTTTGAGGGGAAGTACGTCTCCATTGGAGCGGTGTGGAAGCGTAATGCTCCCCAATAAGTCACTAGGGCCACCGTATTCTCCTCACACCCTCACACAATGCGAGATGCCTGATCCCACTAGTGGTGTCCTTTGAAGGCGGCGACTGAACCTTTACAAACAAGGTTGGGGCAATCTCCGTAACTTAATTAGAGGTTCCCGATGACACCATGAAGCTTCACCACAATGGATTTTGGCTACAAGGTGAACTCAATCATCTAGGGTGCTCCAACATCCAAGAGTAACAAGACCCACAAGGGATTGGTGGAAGTGTCGTTTGGACCCCTCTCAACCAAACCCACGAAGATCCACCAGTTTTGTCAGCTACGGAGAGAGATCACACGAAAATGGAGTTTGGAGAAATAATAGAGCTTAGGGTTGGAAGAGGTTGTCTTCTTGGGAAGAATACTCTCTTTATATAATGGGGGAACAAATCCAACTGTTATTCCCTCTCAGCCCGCACACAAGCAGTACTACCACTCATGGGAGGGGTACTACCGCCTGGGCGGCTGAGCCAGCCACACATAAGAATGGCACGAGGCCACAAGCTGGTAGTGTTGTCGTAGCGGTACTACCGCTCGCCCGAGTGGTACTACCACTAGGTTTGCAGTGGAGTAGCTCTACGAACACAACGCACTGGCATGAGCAGAGGTAGTTCTTCCTAAGAGGTATCACCGGTTGCAAGAGCGGTACTACCGCTTATAGGCGGCAGTACCTCGTCCTGCTGCTTCACAAAGTTCACTGAGAGTTCTAGGACCACAAGAAATGGTGGTACTAGCGCGGTAGTAACATGTTTTACTACCACTTAGGAGTGGTACTACCGCGCCATACTAATGACCAAAAACACTCAGGCCAACACGAAAAGTCGAGACTTAAAAGCTAGCGGTGCCGAGCATGGTACTCGATAGAGCGACTACCGCCTGAGGGCGTACTATTACCAGACCAGAGCGGTACTACACTTACGAGGTAAGTGGTACTACTGTTGGCGAGCGTGGGACTACCGCTTGGCTCCTTCATGACCGGAATAGAGGCACACTTGGAACAACTCCATTAATGTGGGAAAGGAAGAGGGGTGCAAATGAAAGTGTACATGTTGATTCCATCCAAACCTTTCCGATGCAGACCCCTTGTTAATAGAGTGGTTCTCCTATGACTCAACTCCAATGAAAAGAAGCGCAGGAAAATAACCATCTTCACTATTATCCACCGAGGGGCTATAATCGTCTTGTTCCATATGTAGAATTCCCAAAAATGCTTAATGCACACAATTAGCCTGCAAATGCATTGTCATCAATCACCAAAACTACCAAGGAAGAAATATGCCCCTACAGATGCGATGAACAAGGTTCAACAATTCTCAATCCACTTGGATTTTGAATGTCTCCGCACGCCTCGACCAATTGGATCCATGATTTAGATCGGGAATTTCCTCCGCATACCTTGACACACATGGTCTAGCAGTATATGTCGTCACGAATCCTCATCACCTACTCCTTCCACCACCGCTTCGTCATTGCCCACGGCGTCGCCGACAACACGGAGCTGATTCGGCACAACAACTTCGTGAAATACTAGTACACGAATGGGAGAAGCATTCATAGTACCATTGATCTAGGGAGGGGCGGGGACCCACCATCGCGTTTTAAACTAGCCGACACTACTAGAAATAAGGTCAATTATGACTCCCTATATTGGTCATTGATTCGTCATTGTTTTCGTTTATTGACCTTTTTTGACCAAGTTTACAACGTCAACAGTTGGCCGTCAAGAATGAACAAACATGACCTTTCTAAAATTTTGGTCACAGGACTCTATCGACCAAAATTTTGATTTCGTCATTACCCATTTGTGTGAGCCACGTAGGATCTAGCATGGCCAAGCTGACGTGGCATTACTAGTGACCAAATGAAATCATCATAAGTTTCATATCCCTGTCCACCAATCTAGCTACATGGTCCTGGCACGCATATCTGAGGATAGGCACGTCAAAAATAAGTACAACGGAATAAAAGATTGCAAATAAAATGTATATTTCATTTTAGTATCATATCACATCAAATACTACACATCATCCACCGACTCCACGCATTAAGGTTCAACGCCTAACAAGGGCACATAAAAATAATTGTACATGTATGATACGCCCATTTTGCATCATGCTTTCATGTTGATATTTATTGCTTTTTGGGCTGTTATATTACTTGTGGTACCATATTTATGCCTTTTCTCTCTTATTTTGCAAGGTTTATTTGAAGAGGGAGAATTCAGGCAGCTGGAATTCGGGACTAGAAAAGGAGCAAATCCTAGTTTAGTATTCTGCACATCCCCAAATGCCCTGAAAAGTTACATGGATTTTTTTGGGATTATATAAAAAATACTGGGCGAAAGAACTACCGGAGGGGGCTGCCAGGGCGCCACAAGCCCTGACACCGCCACCCCCTGGTGGCGGAGTGGGGGCTTGTGGGCTCCCTGACGGCCCACTAGCCCCCCTCTTTTGCTATACGAAGCGTATGGGTCCAGAAAAAATCAGAAGGGAGCTTTTTCGTGGTTTCGCCGCCGCCACGAGGCGGAATTGAGCAGATCCAATCTAGAGCTCCGGCAGGACGATCCTGCCGGGGAAACTTCCCTCCCGGAGGGGGAAATCGTCACCATCATCATCACCAACGCTCCTCTCGTTGGAGGGGAGGCATCTTCATCAACATCTTCATCAGCACCATCTCCTCTCCAATCCCTAGTTCATCTCTTGTAACCAATCTTCGTCTCGCAACTTCGATTGGTACTTGTAAGGTTGCTAGTAGTGTTGATTACTCTTTGTAGTTGATGCTAGTTGGATTACATGGTGGAAGAGTTTATGTTCAGATCCTTGATGCTATTCATTACACCTCTGACCATGATTATTATTATGTTTTGTGAGTAGTTACTTTTGTTCCTGAGGACATGGGATAAGTCATGTTAATAATTGTTGATATTTGTTCGGTATTTTTATATGAGGTATGTTGTCTTTTCCTCTAGTGGTGTTATGTGAACGTCGACTAAAGAACACTTCACCTTATTTGGGCCTAGAGGAAGGCATTAGGAAGTAGTAAGTAGATGATGGGTTGTTGGAGTGACAGAAGCTTAAATCCCGGTCTATGTGTTGCTTCGTGAGGGGCTGATTTGGATCCACTAGTTTAATGCTATGGTTAGACTTTGTCTTAATTCTTGTTTTGTAGTTGCGGATGCTTGCGAGAGAGGTTAATCATAAGTGGGATGCTTGTCCAAGTAAGGGCAGTACCCAAGTGCCGATCCACCCACATATCAAACTATCAAAGTAACGAACGCAAATCATATGAACATGATGAAACTAGCATGACAGAAATTCCCGTGTGTCCTCGGGAGTGTTTTTCCTCCTATAAGACTTTGTTCAGTCTTGTTCCTTGCTACAAAAGGGATTGGGCCACTTGCTGCACCGTTGCTACTACTTTTTACGTGTTACTTTTTGCTTGCTACGTTTCACCTCGCTACACAATCACTTGTTACCGCTGCTTTCAGTGCTTGCAGTTATTACCTTGCTAAATCCGTTTATCAGAGCCTTCTGCTCCTCGTTGGGTTCGACACTCTTACTTATCGAAAGGACTACGATTTATCCCCTATACTTGTGGGTCATCAAGACTTTTTTCTGGCGCCGTTGCCGGGGAGTGAAGCACCTTTGGTAAGTGGAAATTGGTAAGGAAACATTTATATACTGTGCTGAAATTTATTCTCACTTGTCACTATGGAAACTGTTCCTTTGAGGAGTTTGTTCGGGGTATCTTCACCACAAACGGAAGCACGAGGAGTTGCTCCTCAACCTGAGGTACCTACTGAAAATATCTTTTATGAAATTCCTTCGGGTATGCTTGAGAAACTGCTGGCTAATCCTTTCACATGAGATGGATCTTCACATCGAGACTTGCATCTGATCTTTGTAGGTGAAGTTTGTGGTTTATTTAAGCTTGCAGGTTTCCTGAGGATGAGGTAAAGAAGAAATTCTTTACTTTATCTTTGAAGGATAAGGCGTTGACATGGTATAGGCTATGTGATGATACTGGATCATGGGGCTAGAATCGGTTGAAATTGGAATTTCATCAAAAGTTCTATCCTATGCATTTAGTACATCGTGATCGGAACTTTATTTATAACTTTTGGCCTCGTGATAGGGCAATCATAGCTCAAGCTTGGGGGAGGCTTAAATCAATGCTATATTCATGCCCCAATCTTGAGCTCTTGAGAGAAATCATCACTCAAAACTTTTATGCTCGGCTTTCTCATGAAGATCATACCATGCTTGACACTTCTTGTACCGGTTCTTTTATGAAGAAGGATATTGATAACAAGTGGAATTTATTGGAGAGAATCAAACGCAACTCTGAAGATTGGGAGCTGGAGCAAGGTAAGGAGTCGGGTATGAATTTCCAGTTTGATTGCGTTAAATCTTTGGTTGAGACAAACACTTCTAGAGATTTTAGCGCTAAGTATGGACTTGACTCTGAGATAGTAGCTTCTCTATGTGAATCTTTTGCTGCTCATGTTGATCTTCCCAAAGAGAAGTGGTTTAAATATCATCCTCCTGTATAAAGCAACATAGCCAAAAGCAATCTAGTTGAGGAGAAAGTCATTGCTTTTAGTGATCATGTTGTTCCTTGTGCTTACACTGAGAAACCACCATACCCTGCTAGGATAAAGGATTATTCTAAAGCTCCAATTGTGATATGTAGGGGTTACATTAGACCACTTGCACCCCCTGAGGAGATTAGAGTTGAACCTAGTGTTGCTATTATCAAAGATCTCTTAGCCGAAGACGTAGACGGGCATGTTATCAAATTCTGTGAGGACTCCGCTAGAATTGCTAAACCTCACGCCAAAGAAAAATACGGACCTGTAGTTGGCCTGCCCGTTGTTTCTGTTAAGATAGGAGATCACTGTTACCATGGTTTATGTGATATGGGAGCTAGTGTTAGTGCAATACCCCGTTCTCTATATGATGAAATCAAAGATGAGATTGCACCTGCTGAGTTAGAACCCATTGATGTCACTATTACGCTAGCTAATAGAGACATTATCTGCCCTCTGGGAATTGTGAGAGATGTAGAAGTCCTGTGTGGTAAGACGAAGTATCCTACTGATTTCCTCGTCCTTGGTACTGCACAAGATAGCTTTTGTCCCATCATATTCGGCACACCCTTTCTCAACACTGTCAATGCTCACATTGATTGCATTAAGCAGACTGTCACAGTAAGTTTCGAGGGTATCATGAATTTAACTTCTCCAAGTTTGGAAGACAACCCCATGAAAGAGAGTCGTCTGGTAGACATGAAATTATTGCTCTTGCCTCTATTGCCGTACCTCCTACGGATCCTTTAGAGCAATATCTGCTTGAGCATGAAAATGATATGCATATGGAGGAGAGAGATGAGATAGATAAAATTGTCTTAGAACAATATCCTATTCTCAAGAATAATCTGCCTGTTGAATTGCTTGGGGATCCTCCCCCACCAAAGGGTGACCCTGTGTTCGAGCTTAAACAGTTGCCTGATACTCTTAAGTGTGCCTATCTTGATGAGAAGGAGATATATCCCGTCATACTTAGTGCTCTCCTCTCAGAGCATGAAGAGAAGAAGTTACTAAGGACTCTGAGGAAGCACCGCGCTGCTATTGGATATACTCTTGATGATCTTAAGGGTATTAGTCCCACTCTATGTCAGCACAAGATTAAAACCAATCCTGACTTTAAACAAGTTGCTGATCATCAAAGGAGATTGAATCCTAAGATGAAAGAGGTCGTGAGAAAAGAAATATTAAAGCTTCTGGAAGCAGGAATCATTTATCCTGTTGCTCATAGTGATTGGGTAAGTCCAGTACATTGCGTACCTAAGAAGGGAGGTATCACCGTCGTTCCTAATGATAAGGATGAACTAATCCCACAAAGGATTATTACCGGCTATAGGATGGTCATAGACTTCCGGAAACTGAACAAGGGAACTAGGAAAGATCATTATCATTTGCCGTTTATCGACCAAATGCTAGAAAGGCTATCAAAACACACACACTTCTTCTTTCTAGACGGTTATTCAGGTTTCTCGCAAATACCTGTTGCACAATCTGATCAAGAGAAAACTACTTTCACCTGCCCTTTCGGTACCTTTGCCTATAGACGTATGCCTTCTGGCTTATGCAATGCACCTCCCACCTTTCAAAGATGTATGATGGCTATATTCTCTGACTTCTGTGAAAAGATTGTTGAGGTTTTCATGGATGACTTCTCCGTTTAGGGGTCTTACTTTGATGATTGCCTCAGCAACCTTGATCGAGTCTTACAGAGATGCGAAGAAACCAACCTCGTCTTGAATTGGGAGAAGTGCCACTTTGTGGTTAATGAAGGCATTGTCTTAGGACACAAGATCTCTGAAAGAGGCATTGAAGTTGATAAGGCTAAGGTTGATGCAATTGAGAAAATGCCTTGCCCCATAGATATCAGAGGTATACGAAGTTTCCTAGGTCATGCTAGTTTATATAGAAGGTTCATTAAAGACTTCTCTAAGATTTCTAGGCCTCTTACCAACCTCTTGCAGAAGGATGTTCCTTTTGTTTTTGATGAGGATTGTGACGAAGCCTTCAAAATACTTAAGAAGGCTTTGATAACCGCACCTATTGTTCAACCACCAGACTGGAACTTGCCCTTTGAAATCATGTGTAACGCTAGTGATTACGCTGTTGGTGCTGTTCTAGGACAAAGAGTTGACAAGAAGTTGAATGTCATTCACTATGCTAGTAAAACTCTAGACAGTACCCAAAGAAACTATGCCACCACGGAGAAGGAATTTTTAGCAGTCGTGTTTGCATGTGAAAAGTTCAGATCTTACATAGTTGACTCCAAAGTCACTATTCACTCTGATCATACTGCTATTAAGTACCTCATGGAGAAGAAGGACGCTAAGCCTAGGCTGATCAGATGGGTTCTCCTGCTACATGAATTTGATTTGCACGTTGTTGATCAAAAGGGTGCTGATAACCCTGTAGCAGATAACTTGTCTAGGCTAGAGAATGTCCTTGATGACCCACTACCTATTGATGATAGCTTTCCTGATGAGCAATTAAATGTCATTCGCCCTTCACATAGTGCACCGTGGTATGCTGATTATGCAAACTATATCGTAGCCAAATACATACCATCCAGTTTCACCTATCAGCAAAAGAAGAAATTCTTCTTTGATTTGAGACACTACTTTTGGGATGATCCTCACCTTTATAAGGAAGGAGTAGATGGTGTTATTAGACGTTGTGTGCCTGAACATGAACATGGATAGATCTTGTAGAAGTGTCATTCCGAAGCCTACGGAGGACACCATGCTGGAGATAGAACTGCCCATAAGGTATTGCAATCAGGTTTCTATTGGCCCACTCTCTTCAAGGATGCTCGTAAGTTTGTCTTGTCTTGTGACAAATGCCAAAGAATAGGGAACATCAGTAAGCGTCAGGAAATGCCTACGAACTATTCACTTGTCATTGAACCATTTGATGTCTGGGGCTTTGATTATATGGGACCCTTCCCGAGTTCCAATGGGTACACTCACATCTTAGTTGCTGTGGATTACGTCACTAAGTGGGTAGAGGCTATCCCCACTAAAAATGCTGATCACCATACCTCTATTAAAATGCTTAAAGAAGTCATATTCCCAAGATTTGGAGTCCTTAGATACTTGATGACTGATGGCGGTTCACACTTCATTCATGGTGTTTTCCGCAAGATGCTAGCTAAGTATGATGTCAACCATAGAGTTGCATCTCCTTACCATCCTCAGTCTAGTGGTCAAGTGGAGTTGAGTAATAGGGAGATCAAGTTTACGATGCACTATGGGCTTATAGGACTGCTTATAAGAATCCCATGGGCATGTCACCGTATAAAATGGTTTACGGTAAAGCCTCTCATTTACCTCTTGAGCTGGAACACAAAGCCTATTGGGCAATCAAAGAGCTCAACTTTGATTTCAAACTTGCCGGTGAGAAGCGGTTGTTTGATATCAGCTCATTAGATGAATGGAGAGCCCAGGCATATGAGAATGCCTGGTTGTTCAAGGAAAAGGTTAAGAGATGGCACGACAAACGAATACAGAAACGAGAGTTCAATGTAGGTGATTATGTCTTGCTATACAATTATTGTTTGAGATTCTTTGCAGGCAAGCTTCTCTAGAAATGGGAAGGTCCCTATGTTATCGAGGAAGTATATCATTCCGGTGCCATCAAAATCAATAACACGGAAGGAAATTTTCCTAGAGTGGTAAATGGGCAAAGAATCAAGCATTACATCTGTGGTACTCCCATAAATGTTGAGACCAATATCATCAATGTCATAACTCCAGAGGAGTACATAAGGGATGTTTATCAGCCTGTTTCAGACCCTGAAAACGAAGATGTATTTGTTTCGGTAAGTAATTGGACTCCGATGCTTTTCCAATAGGAAATTTCCTCCGTTTTGGAATTTTTGGGAAATTAGAAAAATAAAAAGCAGTCCGGAGAGCGAACGAGGCGGCCACAAGCCCTGCCACCGCCCCCTACCCCCTGGTGGCGGAGGGCAAGCTTGTGGGCACCTCATGTGCCTCCCGGACTCTGTTTTCTTGCGGAGGAATCCTTCTGGCCTAGAAAAAAATCAATATATAGTCGCCCGAAGGTTTTGATCTCCATATTGTGCAGTTTTCCTCTGTTTCCGTTTCGAGCCTGTTTCTGTGACAGATCTAGATCATAATGACTTCCCCAAATGCTCCTAAGGACAAGATATTCGAGAAGGTCATCAATCCACGGAAGTGCTGAAGCACCCTCAATCTATCAAGATGAGCGAGGGGATGTTGCACATCCGTGATGTTGAGGGGCCTAAGATGACCGGAAGCATGGATACGAGGCTCAAAGCAATGGAGCAACAAGTCTTCAAGTGCCAAGGGATGGTGGAGCGTGGACTCAACGCCAACCACACGATGATCACGGAGTTCACTAGCAATCACAAGATGGATGCCATTGATATTGGGAAACACCTCTCCAGGCTCTATGACAGGGTTGATCAACTTCAGGGCCAGATCAATGACCTGCAGAACCAAAACTGTGAGTATGAGTACAAATTTAAATCAATAAGGTTGCCTGCAGATTTGAGGATTCCGGCGACTCGTGCATCCTGCCATGATGGAGCACCTATGCCTTGGAAGACGGAGGATCAGACTACTCCGACAACAACACCACCATCACCACCAAAGGAAGACAACTAAGCATTGGTATGGGCAATCCCCTTGGTTTCTGCCAAGCTTGGGGGAGTTGCCCTGGTATCGTATCACCTTTATATCTTTTTCTTTTACCTTTGTTTTAGTTCTTACCCTTTCAGTTTTTATTTCTTCTTTTAGAGGAATAAGTCTTTAGTTTTTAGTTTGAGTCTTTTGCTTTTCTCTCTCCCCCGATGTATTCAAGCTTACGAGCTATATAATAAATAGTTTCTTAGTCAAGGGCTTTGCTTTGTGCCATGATCAAAAGTATGAAAAGAACGATAGCATGAAAGATCATGAGACGATCTTATGGAAAGTGATAACTTCACTTATGACACGTAGATGATTGAAACTTGTTGAGAATAAATCAACATAGACATTGGTCATTGTTGCAATTAATAAGAACTAATAAGGAAAGAGAGGTTCACATATAAATATATCATCTCAGACACTTTTTACAATTGTGAGCACTCACCAAACTATTGCATGCTTAGGAGTAGATGTTGGACAAGGAAGACAACATAATAAATTGTGTTTGCTTGGTTCCAAACAATGTTATATGATTAGAGATCCCTTAGCATGTGACGATTGCTTCCACCTCATATTAGCCAAAACTCCCGCACCAAGTAGAGATACTACTTGTGCATCCATAAACCTCCAACCCAGTTTTGCCATGAGAGTCCACCATACCTACCTATGGATTGAATAAGATCCTTCAAGTAAGTTGTCATCGGTGCAAGCAATAAAAATTGATCTCTAATATGTATGATCTATTAGTTTGTGGAAAATAAAATTTGTACGAACCTTTGATGAGGAAGACATAAAAGCGACAGACTGCATAATAAGTTCTTTATCACAGGAGGCAATATAAAGTGACGTTCCTCCGCACTAAGAGGACACACATTCAAACCTCAAAAGCGCATGACAACCTCTGCTTCCCTCTGCTAAGGGCCTATCTTGTACCTATACTTTTTGCCCTTGTAAGAGTCATAGTGATCATCACCAATTCCTTATTTTTGCCTTTGTCTTGGCTACCGTCACATGCTTGGGAAAGATCTATATTCATATATCAACTTGGAGTTGAGTACTTATGCTTTATTGTTGTTTACTTTACCCTTGAGGTAAATGGTTGGGAGGCAAAACTATAAGCCCCTATCTTCCTGTGTGTCCAGCTGAAACTTTGACACCATGAGTACCACGTGAGTTGTAACAATTGTGGAAAACAAAAAAGATGATTGAGTATGTGGGTTTGCCTTACAAGCTCTTATTTGACTCTTTCTGATGTTGTGATAAATTGCAATTGCTTCAATGACTATGGTTTATTGTTGGTCACTTCTCGGTAAGGTTTTTTGCTTCATGCTTTGCTTTGTGAAGGAATAGTTACTTTCCCATAAGAATCTTTATGATGTACTGTTGTCCTATGTGTGATCATGATGCCCTCATGTCCGTATTATGTTTTGTCGACACCTTCGTCCCTCAACATGTGGACATGTTTATGGAACTTGGTCTTCGCTTGAGGACAAGCGAGGTCTAAGCTTGGGGGAGTTGATACATACATTTTGCATCATGCTTTCATGTTGATATTTATTGCTTTTTAGGCTGTTATATTACTTGTGGTACCATATTTATGCCTTTTCTCTCTTATTTTTCAAGGTTTATTTGAAGAGGGAGAATTCAGGCAGCTGGAATTCTGGACTGGAAAAGGAGCAAATCCTAGTCCACTATTCTGCACATCTCCAAATGCCCTGAAAAGTTACGTGGATTTTTTTGGGATTATATAAAAAATACTAGGCGAAAGAACTACCGGAGGGGGCTGCCAGGGCGCCACAAGCCCTGACACCGCCACCCCCTGGTGGCGGAGTGGGGGCGTGTGGGCTCCCTGACGGCCCACTAGCCCCCCTCTTTTGCTATATGAAGCATCTGGGTCCAGAAAAAATGAGAAGGGAGCTTTTTCGTGGTTTCACCGCCGCCACGAGGAGGAACTTGAGCAGATCTAGTATAGAGCTCCGGCAGGACGATCCTGTCGGGGAAACTTCCCTCCCGGAGGGGGAAATCGTCGCCATCGTCATCACCAACACTCCTCTCATTGGAGGGGAGGCATCTTCATAAACATCTTCATCAGCACCATCTCCTCTCCAATCCCTAGTTCATCTCTTGTAACCAATCTTCGTCTCGCAACTCCAATTGGTACTTGTAAGGTTGCTAGTAGTGTTGATTACTCTTCGTAGTTGATGCTAGTTGGATTACTTGGTGGAAGAGTTTATGTTCAGATCCTTGATACTATTCATTACACCTCTGATCATGATTATGATTATGTTTTGTGAGTAGTTACTTTTGTTCCTGAGGACATGGGATAAGTCATGTTAATAATAGTCATGTGAATTTGATATTCGTTCGGTATTTTGATATGTTGTATGTTGTCTTTTCATCTAGTGGTGTTATGTGAACGTCGACTACATAACACTTCACCATATTTGGGCCTAGAGGAAGGCATTGGGAAGTAGTAAGTAGATGATGGGTTGCTGGAGTGACAGAAGCTTAAACCCCAGTCTATGCGTTGCTTCGTCACGGGCTGATTTGGATCCATTAGTTTAATGCTATGGTTAGACTTTGTCTTAATTCTTCTTTTGTAGTTGCAGTTGCTTGCGAGAGAGGTTAATCATAAGTGGGATGCTTGTCCAAGTAAGGGCAGTACCCAAGCGCCGGTCCACCCACATATCAAACTATCAAAGTAACGAACGTGAATCATATGAACATGATGAAACTAGCATGACAGAAATTCCCGTGTGTCCTCGGGAGCATTTTTCCTCCTATAAGACTTTGTTCACGCTTGTCCCTTGCTACAAAAGGGATTGGGCCACTTGCTGCACCGTTGCTACTACTTGTTACTTGTTACTTTTTGCTTGCTACGTTTCACCTCGCTACACAATCACTTGTTACCGCTACTTTCAGTGCTTGCAGTTATTACCTTGCTGAAATCCGTTTATCAGAGCCTTCTGGTCCTCGTTGGGTTCAACACTCTTACTTATCGAAAGGACTACGATTGATCCCCCATACTTGTGGGTCATCAATGTACACAACAGAATACTTCTGCAAGTGCAAGGACCCAACAAATGCACAATTGCACATAAAGAGAGTTCCACAAAGATTGGATGAGAACCACAAGTTTCTTCTCATCCTCTTCCTCTGCACAATATGCTCTTGCCATTGCCACCTGCAAGAAGAAAATGATGGTAAGGCTTTCAGACCAAAGAAACTAGTAAAATTGCACGCACGATAACCAATGATAAAACAGTAGAAAATTATTTTTCATTCATCTAGTTATAACTTATGAGGTCATAAAAAGTATAAGTTGCTAGATGTATTACAAAATTGCTACTGTGAGTTCAACTGCTAGATGTATTAGCATAAGTTACAAAGTTCCAATTGCGCCACAGGTAGTAGAATATGTAGTAGCAATGCTATGTGGTAATAAGAAATGGACTGTTGACTGGCTATATGAATCAAAATGGGTTCCTAGGCATTTATATTAGCGATTTGCAAGGATATAAAATGAAATGTGCATCAACCTCCCATCACACGAACTCTTGTTTTATAGTTGAATAGTATACACACGCAATTCAAAACTAAGAGGTCGTGTATATTAAAAATAGTACAAAATGAGATTTCACAATGAACCCAACAGAAAAGAACTTTGAAAATGGAGTCTCAATAAAAATGATAAAAACAAAGCTTGTTTCGACAATTATGATACAGGTCTAAACAGGAAGTCCAAGATTGTACATCCGTATATATTAGGGGAGGCTTCTAGTTGTTGATTCTTGTTAGTATATTCAGCCGTAGTTTATGACAGAACTATAGGTAACAGGGAAGAATAATACACTAATCCAAAATGATTGGTATACAAATTTATTTGGCCTATAATCCATTAATTGGAAAACTAAAAACAGAAAGTATGGAGAGAAGTGTTGCAAATTAACCAGGCACATCTCCAACTTTAGGATGAGTTTCACTACACGTTACAACCATCATCATGTTATTCGAATAAAAACACACATGAGGTAAAAATGTGGTCTGCAGAATAATCACATAATGTTATTCATGCAGTCAATAGAGGAGAGAACAGCCAAGAATATGATTTAACCTCATAGTAAGAAGTACAACACGCAGAAATAAACTAGGACCGATACACATCTCCATTCCTATTCTGCAAGATAATTGTACTAATTTCTGAGGAAAAAAAGATTACTATGGGTCAGGCTCATATCTTGTCATGTGGGACAAATAGTACAGTCGTCGGCACTGCCTATCAAGGGACCCAAAAAAGGCAATGATAATCAGGACCCTGTGTAGGATCAAACTAAAGCCTAGATAAACCTTCCTGCGGGATCAGGAAATTAAGTTTTGTACGTAGTTTTGTTTGTAAATACTGTAAAGCATGGCATATCATCACATACCTCCTCTGCACGTAGTGTCCAGTATTGATCATTGATGTTTTCTATCTTTTCACTGGGTGCAAAAATCTGCAGCAAATACATGGTAACTAACACTTGTCTATTTTGTGGAACTAAATGCAACTAAGAGGTGTTAAACTAGCATTTGTACCACCTTGTATATCTTGTGGTAGAATACTTCAAGCAATCTAATTATTCAATATCAGGGGAATGTTTTTAAATTCTGCCTCAAGGAAATTCAGTGCAAGCACCAAATCAATGCACACAATATGAGCATGCAACCACTATACTTGTCTGCACCTACCTGTTCTAAAATATCCATAAATATTACGCCTCTTGCGCTTTAACAAGTAAAATTGGTACAGATTTCAGCTATCAAGAAATAGTTCATTCCTATATATAGCAACTTATGTGGCATTTAAATCCTACATCAAGGAAAAGGGGAAAGCTAGCTCAACTCAAATGAATTATCATTTTTTGCAATACACACACCCAGAGTAGAGCGACGCCAAGATTCTTAATCTTGCTTAATTAATGACCAAGTATCTCCACCCGTAGCGTCCTCGTTCGCCATCAAGTCAGGCCACGTCCCTCCCTGGTTGAACGCGCACAGGTGCAAGAGTCATTAATCACCAAGTGATAATAATAAGGTAACAAGAGAATGATTTCCTGTTACAGACATGCATGCATCTACAGTTACGGCAGGAGCATCATCCTATCAATTATAGGACGACAACGAGTTATTCAATTATAGGGGGAATGTTGTTAAATTGTTTCTCAAGGAAATTCAGTGCAAGCATCAAATCGATGTAGACAATATGAACATGCATGCACTGCACCTGTGTGCACCTATCTGTTCTAAAACATCCACAAATATGAAGACTCTTGTGCTTTAACAACTAAAACCAGTACATGATTGAGCTATCAAGAAACAGTTCAATCCTATATATAACAACTTCTGTGGCATTTGAACCCTAAAGCAAGGAAAAGGGGAAACCTAGCATAACAATTTTGTGAGAGGCGTTTTTGGTGACAGTAAGAAAACATAGGCCAATAATTAATATTCTTGCATGAGGCATGTTTGATAACAATAAAATGACAAAGTAGCATAACAATTCTGTGAGAGGCATTTTTGGTTACAGTAAGAAAGCAGAAGGAGTAAAACATGTTGTAAGTAAAGACCTGAAAAGCAATTAAATTTCACAAAACTATCAGGTTGGTTTACAACAGACGTGAGTGTGAAAGAGGTACTTCCACACCATCTACGCCAAACGTTAGTTTGAAAGAGGTACTTCCACACCAACTACAACAAACGTTAGTACCAACCAGATGGTAATGTCGTATATGTAGCGAGCAATCAACGTTAGGATAATTGTTGATTGCTCGCTACATATACAACATTACCATCTGGTTGGTGCTACAAAAACAAACAAGTTATAACTTGAATGAACCATCACATTTTCAGGTTATACAAGATTACTCCTATATTGAGGGTGGTTTGAACTGAAAAAACTGTTGACTGGCAGCCAATAGTCTGAAAACCCACTGACACTTATTCAAACTTTTCAACCAGCTTGATCTCTCACAACCTCCAGATTCTTGAGGACAAAGATTTTGACACATATATCACTTTTGGTCGAGAAGTGGTAATGGCCTTTAAATCTTCAAGCTTTGTCACATACTAAAAATAACCAAAAAGACGACCAGAAGAAAAATATGGCCGAATTGAGTATTGTTGCATTTTACCATATCCATCAAACTAGGAAGTTAAAACACTAGAGGAGACTGTAGCACATGCCACCATGACAAGGAAAGCATCCACTCCTATTTTCTGTAAGGCAGATGCATGCCACCATGAAAGAAGGTAACCTAAAACATATGAATAAAAGTCCCATAGCACCAAAAGATACTAATTTGTTTCACGGGCCTGCTTCTCCCTCCCTCCCTCCCTCCCTCTCCCCTCTTTCTCCCTCCCTCCACATCGAGATTTTAGCAGGAATCTCAGCATCGAATGAAAAGGAGCAGAAAATCGAAATGTGATTTTTTTAGTCGACTGTAAAATAACAAACATGTCAAAACTAACCCGAATTTGCAACTTCCGTGAATGTTGACAGGCCGGGTGAGGGTCCAGTGGCTCAGTGCCCACCAACGTAATGTTTCCAAGCACCCACATAAGAAAACTAGCTATTATACAATCATTCATCATTAGCCTTAAGCACAATGGAATAGGAGTTCTTACCTTATTAAAATAAGGAACCTCCACTAAGAAAGGGAATGGCTGATTAAGCACCCTCCAACAAAATTTAACTCTTGCCCTATTTCCATGAGAAATTAATTAATTGAGTTAGTTCATCCAAAACAGTGGAGTTCCAAGGAATAAAGAAGGAACAATTCATCTAAAACAGAGAAGAAACATTAGTACCTTTGGCTAGAACAAAGAAGATACTCTAACATGATTCCTCATCCGCAGACTTGAGCTCATCTTCTTCTTCTGTATGAGCTCCATCAGCGCCTGAATTGATTCCATGGCAGGGTGCCAAACTCAGCATCACTCCCTTCTCCTGCACCGCTCCCAAAAACAAAGAACCCTAACCCTAGAAATTTAGAAATTCATGGAGGAGAAGAAGGAAATAAGAGGATGAAGGAGATATCACCAGCGAGAAGAACAACCGCCATGGAGAGGGACACCGGAGAAGGCCGTTGTCCCTGGAGAGCTCGGGCAGGACCATTGCCCCGCCCGCGCCGCCTCCGGCTCACCACCGCATGACAGAAGATAGGGGAGTAGCCTGCACCTCCAGGTCGTCCCTCCGGCGCCATAGCTGTCGCCGCCTTCGCAATCTCTAAAGCGGAGGAGATGGGTGGACATAGGAACGCCGTGGAGCCGCCTCCGGTCACCGTGCGTTATTCGTCCTCATCAAAAGGTAGTGGATCACACCCATGGAGCGGACCATGGAGCAGATCATGCCCAGATCTCGCAGTTCGTCACCATGGACAGAGAGAAAGAGGAGTACTCCAGACCATGGTGCGGTGGGCTGCTCCTTTTTTTCCTTCCTCATTTTCTTTAGATGGATGGATGGATCGGTGGACGGTGGGATTGCTGGGTACGGATGGTAGGATGTTTGCCATGTCATCAATCCGTGGCACAAATTATTCCACCGATGAAAATTAAGCATATGTAATTCTGTGTTTTTATTTTGAGAATTAAGCATAGTTTTTAAGAAAACATTATACAACAACCGACGGATAATCTCGGTTGGATCCACCCCTCAGTTTATAGGGAATTAATGAGTTAGGGACGAGACAAGCGAGGGGTGCACGAAGATCGGTCGATGGTTGTTTTGCAACTTGTTTATTGTTTCAAAAATTAATGTGTCGGGGAGGTGACCGAACCACGCCAGGAGTTAGATCGGACGGCTCGCGTGCGAAGATCCGAAGATTGTGGGAAATATTGAGGGCAATATGATACATTACAATCAGCTAAAATATAAAATATAAAGATTGGATTATGAGCCTTGTAAACACCATTATATACAAGACACGTAGGCGAAATTGTTGAGTTGTCTGTCTACTAACCTCTATTTAAGCCTATTACCTTCTTAATATTGTCATGGAGGACTTATAATGCGGACATAAATAGAGCTACACATACCAGTGACCATTTTATGCAATGGGATTATGACCTTCTTGATAGAGATGGCGAAAAATTTCTAGGGTTTGGACCTCTTAGACACCTCATGACCTTTTTGTATATTTTAGTCATAGATCTATGACCTATAAAACCGCCGTCATTATTTTTTGTCATAAACGAGCTTATTTCTTGTAATGCGAGTGACTGCCATGTGGGACCTACACGTTAGGGGTTTAATTAGCCACTAATAGCCACTCTCATTTGGGCCATGCTATTGCAGCGATTAGGGTCAACATCAGTTAATTTGTTAAACAATTGACTCACTCACAGCCTGACCCGACCTAACTAATTAAGTTAAATAAAAAAATTATGAACTTTGTTACTAAGTGAGCCAATGACATGTGGGCACCGATGTCCAGTTTGACGAGTCAAACTATTACTAGGTTGGCCCAGTGACATGTGGGTCGCTACAAGAGATCAGACGTTCTATGACAAGCGAAAGAATATCATGGAATGGCCAAAAATGACACAAAATACACTTGAGTGGCATTCTATGGGTGTCACGAGTATCGTCAAGGAATCCGCGTCACAGATTACTCCTAGTGACAACGCGCACACTAGACATCACTGAAAATGGGTCCTTCGATTATGTTTTTGACAACATCGAGGACTTATTATTTTATGACAATCTATAAATGTCACATGGAATATGAAAATACGCTAATATCCACCATATTCAGTGACAGAGCAATGCCACTCACTTAATGCAACATCAGCATACGACAGACTATGCGAGTGCTGTAAATGTTACAATTTTTGTGATAATTACATGGCATTGATTTGACATCATGTGTATATATCTAATTAATTTTAGAATTTGATTGCAATAAAAGTTTCAAATCCAATATATATTCCAAATGTATATCACATTATATAATAAAATTAGAGCCATAAAATATTATAAATCTGAATAAGAGGCCAATCATATTGAAAATCCAATCATCTCACCTAAATCATCCTTTAAATTTAAATGATAGTAAAAAATAACACAAGTTCACAAGTTTGGAACAAACAACAATAAACAAGTTTCAAAGTAATATTTGGATAACTAAAGGTTACAAAAGTGTTGTCCTTATGTCCTTCATGCACCATCAGGTTTTGGATTGGGATTACTAAGTTGGTTGAGCCATTAAGAGAAAATAGACCAGTTTATCCATTTCCTCGTGCTTGTTTTGTTGGCTCTTCTAAGCGGCTTCCAATTCATCTTGTTGCTTCCTCTCCATCTCTTCAATCTCTTGTGCTTCAGTTCTCTTGATTATCTCCTCAGAGTTCCTATAAATAAGTAAAATAAGACAACCAGGTAGAAGTAGAACTTTATTAAATGTGTAGGCAAGGATGTATATGGGCCAATGAAAGAGTAAACCAAGGAATATGTTATAATGCTTAGAGAACATGCATAACTAAGAGGTAGTGTTGTAATGGTTAAATAACATGTCATTCGTGCATCCCTAAGCTTAGCATACTCCTTATCCGTCTGATTATATTCCACAAGAAATTCCCTCTTTTCCCTTTCACTCTTTGAAACTAGTGGCATGATTGTAGCACCTAAAGCTGCAAAAGAAATAGAGTGGAACTGAACGAATTGCCAATACTCCTACCAGCATATGGTATCAACACAAATTAAGTGAATCCTGCTTAAACTTGTTTGGAACAAGATCTTAAATAATGTAGTCATTTTACATGTGAACGTAAGGAAGTAGATAACTTAGAGTGCAAATATAGGTTGCACTAATACATGAACAAGCATGCGTCCAACTTGTCTTCGCGTTGATGGTATTCAGAAAAGAAACAAAAAAGATTGTACAATAGTATAATAAAAATCTATCACTATTAATAGGCCTTTCATTCAAGATTGAATTTATAGTAAATGTACTGGACGTATGGGGTCTAACAAATGACCCAGCTAATGCAAGATGGAGCCAACAAGCCTAATAAAATAACGTGAGAAAGTTCAGAAAAATAACCACAAAACTTAAGATTCTATAGATGGTACAAGTTCTTGATTTGGAAGATTACTTACAAGAAATTTCCAATAATTATAAGAAATATTTTCTAGTACAGTATCAAACTACTTAATCAAGCAATTAATTTGATGGAAATGTGATAAACAAATAATATAAGAAAAAGGGGCTCCTTACATATTTTAGTTTCTCCGAGTACAATGCCTGAACCAAATTGCATCGCCCTCCTCCACATTCAACCTGCTCAAAAATATTTGGGCTAACTAGACTTACATAGCATAACCACGTGGTGCAAATAGTGGGTTCACATATATGTTCTCCATCAGCGAATCGTTTGCCTATAATATCCCCTATAACATGTGCTACTCATGTTGCTCCACTCGTTCTAATTGAAGAAATAAAATTCCTAGCGAGTACATATTTCATTCGAAGAAACATCAATTGCTATCAAGTGTTGATCAGCTACGGTGCCAATGTTATTTTTCATCCTGAAAGGATCCACAGACTAATAGATGCATGGGGAAACACGTCAAAACTACAACAAGAACCTTTTTTACTTACCTTGGGTTCAATATCCTCCTCGCCTATGTCAGCTTTGAACCTAGAAATTCTACATGCACTGGACATGTACACCCATTGCACAATAAGAAAGCACCACTGATCTCCTGCTCAAACATTTAAATGGAGAGAGTAAGAGGAGGAGCGGATCTCCTGTTCAAACATTTAAATGGAGAGAGTAAGAGGAGGAGCTGATCTCCTGCTCAAACATTTGAATGGAGAGAGTAAGAGCAGGAGGAGCGCCACAAGCACTAACCTAGATGGGAGGAATGCATAAAAATGCGTGTGGCCGTGCACTCACTGGGAAGATAGAGAAAGGGCGGCATTGTGCTGAGGAGGATGAATTGGGCTTGTAAGTGGAGTGCCACGATGGATGGATCCGTCTACAATCCGACCTTGCAGTACTAAAAGTGGAAAACCTGGAGCAAGAGGTCAACGTGGTTGGTGACCATGGATGAGCAGCGCGGGGAGCGTCCAGAAGAGCAGGCCCGGTGAGTTCTCCAGACGGGTCGTTTGGTAGCATCACCTGTTCATATGGAGAACCGTCTCGTGCAGGAGATCCTCCTCCTCTTGGGCTCGATTGTCTGTGGTAGCGGCGACGCCTTTGCCACCACCGGTGCTCGAGGAGCTTCCTTTGGGGTCTCGATTGCAGCGGTGGAGTTGATTGTTGCACCCATAGTGGAGCGATGAAGGTGGACGGTAGGTGTTCACGGGATGTTAAGATTGGATCGGGGGAGAAAGGAAGAGGACGGTAGGTGTTCACTTAAATGGGGATTTTAGGGCCGGCCGATCTTTACTTAAACTATTGGTTGGGGTGCGGGGGGCACCTCCTCAGGCATAACTGTGTGTGCATATTGAAAGCACATATGCCTCTTTGGAGGTTTTGACAATTCATGACAACATACATTGTCTCTTCGCACTTTTACCCATTATATTTCACTTATAGTCCATAGAGAGCATTGACCAAAGAATTGTGAGGATTAGCCCCTTGATGGAAGGAAAGGAATAGGATTGACTCAAGCTTCAAGCAAGAGGACTCTAAATTTTACACTTGTGAGAAATCATTTTTTGAGTCCATAGGAAAGCCAATACTATTAAAAGGGGATGAGGTATTATGATGAATTGGTTGCTCAAGTTCTTAGAGATAGCCACCAAAAACATTCACTCATTCTCCCACAAAATTTATGTCCCAAACCAAAACGGCAAAATCGATGCCACCAACTTTTCCCCCTCGTCCCTACAGATTTTTCCAGTGGCAGATCCTTTGTCAAACCCTAATCTCTCGGTACCACCAAGTTCCATATCGGTGCCACTGAAAGGATGTGACCAACTTTTTGTTGAGCAAATTCCAAGAATCGGAATTTTCGAGATTCGAGATTTCGAAACTGCTCTAGGTCATCGTATTTCTACCATCAAGATTCATATATAGGTCTCGTCACCAATTCAAAAGTTTCCACATTTAGTGCAACTCAGTACCACCGAGATTCATTTTGGTGTCACCCAGTTGGGAAATAATATTGTAGTGGTTGGATTTTGGGGGGTGCCTATATATACCCCTCCACCTCCTCTCATTCGTAGAGGAAGCACTCAGAACACATACCCACTTGCCAGATCCATTTTTGTGAGAGAGAGCCACCTACTCACGTGTTGAGACCAAGAGATTCCAACCCAACCATTTGAAACTTGATCTCTAGCCTTCCCAAGTTTATTTCCACAAATCAATCTCTCCTACCCATGCCAAATATGTGAGAGAGTGATGGAGTGTTGAGGAGACTATCTTTTGAAGCACAAGAGCAAGGAGTTCATCGTTCTACCGCATATATTACCTTTTAGAGGGTGGTGCCTCCTAGATTGGTTAGGTGCCGCTTGGGAGCCTCCTACGTCATGTTGTAGAGTTGAACCAAGAACTTTGTACAAGCAGAGGCTAGTCCTATGTGGATGTAAGCCATGGTGGAATAGACAAGGCCGCTTCCTCATGGACCCCTTCTGGGTTGAGCCCTCTGTCGACTCTCGCAGTCGTTACCCTCCATGGATTGAAGTCTTCACTAACGTGGACATACGATAGAACATCTATCGAAACCATGCCCAAAATTGTCGTGTTCATCTTTGTGTTTCATCTTCCTAAACTCTACTCCTTACTTATATGTACAATGACTTTACTTTTCGCTGCCATATTTGTTGACTAGCATGTGTAGGGTGCACTAGACTTGTTAGACTTGCTAAAATATGCCAACAATTGAATAGTTCATTCAACTCCACACAACGAAGTAGGAGGCTCCCAAGCAACACCTAACCAATCTAGGAGGCACCTCCCTTCAAAAGCTAATAGACGTGGTAGATCAATGAACTCATTGCTCTTGTGCTTCTGAAGATAGTCTCCTCAACACAAAATCACTCTCTCGCAGAATATGCATGGGTACGAGAGGTTGATTTGGTGGAAAGCAGTTTGGGGAGGCTATGGATCAAGATTCAAATGATTTGAGTGGAATATCTTAGTCTCAACACATGAGTAGGTGGTTCTCTCTCCGAAAATGGATCTTGATATGAAGTGTGTCTTCTGAGTGCTTCTCCCATGAATGAGAGGTGGGTGAAGGGGTATATATAGGCAGGAGCCAAAATCCAAATGTTACACACAAAGTGGCAAACTCGGTGACACCGAAGTTGAAAACTCGGTGGTACCGATTAGCGCAAAGGTGTAAACTTTTGAATCTCGGTGAGGCTGATATATGAAACTTGGTGGCACGGAAAAGGTGGCTAACTTTCAGATGGCCAAACTCGATGGCACGGAAAAGGTGGCTAACTGTCAGATGGCCAAACTCAATGGCACCGATATTCAAACTCGAAAATTCTGATTTTTTGTATCGAGGCACCCAAAAGTTTGTCACCCAAACTCGGCATCATCGATATGGATTCGGTTGCACCGATTTGGTGGCAGTGGCTAGGGTTTCTGTCTGAGGTCAAACTCGGTTGGTCCGAAATATGAAACTTGGTGACACCGAATTTTTGTATGTGGATTTTGACATAATGGTTATGTGGGAAAATGACTGAGTATTTTGGTGGCTAACTTAGAGCACTTGAGAAGTCAGTTCGTTTTACTACCTCACCCGTTTTTAATAGTATTGGCTTTCCTATGGACTCAAATGTCATTTCTCACAAATAGAAAATGAAGAGTATTCTAGCTTCAAGCTTGAGCCAATATTATTTCTTTCTTGCATCAAGGGGCATCTCCACATAAACCTTAGCCACAACATCTCCATGGACTGTTCTGAAATATCTAGGTAAAAGTGTTAGTCCAAGAGACAATGTATGTTGTCATGAATTATAAAAATCACTAAGGGAGCATATGTGCTTTCAATCCCCCCATTTTTGGTAATTGATGACAACATACAATAAAAGCTTCAAACAAATATAGTCACTAGAGTATGACAGCTTTGAAGGATATATGACTAATACAAGCTCCCCATATATGTGTGCAATCCCTCTTTAAAGGATAGTTGCTTTGGAATGTATGGGCATACACATAGATTAGAAAGGACAAGACAATCCATATAAATCTTGGCTATCTGCATCAAACATAAGTGAATGACGGGCTTCCATGTTCAAGATTCCCTCTTGCAAACAATATGTGCAAAAAACAAGAGATCATCATGAACAGGGGTATGATGCATATACTTACCTTAGGCTCTTAAGAACCTTAGTAGTAGGAGTACAAATGGGAAAACAAATGGTAGAAAACACAAGAGTACTCCAGTGTGAAGATGCAAAGATCTTCAAAAATACCGAGATATTGAAGACAATTTCAAATATATTTGATGATGGATATGTATCCAAACGAAATAAGGACTTTCTCCCCAAAGAATGAATATGTAGAATCACCTCTCCCCCTGAATCATAGCATGTAGATATCGGGAGTAGGTAGGGCAAGACAAGTTCAGTAAAGAGATAACAAATATATCGTAAACAATGTTATCTCTCCCCCCCTTAATATGTGAGGTTTGATACATCTCCCATAGGTAGATCTCCCCTTAGGTAGACTTTCCTTAGGAAAAGATATCTCCCCTTAGTGATATTTCTCCCTCTTTAAGTAAGATTATTGATGACATTTCTCCCATATAAGTAGGTTCGTTGGAATATGATATTCCTCCCCCCTTGGCATTAATTGCCAAAAATGTCAGAGGGTAAGGGCTCATTAAGAGAAATGGATCCTTGAGACTCCTCTCTTTCATAAGGGTTCCTTGAATTTGACTTTTCTCACCCTTGATAGTAGGTATGGGTTCATTGAAAGTTCTCCCCTTAATTATGAATTAGAGTTCCTTGAACAATCTCCTCCTGTAATGGGAATCCTGGATGATTCTGTCTCTTATATTGTAGGGGATCACTGAGGATTTCTCCCCCTAGAGAAGTTGTCTCCCCCTAGTAAAGAATGATAAGACTGATTTTGTTTCATAAAAGATTCAGTAAAAACATATAGGGCAATGAAACATGGGATCATTGATAAACTTTCTCCCCCTAAGGCAAATGGCTAGAAAATAGAAGAAAGACAAAAGAAATGAAAATATCGGAGTCACCGAGCCAAAGTGATTCGGTAGAACCAGGAATGAGATTCGGGCCTGTGGGAAAAATCAGTTGGACCGAGTTTCCCAAATCGGTGAAACCGAGTTGCAAAGAAGATCAACTCCTTAACTTGGAGATGGACAGAAAATTTTCTCAAACTTTTAAAGAAAAGAGAATAAGATACCAATTGTAAAGGATACCAACTAAGAAAGAAAAGAAGAGAAAACAAAATATATTTTTATTAAAAATGTACATACATGTACATGAGAGTTGAATGGTTCCAAGAGAGTATGCAATGACAAATGTGAACCATACAAGAAACTCCATCTAGATGTGGGACGGTGACTAGGTCACCTATATTAGAGTATTTGACTTGAGGAGTCAAGCAAGATTGCTTGATCATAGGTAATACTCATCGTTAAGCACAAAAATGGGGTTACCATTTTTCGATTAAGCATTTCAATGTCTTCATATTGATGTCGATGACGTGGCATCCAGGTGAACTTGTTGTGGATGCTCAATGTTGATGAAGATCATCTTGAGCTGGGAGCTATCCATGTCATTTTGGTTCACTTTTCACTTATAATGGTTAGTCATGCAAGGAAGAACATAATATATCCAAATGACATGAGTGAATAATTTCATGAAATGATTGTCAAGGATATGATTTTGTTGTCTTCTTCCTCCATCTTCAAAGAAGGATTGTTGATACTTGGCCATGTCAAGATTGCTTTTGATGTGATTTGATTTGCAATCTTGTGGAGTGTATTTCTTCCAAGTACATACAAAAGGTTAGATACAATACAAGGGATCATAGTTTCCAAGATATAAAATAGTCATATCAACGGCATCAAGGAATAATCAGTCAAGCCCATGCCCTTGCATGCATCCGAGTGAGTCTTGCTCAAGTTTGAAGCATCAATGATGTTCAACTCACTCCTTAAATGAAAAAACAGTTTCTCATCAAGTGGTTTGGTGAAGATATCAACTAATTGTTTGTTGGTACAAACATGCTTCAGATTGATATCTCCTTTTGCAACATGATCACGAATGAAGTGATGTCGCACTTGAATATGTTTTGTTCGAGAATGTTGCACAGTATTATAGGCAATATTAAAAGCACTTTTATTGTCACATAACAATGGAACTTTTCTAACATGATTGCCATAATCCTTAAGAGTTTGACTCATCCACAATAATTGTGCACAACATGATCCAGCAGTAATGTATTCAGCTTCGGCAGTTGATAAGGATACCGAGTTTTGTTTCTTGGACGACCAAGACACAAGAGATCTCCCAAGAAATTGACATGTACCCGAGGTGGATTTTCTGTCAACCATGTCTTTCGCATAGTCCGAGTCGGAATAGCCAACAAGATTAAAATAAGATCCCTTGGGATACCATATGCCAAAGTTTGGTGTATGTATGAGGTATCTCACTATCCTTTTCATAGCCAATAGATGACACTCTTTGGGTCCCTCTTGGTATCAGGCACACATGCAAACCCTCAACATGATGTCAGGACGAGAGGGGCGTAGATATAACAATGAACCAATCATTTATCGATAAACCTTTTGATCGACGGGTCTGTCCTCCTTAGTGAGGTCAAGATGTCCACTAGTAGGCATGGGGGTTCTCATACCTTTGCATTCTTGCATGTTGAACTTCCTGATCAACTCCTTGGTGTACTTGGTTTGAGAGATAAATGTACCCTCTCTCGACTGTTCGATTTTTAATTAAGAAAGAACTCTAGTTCACACATCATAGACATCTCATACTTCTCTGACATCAACTTTCCAAACTTTTCACTAAAATGTGGGTTAGTAGAACCAAAGATAATATCTTCCACATAGATTTGACGTACAAATAGTTTGCCCTTAACTCTTTTAGTGAATAACGTTTCATCTATTTTACCAATATCAAAACCATTTTCAATGAGATACTTCGTTAGGCATTTGTACCAAGCTCTAGGGGCTTGTTTAAGACCTTATAAAGCTTTTCGAAGTTTGTAAACATGATTAGGTTTCTTAGGGTTCACAAAGTCAGGAGGTTCTTTAACATAAACTTCCTCCTCAATTTCTCCACTGAGAAAGGCACTTTTGATGTCCATTTGGTAAAGAGTAATATCATGGTGATTGGCATAAGCGAAAAGAATGCCAATGGCTTCAAGTCTAGGGACAGGTGCATAAGTCTCATTGTAGTACATACCTTCGACTTGTGTGTATACTTGGGCTACGAGACACGCCTTGTTGCGTACGACTTGTCCATCTTCATCTTGCTTGTTTCGAAACACCCTTTTGTACCAATGATGTTCTTCTCGCCTTCGGGCTTTTCTACAAGTGTCCACACTTTGTTTCGAAACACCCTCTTGTACCAATGACGTTCTTCTCGCCTTCGTGCATGGCATTTACCCAATCTGGGTCTTGAAGGGCTTCTTCAACCTTCAAAGGTTCAATGATAGAGATAGGAATAATGCTCACAAAATTTAGCTAAATGAGATTTATAGTGATTGATTCTTTCGTTTTTAATATCTCCACAGATTTGATTCAACGGATGATCTCTATCCACTCTTGATCTAACTCTTGACAGCTTCTTCTTGTTGGATGGAGGAGCTTCTTCTTCATCATCATCATCTTGCACGTTGTCATTGACGTCATCATCTCCTTGAGGTGGTGGTGAGGAAGGTTGAGGTGTATCTTCATGATGTACTTATTCCTCTCCTTTGTCATGTTGTGTACCGCTCGTGGATGCTTCCATGTCATTTTGTAGTTCCCCTTAACGCCAAGTAGGAGCTTCCACTTTAGTTGATGAAGTACTTTCCTTCACCTCCATGGGACGAATCTTTCCAATAGATAACCCTTTGATGGCTTCTGAAGATTCCTTATATCCTACATCATTTGGCAATTGTTCAACTTGCGAACCATTAGTCTCGTCAAACTTCACATCTACCGTCTCTTCAACTTTTCGAGTGAAGTTGTTGTAGACATGGTAAGTGTGAGAGTTTGATCCATAACCGAGTAGGAAACCTTCATAAGATTTAGGAGCAAATTTAGAGCGATGATGCTTGTCAAGAACATAGCACTTAGAGCCGAATACCCGAAAGTATCCAACTTGGGGTTTGTTACCGGTGAGTAGCTCGTATGCCGTTTTACCGAGAAGCTTGTGTAGGTAAAGTCTGTTTATGGCATGACAAGCTGTTTCCACGGCTACTGCCCAAAAGTGTTTTGGAGTCTTATATTCGTCAAGCATCGTCCTTGCCATCCCTATGAGAGTTCGGTTCTTCCTCCCAACAAATCCATTTTGTTGAGGTGTGTACATCACCGAGATCTCATGTGAGATACCTTCTTCGTCAAGAAAAGTATCCACATTAGTGTTCTTGAACTCCATTCCATTGTCTCTCCGAACCTTCTTGATCTTCACTTCAAACTGATTTTGAGCTTTTCATGCGAAGTTTTGAAGATCTTTTGTACCTGTGACTTATCATCAAGAAAGAATACCCACGTAAATCTGGAAAAATCATCAACAATGACTAAACCATAAGAATTTGCACCGAGTATCTTGTAAGCATTGGGACCAAAGAGATCCATGTGAAGCAGCTCAAGTGGTCTTCTTGTAGTCATGATGTTCTTCACGGGATGACTTCCACCGACTTGATTTCCTGCTTGACAAGCACTACAAAGTCTATCCTCGTCAAAGATAACATCTTTAACACAAGAATATGATCACATTTGATAAGTTTGTCAAGATTATGCATTCCTACATGTCCTAACCTTGTGTGCCATAACCAACCTTTAGAAGATTTAGCAATAAGACATGGTTTTGGATATTTTAGAGAAATCGACGATGTATAGATCAAATCTACCAAAACTTGTAAAGACAGTTTTATGGTTGTCGCTATGAAACACTCGACAGTCAACTTTCATAAATAGCACATCGAAACCAAAGTCTGCTAGTCTAGATACACAAAGAATATTGTAGCCAAGGGATTCAACAATCATGACATTTTGAATGGAGTTGTCATGAGATACGGCCACCTTACCAAGACAAAGTACCTTACCTTTGGAGTTATCTCCAAAAGTCACATACTTTCGAGGTCCATGGTTTGGTGTAATCTCATGGAACTTGTATTTATCTCCGGTCATGTGATCGGTGCATCCACTGTCGAGAACCCACTCCTTTCAACCGGCCATGTAGTCTTTAAGGTTAGCCATAAGACTAAGGTTCCTCATGGTCTTCTCATACTCGATGTCAAACCCTTGATCTTCATTGTAGTAGCCATGCTCCACATTGTCATCATCGGATGAAGTTCCCTCATCATAAGAAACAAGAATTTCATCAGAATTTTCATAAGCTCCACATGGACAATGTTCATATTTATGCATGCGAATGGCTTCAAGAATGATATTGTTAATTGTAATGGCATCTCATTTACCACGCATGAGGTCACGAAGCTCAAATAGAATTTATCGAAATTAGGATCATTTGGCTTCATTTTGTGTAAGGCAATGCATTTGGGGACAATGATATCAAGATTTTTCAAAGAATAATTTGGATATCTTTCCTCTAAGTATTTCCACAAGGTATAAGCACACTTGAAATTTTGCATATGATTGAGCACACTTCT
This sequence comes from Hordeum vulgare subsp. vulgare, assembly GCF_904849725.1. Taxonomy (NCBI): domain Eukaryota; kingdom Viridiplantae; phylum Streptophyta; class Magnoliopsida; order Poales; family Poaceae; genus Hordeum; species Hordeum vulgare. The sequence goes on from NC_058523.1 coordinate 241,569,529, forward strand.
TGGTAATCCTCTAATGATTGGATTGACAATGTTAAGATTACCAAGCATATCAACTTCATCAAATATATCAAGCATTTTATCTTACCATTGTCTAAAATACTCACCATTGAGAATGGGCACTCTACAGCTAAAAATCCGTGAACTAACCACATTCATCTTCCTCCAATGGTGGTTAAACCAAGGTTTTGGAGACCTTGTTTTGATACCAATTGATGGATTGATAGAAGATGTGTCTAGAGGGGGGGTGAATAGACTAGTTGTCACGATAAAAATCCTAGCCTTACCAATTTTGATAGAGGGAAGGATTTCAGCAATACTAACAAGTCTAGTGCACCCTACACATGCTAGTCAACATACATGGCAGCGGAAAAGTAAATACTTTGCACATGTAAAGGAGTATGGGTTAGGAAGATCAAACGCGAAAAAGTTGACACGATGATTTTTGACATAGTTCCGATAGGTGGCGCTATCATACATCCATGTTAGTGGAGACTTCAACCCACGAAGGGTAACGACTGAGAGAGTCCATGGAGGGCTCCACCCATGAAGGGTCCATGAAGAAGCGGCCTTGTCTATTCCACCATGGCTTCCGTCCACGTAGGACTAGCCTTACTCACGGTAGATCTTTACAAATTAGGCGATCTCCTTGCCCTTACAAACATCTTAGTTCAACTCCACAACATGAAGTAGGAGGCTCTAAAGCGATACCTAAACAATCTAGGAGGCAACACCCTCCAAAAGGTAATAGATGTGGTAGATTAATGAACTCCTTGCTCTTGTGCTTCTAAAGATAGTCTTCTCGACACAAAATTACTCTCTCACAGAATATGCATGGGTAGGAGATATTGATTTGGTGGAAAGCAATTGGGGGAGGCTAGATCAAGATTCATATGATTTGAGTGGAATATCTTGGTCTCAACACATGAGTAGATGGTTCTCTCTCAGAAAATGGATCTGATATGAAGTGTGTGTTCCGAGTGCTTCTCGTACGAATGAGAGGTGGGTGAAGGGGTATATATAGGCAGCGGCCAAAATCCAACCGTTACACACAAAGTGGCAAACTCGGTGACACCAAAGTTGAAAACTTGGTGGTACCGATTAGCACAAAGGTGTGAACTTTTGAATCTCGGTGAGACCGATATATGAAACTCGGTGACACTGAAAAGGTGGCTAATGGTCAGATGGCCAATCTCGGTGGCACCGATACTCAAACTCGGAAATTCCGATTTGTGTGTCGAGGCACCCCAAAGTTGGTCACCCAAACTCGGCAGCACCGATATGGATTCGACTCCACCGATTTGGTGGCACTGGCTAGGGTTTCTATCTGAGGTCAAACTCCGTAGGTCCGAAATATGGAAGTTTGTGACACCAAATTTGTGTATGTGGATTTTGACAGAATGGTTATGTTGGAAAATGACTGAGTATTTTGGTGGCTAACTTAGAGTACTTGAGTAGTCAGTTCATTTTACTACCTCACCCCCTTTTAATAGTATTGGCTTTCCTATGGACTCAAATGTGATTTCTCACAAATAGAAAATGAAGAGTCTTCTAGTTTGATGCTTGAGCCAATAGTATTTCTTTCTTGCATCAACGGGCATCTCCACATAAACCTTAGCCACATCATCTCCATGGACTGTTCTGAGATATCTAGGTAAAAGTGTTAGTCCAAGGGACAATGTATGTTGTCATGAATTATGAAAATTACCAAGGGAGCATATGTACTTTCAGCATCGTCGCGCTAAATTTTCTCCAAAATCTCATGAAGGTTTCCTACTTGCTTACAGATTGAACTCTCACACTTAAGGTGTCTACAATAGCTTCACTCGAAAAGTTGAAGAGATGGTAGATGTGAAGTTTGATGAATCTAATGATTTGCAAGTCGAACAATTGCCAAATGATGTAGGAGATAAGGAACCTTCGGAAGCCATCGAGATCTACCTATCGGTAAGATTCGTCCCATTAAGGTGAAGGAAAGTACTCCATCAACCCAAGTGGAAGCTCCTACTTTGCGTCAAGGTGAATCACAAAACGACATGGAGGCATCCACAAGCGATACATGACATGATGAAGAACAGGAAGAAGCACAAGAGCAAGGAGTTCATCATTCTACCACATCTATTACCTTTTGGAGGGTGGTGCCTCCTAGATTGGTAAGGTGTCGCTTAGGAGCATACTACTTCGTGTTGTGGAGTTGAACCAAGAAGTTTGTACGGGCAAGGAGATCGCCTACTTCATGAAGATCTACATGAGTGAGGCTAGTCATGTGTGGATGTAAGCCATGGTGGAATAGACATGGCCTCTTTTTCGTGGACCCTTTCTGGGTGGAGCCCTCCGTGGACTCTCGCAGCCGCTACCCTTCGTGGGTTGAAGTCTCCACCAACGTGCACATACGATAGCACCACCTATCGGAACGACGCCAAAAATCGTCGTGTTCATCGTTGCGTTTGATCTTCCTAAACTCTACTCCTTACTTACATGTGCAATGTCTTTACTTTCCGCTGCCATATTTGTTGACTAGCATGTGTAGGGTGCACTAGACTTGTTAGACTTGCTAAAATGTGCCAACTATTAAAATTGGGAAAACGCTAGGATTTTAATTTATGAAAGTAGTCTATTCACCCCCATCTAGACACCCCTTCTATAGATCCAACACATATCTTGCTCTTACAATTCTTAATGTGTTTGTACAGCCTTGATGGTCCCCAGTTGCAATAGAATACAATGAAAGAAGAGGCAATGCTTACAAAGAATAATACATGCAACACAACTGGATGTTTCTATTGATTTCTTTGCATTGTTCAAAGTTACATGTGTTATGAGGAAGTTTAAAAAACATATGGAGCCAAGAGAAAAAAAATCTTGTGTCGGCGACAATTTTTTTAAGAGTAGGTAGGAAACCGGTGAGAAAAAATCAGTGCTCATATTCAACAACTGAACATGAAAGAAGCAATATAAAAATTGGAAGGAAAATGTGACAACTACTGAATCACCGACTGTAGGAATAATGTTGCAACCATAGTCACCAAAAGCACGATCAGTCCTCAAGTCGCTTGGGATAGGTAGAAAAATAAGTGCTTGATCACCCTCATTAGCTTTGTCAAGTGGAAGGATTGACCAATAATATGCTACTTCCAACAAAACATTGGTCATTCCATGTCTGATTCATTCTTTTAGCATCCAAACAACCATATCATCAAATCACACTAGTATAAGTGTTTAATGGATAGTGAGTTAATGTGATTACATGATTTATAATTACCAAAAACAGATAAATATATACTGATTACAAAAAACATACCTAAACCCCATCCTTCTTCAAAATTCCCAATATCTATGGATTCAGGACCGACAGTGCAATATCTAGCTATAAAAGGTTCTTAGTCTGAAGTAACGTAGAAATAAATACTTCGGATTCATAGCATAAAGAAACTGAACTAAGTACTTGCTTCATCCCCGAGAAGAACAAAAAAGATAATGCAAACTGTCTGTTAAAACTGAATTGAGCAAGACCATTGATAATTGCATTGGTTGGGCATTTCATAGCAACCTATATCCTCTGCTCGTGCATGCCATGTCGGATAGAAACAGCAATGAGACATAGCAATTAGTGGGGCTTACTGGACAGAAAGAGAATAGTGTGATTCCTAGTTTGATCAGAAAAGAAGTAGAAGATTAATAAGTTAGTTGAGGTACAGGACCAGGCACGCCGCTATGACCGCCTCCATGAGCTCCAGCTGCTCACCTGAGCTGCAGCAGGTGTACTATCACAGGCGAGCATGCCAATGAGATGGCGAAGTCCACACCAGAAGGTGTACCCTCTACCTCAAATTAACAGATTCAAAAGGAATTTTGAAATGATTTGAATCCACGTAATCAACTTCCATGGATCAAAAGCACATGCTAGAGTCTAATTTGATTTGCAAAACCTTTTGAACTACCAACTGCTAAGTTTCATCCAAGCACAAAATATATTTTAGGCAGAAGCTCACCTCGATAGTAGATTGGAAATTTCTTGATAATTTCGGTTCCATGTAGTTGTTCCAAACTTCAATCAAAAAAATTCTCAACCACTCACAAGGCTCTATTGGAGTGGTAGGCTACAACACAGGTAAAATGAGCATGACCATCTTCATAAACAAAATATAACATAAATAGATGAAGGGAACAACACATACTATTGTGTTCAGTATAAGGTGCTTCCATCTTTTGTTCCAAACTTCTATAGCCATCTTCCATTTAAGCCTCCATACTGCATTAGGATACATAAGGGTGCGAACTAAGAAGACAAACAAACAATTAGGGACCCACATAAAATGTTGTTCGCTGCTAATCTCACATTCAAAATCATTCTTTGCACTTAAAATACAAAACGAATCAGAACTTTCGAATTAAAAAAGCTATAGTTCAGACTTTGTTTCTCTTTTAGAAATTACGAAGTATCTTGTGAACGACCAAGATGAGACATTATACATTCTATACTAAAAGTAAGATGACATCAAACGAGCTATGAATCCATTCATGATGTGACCAACACATGGGAAAGAATCATCACCTACGTGAATGGTCGCCGGGAAGGTGGGTGAGCGAGTCTGGGACAACGGGGTCCTCGGGCCGCCTGTCTGTTCTGATGGGCCAAACTCTTGGGCATGTTCAACCGTCATTGGAGGTATTGTAATAAAGATGGACTCTACCAATGACTTGGCGTACAATCCAAGGCGGTGTGGCAATCGACATATTCCTTCCTTATTGTAACTAACTTTGTGTAACCCTAGCACCTATGGTATCTATATAAACTAGGGGGGCCTAGTTCGTAGGACACGTTGAGCTCATCATAATTAGGGTTTAGACCACAACATCTGATCTCAAGATAGATCAACTCTGTACTCTATACTACTTCATCATATAACAAGAGCAGGACGTAGGGTTTACCTCCATCACGAGGGCCCGAACCTGGGTAAAACATTGCCTCCTTCGTCCCGTGCTACCCATTGATCAAAGATCCATAGTTCGGACCCCCTACTCGAGATTAGTAAGTTGTGACACCAACATTGGTGCTTTCATTGAGAGCCTGATGTGGAACTATGGAAGGATGAATGGCTCGCCTCATCATTAAAGACGACATCCGCACCGGGGACATTTTCATCCCTGGGCATATCTCTGCGTTCGGCAGCGTGGTGTTGCATGCCGACCCGACCGGTCGCTTAGAGCGGATCGAAAGCCTTGCCCCCGATCAAGAGATTAGGTTCGGGAACTTAGAGTTCGTCGTTGATCCCCAGGTAGACCTTATTCTAACAACACCTCTGAGCTTTCATGCCTTGGCATCAGAGGAGGTGGATCTCGTACTTGAGACAGCTCCTCACCAAGCTTAGGTCTCAAATACTGAGTCAGGCGCTTTATGCGGATCATCGGGGGGTGAACGCAACTCGAGCGTGGCTCCGAATATTCGAAAGATGAAGATGCCTCTGGTTGGTACCATGGATTTTAGACGCACGGACGCCGTGAAGGTCAAGTAATTTGACGAGGTGCTTGGACGAATTCAAGCCATGGGAGTGTCCAATGACCAAGCATCGATCTACGACCAGATCGGGATTAGATCCGATGACACGGAAATCCATAGCCCACCTATCACTCACTTGATCACCACTGTTGAGGAACCAGTGGAAGGTTTGCTCTCCCAACCACCAGAACTCAGAACCATCTGTGTCCCGGTAACAGGTAACCCAAACTCTCCATGCCATCCAGCAATCGACTTATGCTCCGAACTCAGTTCGGAATGCAAGACCTCATGTCGGGCCGGCCGTCCAGGCTTGAACTCGACACTCCAAAGTCCTCAATGGTTTGGATACGATTGGCAGTACCACAGGCACGTGTATTGTCAAAACACCAAACGTTTTCCCACCCACCCCTAATATAGGCGTCATCCAAGCATCTCAGAAAGGCCTAGCATGCGGGACCTCCACCGCGTCTGGCAAGAGCCAAGGGAAACAGTCCAACACTTCTGGGCTAGATTCCTACTAACCATAAACCAGATACCAGATTGCAACGGCGAGGATATTATAAACATATCCAGGTATAACTGCCATGATGACATAATTTTAAACGCCCTCACCTGCCGCCGCATACGAAACCTTACTGAGCTGTCTACATTGATACGTAAATACTGTGCCTTGGAAAGCACTGGCAGTCTCAGCAATTGCAAGTGGAACCAATCCGCACTAAGCAGCCTAGAGAAGCTCAGAAGAAGCACGTGCCCCAAGAACAACTAATCGAGTGCGGGCCCTCAGGGAAGAAGAATAAACCCCTTGATGGATCCCAAACCGTACTTGATAAACTACTGGACAACCCATGTCCTATACATTCTGCATTACCCAACATTGTCACAACCCACATGCTTTGAGCTTGTTGGATTGTCAGGCAGGTGGCCAAAAGCGGAGAGGCTATCCTCAGGACTCAACCACCGCAGGGGCGTTCATCCAAAGTGCATCACAACAGTGTCGACATACTCACAATTTACGATACTTTCTCCTTAAATAATCAAAGGAAAAGGCCTCAATGAGAAACCGACCAGATAATCATGGTGGCAGCAATAAACCCTTGGACAAACACGCTTATAACCTTCATGGAGGAAGACAAGCCTGGAATACGTTCTAACCAAACACCTGCCGCATTAGTCCTCATTCCTATTATAGTTGGTTTCAAACTATCCAAGGTACTAATGGATGGCGGCAGTGGCTTAAACCTCATTTATGAGGATACCTTGCAAAAAATGTAGTTCGACACATCTAACGTCGAATGGAGCAATACAACCTTTCGGGGAATTATCCCAAGAAGATAAGCGCGATGAAGAGGCAGAGTCTCCCTCAATGTAGTATTCGGCACCCATGAGAATTACAGGTTCGCGGAACTCATCTTTTATATTGTACTCTTCAAAAGCGGCTATCACACTCTTTCGGGACGATAAGCCTTCACCGGATTTCACGCCATACCCAATTATGGGTACATGAAACTCAAAATGCCGGGGCCTAACGGTATCATCACCCTCATAAGTGACCCGGAAAGAGCTTTGCGGGATGAGTATAAAACCACAACGCTTGCCCTCGAGGCAGTTTCGGAGGCCCTAGGGGCTGAGGAACTCGCCGAACTAAGATCGGTGGTCAACAATGATGATGTAACTCTTAGCAAGAGTCCCAAATCCACATCCTTCGAGCCCGCTGATGAGATAGTCAAATTTCAAGTGCACCCCACAAACACGACTCACTATGTTTCCTTGACGCCTACTCCAAATACCATCAAATAAAGATAAACAAACCCGATCAGGCTGCAACTACCTTCATCACTACATATGGGCCATTCTGCTTCAACACAACGCCCTTCGGGTTAAAAACATAGGTGCCACATATCAACGCATGGTTCAGACATGCCTAGAAAAACAAATTGACAAAACAATTGAGGCATATGTGGATGATGTGGTCCAACTGAGCACAACTCGACCCTGCGGTCGATGAAGCATTGCACACATTCTTACGAGAAAATTTGTATATATTTGCCTGGCACCCTTCGGATACGCCAGTAATCCCACGAAGAGTGGTCGAGCACAGCTTGAATATAATCGATGGATTCAAGCTAGTCAAACAGACATTACGTCGCTTCTCCGAGCCCAAGTGTCAAGCCAACGGCACTCTCCGAGCCCAAGTGTCAAGCCAAGCTAATCAAATAGCGAGTAACGGCAGTGGTAAGGAACAGAAGTAGTGACAACAGTAGCAAGTAGCAACAGAGCAAGCGACAGTAGCAGCAGCAGAGCAAGACAAGTAACAGCAGCAGTAGGACAAACTCGTAGGCAATGGGTCGCTGATTTGTTTGGATGATATTCATCATGCAACAGTTATAATACGGAGAGATATGTGGCTAGCTCCCGTTCGTCAATGTGATGTAGGCATGCATTCCGTGTGTCGTCATACATGCTTAGGGAAAAGAACTTACATGACATCTATTGTCCATCCCTCCCGTGGCAGCGGGGTCCAAAAGGAAACTACGGGATATTAAGGTTCTCCTTTTAATAAAGAACCGGACCAACGCATTAGCACTTGGTGAACACATGAACTCCTCAAACTATGGTCATCACCGGGAGTTGTTCCGGTTATTTTCACTCCGGGGTTGCCGGATCATAACACATAGTAGGGAACTACAACTTGCAAGATCGGATCTAAAACACACATATATTGGTGACAACATAATAATTTCAGATCTAAAATCATGGCACTCGGGCCCTAGTGACAAGCATTAAGCATGGCAAAGTAGTAGCAACATCAATCTCAGAACATAGTGGATACTAGGGATCAATCCCCATCAAAAGTAACTCGATTACATGATAGATCTCATCCTACTCATCACCGCCCAGCGAGCCTACGAATAGATTACTCACGAATGACGAAGAGCTTCATGGAGTTGGAGAGGGAAGAAGGTTGATGATGACGATGGCGACGATTTCCCCTCTCCGGAGCCCAAAACGGACTCCAGATCTGCCCTCCACAAGAAGAACACACTGTGGCGGCTCCTCCGTATCGCAAACGCAACGAAATCTTCTCTTTTTATTTTTTCTGGGACGAAAGTGAACTTATAGAGCAGAGATTGGGGGCGGCAGAGCCGTGTGGGCCCCACAAGCTTGCCCACCGCCACCAGGGGGTGGCGGTGGCAGGGCTTGTGGCCCACTGGCCCAGCCCCTCAGGTGGATCTTTGCGCAGGTATTTTTCTTATTTTCCAAAAATGTTCCCCGTAAATTTTCAGGACGTTCTGAGAACTTTGATTTCTGCACATAAATAACACCAAGGCAATTCTGCTGAAAACAGCGTCAGGCCAGGTTAGTTCCATTCAAATCATACAAATTAGAGTCCAAAACAAGGGCAAAAGAGTTTGGAAAAGTATATACGATGGAGACATATCAACTCCCCCAAGCTTAAAACCTTGCTTGTCCTCAAGCAACTCAGTGGACAAACTGAGAGAGAAAGAAAAACTTTGACAAACTCTGTTTGATCTTGTTGTTGCAACTATGTCTAACTCATAACAAAAATTTCAGCAAGATCACAAGTTAACCACATAAGCAATTAACACAAAGGTCTCACGGTAAACTAATATCAATGGCATAATCAGCTAACGACCAAATAATAATGAGTTTCAAATACCAACACTTCAATCAAAGCAAGCATGAAGCAATATGAATAGGTGGTATCTCGCTAGCTCTTTCTGAGACCGCAAAACATAAATGCAGAGCACTTTCAAAGATCAAGGGCTGACTAAACATTGTAATTCATAGCAACGAAGATCCAGTCATAGTCATACACAATATCAATCAAAAGCAAAGCATAAAAATGACATAGGTGCTCTCTAATTGGTGCTTATAGAAGAAGAGGATGACTCGTCAGGAAAATAAATAGACAGGCCCTTCGAAGAGGGAAGCATTGATTTGTAGAGGTGCCAGAGCTCAAGCTTTGAAAATAGAGATAATAATTTTGGGTGGCATGCTTTCATTGTCAATGCAATGACCAAGAGTTCTCAATATCTTCCATGCTACTCATGTTATAGGTGGTTCCCAAACAGAAAAGTAAAGTTTTAACTCCCCCACCACCAATCAATCACACTCCACGGCTAGCCGAATCCTCGGGTACCGTCCATACTAACATCAATCCGGGGGAGTCTTGTTTTACAATTATGTTTTTGATTTAAGTGTGGAACTGGGCATTCCAATTACCGGCCCCTTTCTCGTGAATGACAGTGAATAAACACATGTCGAGGATAACACTCCTAGCATGGAAGATACCAATAGCCCTCTGTCACCACATGAGTGGTTCGGGCATGCAAAACAGATTATTTCTTGAAGGTTTAGAGAGTGGCACATGCAAATTTACTTGGAACGGCAGGTAGATACCGCAAAATAGGTAGGTATGGTGGACTCTCGTGGAAAAACTTTTGGGTTTATGGAAGCGGATGCACAAGCAGTATTCCGCTTAGTACAAGTGAAGGCTAGCAAAAGACTGGGAAGCGACCAACTAGAGAGCGACAACAGTCATCAAGATGCAATGAGTTTGACTAACATTGAATGCAAGCATGAACAGGATATAAATCACCATGAACACGAACATCATAGAGGCTATGTTGATTTTGTTTCAACTACATGCATGAACATGCGCCAAGTCAAGCTACTTGAATCATTCAAAGGAGAATACCATCCTATCATACTATATCATAGTCATCTCAAAATCTATGTTGGCATTCAAGACAAACCATTATAAACTCTCAGCTAAATAAGCATGGCATCAGAAACTATGATCTCTAAGTTGTCATTGCAAACATGGTTCTCTCACAACAAAGCTGAATCTGGATCGACAAGCTAGTCATATTTACAAAAACAAAATAGATAGAGTTCATACTAGCTTTTCAGTCTCAGTCACTTCATCATATATCATCATTATTGCCTTTCACTAAACAGGTATGCATGCAAGAGCCACTAAACATTGTAACCAATATCTTCTACCTTGACCCAAAGAAAAAGAAAAGTATTTACACGGGAAAGCTCCCAACAAGCAAAAGAAGAAAGAAAAAACTTTTTGGGTTTTCTCAAAAGGACACAAAACAAGAAAACAAAGATAAACTAGCATGGATAATACAGTGGCAAAGTGTAAACACCGGCTAACAAAGTGGAAGCATAAGCATGAATGTAAAGTCGGTGAGAACATGCACTCCCCCAAGCTTAGGCTTTTGGCCTAGCTTGGTCTACTGTTGGAAATATGCCCTAGAGGCAATAATAAATTAGTTATTATTATATTTCTTAGTTCATGATAATCGTTTATTATCCATGCTATAATTGTATTGATTGGAAACACAATACTTGTGTGGGTACATAGACAAAACACTGTCCCTAGTAAGCCTCTAGTTGACTAGCTCGTTGATCAAAGATGGTCAAGGTTTCCTGGCCATAGGCAAGTGTTGTCACTTGATAACGGGATCACATCATTAGGAGAATCATGTGATGGACTAGACCCAAACTAATAGACGTAGCATGTTGATCGTGTCATTTTGTTGCTACTGTTTTCTGCGTGTCAAGTATTTGTTCCTATGACCATGAGATCATATAACTCAATGACACCGGAGGAATGCTTTGTGTGTATCAAACATTGAAACGTAACTGGGTGACTATAAAGATGCTCTACAGGTATCTCCGAAGGTGTTAGTTGAGTTAGTATGGATCGAGACTGGGATTTGTCACTCCGTGTGACGGAGAGGTATCTCGGGGCCCACTCGGTAATACAACATCACACACAAGCCTTGCAAGCAATGTGACTTAGTGTAAGTTGCGGGATCTTGTATTACGGAACGAGTAAAGAGAATTGCCGGTAAACGAGATTGAAATAGGTATGCGGATAGTGACGATCGAATCTCGGGCAAGTAACATACCGAAGGACAAAGGGAATGACATACGGGATTATATGAATCCTCGGCACTGAGGTTCAAACGATAAGATCTTCGTAGAATATGTAGGATCCAATATGGGCATCCAGGTCCTCTATTGGATATTGACCGAGGAGTCTCTCGAGTCATGTCTACATAGTTCTCGAACCCGCAGGGTCTGCACACTTAAGGTTCGACGTTGTTTTATGCGTATTTGAGTTATATGGTTGGTTACCGAATGTTGTTCGGGGTCCCGGATGAGATCACGGACGTCACGAGGGTTTCCGGAATGGTTCGGAAATGAAGATTGATATATAGGATGACCTCATTTGGTTACCGGAAGGTTTTCGTGCATTACCGGAAAAGTTTCGGGCTCATCGGTAGTGTACTGGGAGTGCCGGGAGGGGTGCCGGGGACCATCAGGAGGGGTATCACGCCCCAAGGGGTCTCATGGGCTATGGGAAGAGATAAAGCAGCCCCTGGTGGGCTGGAATAAGTTCCCACTAAGGCCCAAAAGGTTTGAGAAGGAAAAAACACAAGGTGGAAAGAGTTTCCAAGTGGGAAGGTGGAATCTTACTCCAAGTAGGATTGGAGTAGGACTCCTCCACCTCCAATTTCGGCCAAACCTTTAGGTTTTGAGGCTGCCTCCTCCCCTCCCTCCCTCCTATATATAGTGGGCTTTTAGGGCTGATTTGAGACAACTTTTGCCACGGCAGCCCGACCACATACCTCCACGGTTTTACCATTAGATCGCGTTTCTGCGGAGCTCGGGCGGAGCCCTGCTGAGATTAGATCACCACCAACCTCTGGAGCGCTGTCACGCTGCCGGAGAACTCATCTACCTCTCCGTCTCTCTTGCTGGATCAAGAAGGCCGAGATCATCGTCGAGCTGTACGTTTGCTGAACGCGGAGGTGCCGTCCGTTCGGCACTAGATCGGAGCGGATCGTGGGACGGATCGCGGGACGGTTCGTGGGACGGTTCGCGGGGCGGATCGAGGGACGTGAGGACGTTCCACTACATCAACCGCGTTTCTTAACGCTTCTGCTGTGCGGTCTACAAGGGTACATAGATCACTCATCCCCTCTCGTAGATGGACATCACCATGATAGGTCTTCGTGCGCGTAGGAAAATTTTTGTTTCCCATGCGACGTTCCCCAACAGTGGCATCATGAGCTAGGTTCATGCGTAGATGTCTTCTCGAGTAGAACACAAAAGTTTTTGTGGGCGGTGATGTGCGTTTTGCTGCCCTCCTTAGTATTTTCTTGATTCCGCAGTATTGTTGGATTGAAGCGGCTTGGACAGACATTACTCGTACGCTTACGAGAGACTAGTTTCATCGCTACGAGTAACCCCGTTGCTCAAAGATGACTGGCAAGTGTCAGTTTCTCCAACTTTAGTTGAATCGGATTTGACAGAGGAGGTCCTTGGATGAGGTTAAATAGCAACTCATATATCTCCGTTGTGGTGTTTGCGTAAGTAAGATGCGATCCTACTAGATACCCATGGTCACCACGTAAAACATGCAACAACAAAATTAGAGGACGTCTAACTTGTTTTTGCAGGGTATGCTTGTGATGTGATATGGCCAACGATGTGATGTGATATATTGGATGTATGAGGTGATCATGTTGTAATAGTTAATATCGACTTGCACGTCGATGGTACGGCAACCGGCAGGAGCCATAGGGTTGTCTTTAAACTAATGTTTGTGCTTGCAGATGCGTTTACTATATTGCTAGGACGTACCTTTAGTAGTAATAGCATGAGTAGCACGACAACCCCGATGGCGACACGTTGATGGAGATCATGATGATGGAGATCATGGTGTGACGCCGGTGACAAGAAGATCGTGTCGGTGCTTTGGTGATGGAGGTCAAGAAGCGCATGATGATGGCCATATCATGTCACTTATGAATTGCATGTGATGTTAATCCTTCATGTACCTTATCTTGCCTAGAACGACGGTAGCATTATGAGGTGATCTCTCACTAAAATTTCGAGACGAAATTGTGTTCTCCCCGACTGTGCACCGTTGCGACAGTTCTTCGTTTCGAGACACCACGTGATGATCGGGTGTGATAGACTCAACGTTCACATACAACGGGTGCAAAACAGTTGCACACGCAGAACACTAGGGTTAAGCTTGACGAGCCTAGCATGTGCAGACATGGCCTCGGAACACATGAGACCGAAAGGTCGAGCATGAATTGTATAGTTGATATGATTAGCATAGAGATGCTTACCACTGAAACTATTCTCGACTCACGTGATGATCGGACTTGAGATAGTGGATTTGGATCATGTACCACTCAAATGACTAGAGAGATGTACTTTTTGAGTGGGAGTTCTTAAGTAATATGATTAATTGAACTAATTGTCATGAACATAGTCTAATGGTCTTTGCGAATTACGATGTAGCTTGCGCTATAGCTCTACTGTTTTTATATGCTCCTAGAGAAAATTTAGTTGAAAGTTGATAGTAGCAAATTTTGCAGAGGATTGTCCTCGTTGCTGCGCAGAAGGCTTATGTCCTTAATGCACCACTCGGTGTGCTGCACCTCGAGCGTCGTCTGTGGATGTTGTGAACATCCGACATACACGTTTCTGATGACTACACGATAGTTCAGTGCAAAATACTTAATGGCTTAGAAGCAAGGCACCGAAGACGTTTTGAAACGTCACGGAACATAAGTGATGTTCTAAAGAGATGAAATTGTGATTTCATGCTCGTGGCCTTGTTAAGAGGTACGAGACCTCCAACAAGATTCTTCGTCCACAAAGTAAAGGAGAAAAGCTCAATCGTTGAGCGTGTGCTCAGATTGTCTGAGTACGACAATCACTTGAATCAAGTGGGAGTTAATCTTCCATATGAGATAGTGATGGTTCTCCAAAGTCACTGCCACCAAGCTGTGAGAGCTTCGTGATGAACTATAACATATCAAGGATAGATACAATGATCCTTGAGCGATTCGCGATGTTTGACACTGCGAAAGTAGAAATCAAGAAGGAGCATCAATATTTGATGGTTTGTAAAAACACTAAGTTTCAAGAAAGGCAAGGGCTAGAAGGGATACTTCGTGAAACGGCAAAACAGTTGCTGCACTAATGAAGAGACCCAAGATTAAACCCAAACCGGAGACTAAGTGCTTCTGTAATGAGGGGAACAGTCACTGAGGCGGAGCAACTCTAGATACTTGGTAGATAAGAAGGCTGGCAATAGTCGAAAGAAGTGTATTTGATATACATGATGTTGATGTGTACTTTACTAGTACTCCTAGTAGCATGAGGGTATTGGATACCGGTTCGGTTGCTAAGTGATTAGTAACACGAAATGAAAGCTACGGCATAAACGAAGACTAGCTAAAGGCGAGGTGACGATACGTGTTGGAAGTGTTTCCAAGGTTGATATGATCAAACGTCGCACGCTCCCTCTACCATCGGGATTGGTGTTAAACCTAAATAATTGTTATTTGGTGCTTGCATTAAGCATGAACATGATTGGATCGTGTTTATTGCAATACGATTATTCATTTAAAGGAGAATAATGGTTACTCTATTTTCTTGAATATTCACCTTCAATGGTTTATTGAATCTCGATCGTAGTGTTACACATGTTTATGATATTGGTGCCAAAAGATACGAGTTAATGATGATAGTACCACTTACTTGTTGCACTGCCGCTTGAGTCATGTTAGTATAAATTGCATGAAGAGGCTCCATGCTGATGGATCTTTGTACTCACTTGATTTCGAATCACTAGTGACATGCAAATCATACCACATGAGCAAGGCCTTGTTTTTCATTGAGATGAAATAAGATAGTAACTTGTTGGAAGTGATACATTTTGATGTATGCAGACCAATGGGTGCTGAGGCACGTAGTGAATATCATTATGTTCTTACTTCACTGACGATTTGAGTAGATACAAGAGTATTTACTTAATGAATCACAAGTCTGAAATGTTGAAAAGTTCAATTCCGTTTCAGAGTGAAGTTCGTCGTAACAAGAGGATAAACTGTCTACGATATGATCATGGAAATGAATATCTGAGTTACGAGTTTTGGTACGTAGTTAAGACAATTTGGAAATTGTTTTGTAGTTCATGCCACCTGGAACATCATAGTGTGATGATGTGTCTGAACGTCATAGCCATACACTATTTGGTATGGTGCATACTATGATGTCTCTTATCGAATTACCACTATCGTTTATGGGTTATGCATTAGAGACAACCGCACTCACTTTAAATAGGGCACCGCGTATTTGCGTTGAGATGACACAGTAAAGACTGAGGTTTAGAGAAATCTAAACTGTCATTTCTTGAAAGTTTGGGGCTTCGACACTTATGTGAAAAAGTTTCAGTTTGATAAGCTCGAACCCAAAGCGGATAAATGCATCTTCATAGGATATCCAAAACAGTTGGGTACATCTCCTATCTCAGATCCGAAAGCAAAGTGTTTGTTTCTAGAAACGGATCCTTTCTCGAGGAAAGGTTTCTCTCGAAAGAATTGAGTGGGAGGGTAGTAGAACTTGATGAGGTTATTGAACCATCACTTCAACCAGTGTGTAGCAGGGCGCAGGAAGTTGTTCCTGTGGCGCCTACACCAATTGAAGTGGAAGCTGATGATGGTGATCATCAAGCATCGAATCAAGTTACTACAAGCCTCGTAGGTCGACAAGGTCGCGTACTACTGCAGAGTGGTACGGTAACCCTGTCTTGGAGGTCATGTTGTTGAGCAACAGTGAACCTACGAGTTATGGAGAAAGCAATGGTGGGCCCGGATTCCGACAAATGGCTGGAAGCCATGAAATCCGAGAGAGGATCCATGTGTGAAAACAAAGTGTAGACTTTGGTAGAACTACTTGATGGTCATAGGACTATTGAGTAAAATGGATCATTAAAAGAAGACAGACGATGATGGTGATAAGTCACTATTAAGAAAAGCTCGACTTGTCACAAAGATGTTTTCGACAAGATCAAACAGTTGACTATGATGAGACTTTCTCACTCGTAGCGATGCTAAAGGTCTGTTAGAATTATGTTAGTTGTTGATGCATTATTTATGAAATATTGCATGTAGGATGTCAAAACATTGTTTCCTCGACGGTTTCCTTGAGCAAACATTGTATGTGATACAACCAGAAGGTTTTGTCGATCCTAAAGATACTAGCAAGTATGCAAGCTCCAGTGATCCTTCAATGGACTGGTGAAAGCATCTCGGAGTTGGAATATACACTTTGATGAGATGATCAAAGATTTTGGGTTTGTACAAGGTTTATGAGAAACTTGTATTTCCAAAGAAGTGAGTGGGAGCACTATAGAATTTCTGATAAGTATACGTGGTTGACATATTGTGGATCAGAAGTAATGTAGAATTTCTGTAAAGCATACAAGGTTGTTTGAAAGAAGTTTTCAAAGGAGTACCTGGATTACGCTACTTGAACGTTGAGCATCAAAGATCTATGGAGATAGATCGAAAGCACTTAATAGAAGTTTCAACAAGATGCATGCCTTGACAAGTTTTTGAAAGAGTTCAAAATAGATCAACAAAGAAGGAGTTCTTGGTTGCGTTGTGAGGTGTGAATTTGAGTAAGACTCAAAACCCGACCACGGCAGAATAAAGAGAATAGACGAAGGTCGTCTTCTATGCCTTAGCCGTAGAATCTAAAGTATGCCATGATGTGTACCGCACCTGATGTGTGCCTTGACTCAAAGTATGTTGAGAGGTACAGAGAGTGATCCATGATTGAATCACTAGCAGCGGTCAAAATTTATCCTTAGTAACTAATGGACTAAGGAATTTTTCTCGATTATGGAGGTGGTTAAAGACTTTGTCGTAAAGGGTTACGTCAATGCAAGCTTTGACACTAATCCGAATAACTATGAGTAGTGAAACGGATTCGTATAGTAGAGTAGATATTTGGAGCATTTCCGAATAGCACGTAGTAGCAGCATCTATAAGATGACATAAAGATTTGTAAAGAACGCACGGATCTGAAAGTTTCAGAACCGTTGACTGAAACCTCTCTCACGAGCAAGACGTGATCAGACCCCATAACTATATGGGTGTTGGATTCGTTGGAATCACATGGTGATGTGAACTAGATTATTGACTCTAGTGCAAGTGGGAGACTGTTGGAAATATGCCCTAGAGGCAATAATAAATTAGTTATTATTATATTTCTTAGTTCATGATAATCGTTTATTATCATGCTATAATTGTATTGATTGGAAACACAATACTTGTGTGGGTACATAGACAAAACACTGTCCCTAGTAAGCCTCTAGTTGACTAGCTCGTTGATCAAAGATGGTCAAGTTTTCCTGGCCATAGGCAAGTGTTGTCACTTGATAACGGGATCACATCATTAGGAGAATCATGTGATGGACTAGACCCAAACTAATAGACATAGCATGTTGATCGTGTCATTTTGTTGCTACTGTTTTCTGCGTGTCAAGTATTTGTTCCTATGACCATGAGATCATATAACTCAATGACACCGGAGGAATGCTTTGTGTGTATCAAACGTCGCAACGTAACTGGGTGACTATAAAGATGCTCTACAGGTATCTCCGAAGGTGTTAGTTGAGTTAGTATGGTCGAGACTGGGATTTGTCACTCCGTGTGACGGAGAGGTATCTCGGGGCCCACTCGGTAATACAACATCACACACAAGCCTTGCAAGCAATGTGACTTAGTGTAAGTTGCGGGATCTTGTATTACGGAACGAGTAAAGAGAATTGCCGGTAAACGAGATTGAAATAGGTATGCGGATAGTGACGATCGAATCTCGGGCAAGTAACATACCGAAAGACAAAGGGAATGACATACGGGATTATATGAATCCTCGGCACTGAGGTTCAAACGATAAGATCTTCGTACAATATGTAGGATCCAATATGGGCATCCAGGTCCGCTATTGGATATTGACCGAGGAGTCTCTCGGGTCATGTCTACATAGTTCTCGAGCCCGCAGGGTCTGCACACTTAAGGTTCGACATTGTTTTATGCGTATTTGAGTTATATGGTTGGTTACCGAATGTTGTTCGGGGTCCCGGATGAGATCACGGATGTCACGAGGGTTTCCAGAATGGTCCGGAAATGAAGATTGATATATAGGATGACCTCATTTGGTTACCGGAAGGTTTTCGTGCATTACCGGAAAAGTTTCGGGCTCATCGGTAGTGTACTGGGAGTGCCGGGAGGGGTGCCGGGGACCATCAGGAGCGGTATCACGCCCCAAGGGGTCTCATGGGCTATGGGAAGAGATAAAGCAGCCCCTGGTGGGCTGGAATAAGTTCCCACTAAGGCCCATAAGGTTTGAGAACGAAAAAACACAAGGTGGAAAGAGTTTCCAAGTGGGAAGGTGGAATCTTACTCCAAGTAGGATTGGAGTAGGACTCCTCCACCTCCAATTTCGGCCAAACCTTTAGGTTTTGAGGCTGCCTCCTCCCCTCCCTCCCTCCTATATATAGTGGGCTTTTAGGGCTGATTTGAGACAACTTTTGCCACGGCAGCCCGACCACATACCTCCACGGCTTTACCTCTAGATCGCGTTTCTGCGGAGCTCGGGCGGAGCCCTGCTGAGATTAGATCACCACCAACCTCTGGAGCGCTGTCACGCTGCCGGAGAACTCATCTACCTCTCCGTCTCTCTTGCTGGATCAAGAAGGCCGAGATCATCGTCGAGCTGTACGTGTGTTGAACGCGGAGGTGCCGTCCGTTCGGCACTAGATCGGAGCGGATCGTGGGACGGATCGCGAGACGGTTCGTGGGATGGTTCGCGGGGCGGATCGAGGGACGTGAGGACGTTCCACTACATCAACCGCGTTTCTTAACGCTTCTGCTGTGCGGTCTACAAGGGTACGTAGATCACTCATCCCCTCTCGTAGATGGACATCACCATGATAGGTCTTCGTGCGCTTACGAAATTTTTTGTTTCCCATGCGACGTTCCCCAACATCTACTCCCATGGATGGTCCTGAAGAAACCCAAAATCATAATGAGTGTTATAAGGGAGTGTTGCAGCCACTGCCTGAATAGCTGCCTCGCGAAGTCGAGCAGCCGTCGCCTCCCTCTCATACTCCTCTGCCTCTCCTATGGTTATGTAGTATCTTCGTTTTACCTGAAAGTCAAAGAAAGCAGGAGCAGGAACGGTAATATGGAAAACACGTTGTCGGTTAAATATCAAGCAGTATAGGAGGGATCCATGATCTCTCTCAAGGAACTGGTAGCGTGTCAGAGCGACACGATCAAGGTAGGCTGTACGGAGAGGAGGGTCTTCTGAACGGATGGATATTCCAAGAAAATCTGCTAAGCGTGTAGCATAAACTCCACCAAAGAAATCCCCCTCACTGGCATTTTTATTCAGCCTCCTTGCTATTATAGCTCACATATTGAAGCTCCTATCACCTGTCACTGCGCTCTTAAGGATACTAAGGTCGGAAGCGCATAGGTGACAATGTGCACCCTTGCCGTTAATGCACCTACCTATGAAGAGGGCAAAGTAGCGCAAGGCAGGGAAATGGATGCTTCCTATGGTGGCTTGCATGATATCTCTGGTTTCTCCAACAGTTATACTGGAGACAAAGTCTCTGACCGAAGATTTAGAAGGATCATTAATTCTACCCCCATCGGGTATCTTGCAAATCCTATTGAAATCCTCCAAATCCATGGCGTAGGATTTATCGTACAGATCAAACAGTATGGATGAGTCACGACCAACTGAAAATTTTAATCTACGCACGAAAGAGGCAGTGAGCATAGCATACTGTTCACATTTATTTGAGAGGAATTCTTCTAACCCGGCATTGCGGACAAGTGTATCAAACTCATCCTTGAAACCTGCTTCGATCATAAACTCATCGGAAGGCCATTCACATGGTTGCACCGGTGCGTCCCTTAGTTGAACAGGTTCGGGCTCCCGAAAAGAAAGACGGGGAACCTTCTTACTTGAGGAACCACCATGAAACTTCCTCCTGAACATAATTTCCTTTTGCTGAAATTTTTGAAGTTCAAGAGAAAAGTGAATGAAGACCATCCATACCTTGTAGCAACTACTCCTACTAGTGCCTAGAGACCGTATCACGCGCTAAAACTACTTGGGACCAGCTAAAATCAACCTTTCTAGCTCAAGAATAGGGTCACCAAGGTAGCAAGAATACACGAAAGATTAAGCACTAGAGCAAAAACTAATTGCACCAATGGAGGAGTCACTTACCAAGGAGTAATTTCCCCAAAACGGTTCGGAGAATGGTGCTTTAAGCAAGGAGATCGAAAATCACAGCCAAATGAGCAAGAACACGGGTTTGAGCTTCGAAACAATTTTTTCTGGAGGTGGAAGAAGAGGCTAGGAGCTGGAATGAGTGGAGGGGGTTCCTGTGGGCCCCACAAGCTTGCTCTCCGCCACTAGGGGGTGGTGGTGGCAGGGCTTGTGGCCCACCAGTCTGGCCCCCAGACCAGCTCTCATGCCCAAAAAATTTCAAATATTCCAGAAAAAGTCATACCTAATTCTCAGGACCATCGGAGAACTTTTATTTTCGAGGTATTTTTCTCCGGGACGCTAAAACAGAAAACAGGAAAAACCAAACTAATTCCATCATTTTTTCCTAAGCAACAGAAAATGAAAGCTCAAAACAG
Source organism: Hordeum vulgare subsp. vulgare (assembly GCF_904849725.1). Classification (NCBI taxonomy): domain Eukaryota; kingdom Viridiplantae; phylum Streptophyta; class Magnoliopsida; order Poales; family Poaceae; genus Hordeum; species Hordeum vulgare. The sequence continues at coordinate 241,590,613 of NC_058523.1, forward strand.
AGGTATGTGACTCTTTGATTTATCCATTTCAAGGTCATCGAAAGAAATCCGTCAGTGGGGTTGATCAAGTCCTCATGACAAAACCTTCTCGAATCGCAAGAGAGAACAGAGAATTTTCAAATAGCCACTAAGTCACCTCAATGGGGATATGTATCTCCACAACAAGCAAATCATACTTCATCTTGACACGAGGAATAGGGCATTCAAAGCTCCCAATAAGAATCGATGAAGTCTTATCGATAGCGTTGATGCAATGTACTTGATATCGTTTCTTCGGAAAGTGGACTGTGTGCTCATTACCGTTGACATGGAAAGTGGCATTGCCTTTGTTACAATCTATAACAACCCCTCCAGTGTTTAAAAAGGGTCTTCCGAGGATGACAGCCATGGCATCGTCCTCGGGAATATCCAAGATAACAAAGTCTGTTAAGATAGTGGTGTTAGCAACCATGACAGGCACATCCTCGCAAATGCCGATAGGGAAAGCAGTTGACTTGTCAGCCATTTGCAGAGAAATTTCAGTGGGTGTCAACTTATCCAACTCAAGTCTACGATAAAGAGAGAGCGGCATAACACTCACACCGGCTCCAAGGTCACATAAGGCAGTTCTTACGTAGTTTCCTTTAATGGAGCAAGGTATAGTGGGCACTCCGGGATCACCAAGTTTCTTAGGAGTTCCGCCTTTGAAAGTGTAATTGGCAAGCATGGTGGAGATCTCAAGATCTGGTATCTTCCGTTTATTAGTCACAATATCTTTCATGTACTTGGCATACGGAGACATTTTGAGCATATCAGTTAACCGCATCTACAGAAAGATGGGTCTTATCATCTCAACGAAGCGCTCAAAATCCTCATCATCCTTTTTCTTGGATGGCTTAGGAGGAAAGGGCATAGATCTCTGAACCCATGGCTCCCTTTCTTTACCATGCTTCCTAGCAGTAAAGTCATTCTTATCATATCTCTTAGGTTGTGGGTTATCAGGATTAACCGTAGGTTCAATCTCCACATCCTCATCATTGCTAGGTTGAGCATTATTATGAACATCATTGTCCACATTGTCACCAGGTTCATGTTCATCACCAGATTGTGTTTTTCCATCAGACGCAGAAATATCATTAGGTTCTTCAGGTGTGACAGTATTTGGTGAACTGGCATGTAGGTTTCTATCATCCTTCTTCTTCTCCTTAGGATGACTGGGTGTATCAGCATTGATTCCTTGAGAATCTTGATCAATTCTCTTAGGATGACCTTCAGGATACAAAGGTTCCTGAGTCATTTTGCCTCCTCTAGTGATGACTCTGACAGAGTTGTCATTTAATTCATTGAGCAGGTCATTCTGAGCTTTAAGTACTTGTTCTACCTGAGTAGTAATCATAGAGGCATGCTTACTCAGAAGCTTCAGATCATTGACATTTCTGTCTACGCAAGCACTTAAATGGCTAAGCATACGAGTACTTTGTTCCAAATGTCTGCTAACGTAATCATTGAAACTCTGTTGTTTGGCAACAAAGTTGTCAAATTCATCAAAGCCTAGGCTAGCAGGCTTATCAAAAGGAATATCACTCTCATCAAACCTACGCAGAGAATTCACGTCTACTACCTGTATCGGGTTATCGAGACCATGGATCTCTTTGATAGGTGGTAGATGTTTGACATCTTCAGATCTAATGCCTTTCTCTTGCATATATTTCTTGGCTTCTTGCATATCTTCGGGACTGAGGAATAGAATACCTCTTTTCTTAGGAGTTGGCTTAGGAGGTGGTTCAGGAATATTCCAAGCATTATCGTTGATCAAGATGTTATTCAGTAGGGTCTCAGCTTATTCTACAGTTCGTTCCCTAAAAACACAACCGGCACAACTATCTAGGTGGTCTCTAGAGGCATCGGTAAGTCCGTTATAGAGGATATCAAGTATCTCGTTCTTCTTAAGAGGGTGATCAGGCAAAGCATTCTGTAGCTGGACGAGCCTCCCCCAAGCTTGTGGGAGACTCTCTTCTTGGAGTTGAGCAAAGTTGTATATTTCCTGCAAGGCAGCTTGCTTCTTATGGGCAGGGAAATATTTTTCACAGAAGTAATAGACCATATCCTGGGGACTACTCACACATCCAGGAGCAAGAGAGGTGAACCGGGCTTTAGCGTCATCCTTTAGAGAGAAAGGAAACAGTTGAAGGATATAGTAGTGGCGGATCTTCTCCTCATTAGTGAAAAGGGTGGCTATATCGTGTAGTTTGGCAAGATGGGCTACGACCGTGTCAGGCTCATAATCGTGAAAAGGATCAGATTCTACTAGAGAGATTATCTCAGGATCGATAGAGAATTCATAATCCTTATCGGTGATAAAGATAGGTGAAGTGGCAAACTTCGGGCCGTATTTCATCCTAGATTTCAGAGATTTTTCCTTCCACTTGAGAAGTAATTTCTCAGTGTCATAGGCATCCTTACACGCAAGAAAATCCTCATCTATCTCTCCCTCCATAACGTAACCCTCAGGTATATCAGGCAATTCATATCTAGGAGAGCTAGATCTAACAGGAGCAAAAGCAGGTTCTATCTTAATAGTATCGGCAGTTTCAGAAGCATCACGAGCATTGGCAGTAACTCTAGCAATATGAGCATCAAGGAATACCCCTAGTGGAACATTAGGCAAAGTAGCATCTCTAGCAGTATCAAGCATAGCATCATCAGGCATAGCATCTCTAGCAGTATCAAGCATAGCATCATCAGGCATAGCATCTCTAGCAGTATCAAGCATAGCATCATCAGGCAAAATAGCATCTCTAGCATCATCAGGCATAGTATCAAGCACAGTATCAAGCATAGCATCTCTAGCAGTAGCATCATAAGCATCACCAAGCACATGCGACATATCAAGATTTCTAGCACGAGGTGGTGTCGCAAACTTACTCATAACTGAAGGTGAATCAAGTGCAGAGCTAGATGGAAATTCCTTACCTCCCCTCGTAGTTGAGGCCAAGACTTTGGTTTTGAGATCCTTCAGATTCTTCATAGTGATCAGCATATATAAATCCCAAGTGACTCAGAGAATATAGCAATACCTCCCCGGCAACGGCGCAAGAAAACTGCTGACTGGCACTCTCTCGCAATAGCTAGACAAATGCTGATTCTGTGGCAACAGACCTTCCACTGCAACGGCACCAGAAGAATGCTGCTAGCACTCCCCGGCAACAAAACTAGAAGAATGTTGTTGATGGCCCACCAGCGCATGGGTTCGCAGCAGTTTTCGAGGGTAGAGTATTCGACCCAAATTAGTTGATCGCCAAACAGGAGGTGAGAGAATACTCTCAAGTATTACGAGCTGAATGTGTCAGATTCAACCACACCTGAAAGATTAGTATCTGCAAGCAAAGTAGTAACTTCAAAGTAGAGAGTAACAGTAGTGGCAAGGAACAACAGTAGCAAGTAGCAACAGAGCAAGCGACAGTAGCAGCAGTAGAGCAAGACAAGTAACAGCAGCAGAGCAAGACAAGTAACAGCAGCAGAGCAAGACAAGTAACAGCAGCAGTAGGACAAACTCGTAGGCAGTGGGTCGGTGATTTGTTTGGATGATATTCATGCATTGTTTGGCAGTAGAGAGTAACTGAGGAATCTTGACGTAATAATTTGTTCTACTCCTCTTCACACTCAAAAAAAATTTAGGATCACGCAGATATTTTTAGAAGCTATATGATGTCGATGTGACGGAGTTCTGTCTTGGTGCCTCCTGTCTGACTTGATTTCTTCCGGGGAGTTGAGCTCGAAGGGATTCTTGAGCACATCGTTATCATTCAGATTTCTAAGTATCTCAGAACGAAGGATGTTCGTAATTGCTTCAATACTAGTAGTGGCGAGATAACCCTGATGTCCCCAGTACTGGTGCAGATTGTTTAGGAGTACTGCCATACTTTGTATCGTTCTGATCAGGAGGGTCTGTAGTAGATGAAGGTCCGAGATTCTGGTCGTGTGTTGACGGATGTGATATAGGTGACGGGTTAGTATAGGAGTTGTGTGATTATTACTCCTTGTATCCGTGTACCAGATTGCATGACCAGAAATTTCGGTAATTCTTAGGTGGGAATTCAAGTAGTTGCTTATAGGACAATCTTCCAACAAATGCATGATGTTAGGTTGGGGTTTGACATCTAGTGGATTCGTTTGTTGACGGTCGACTTACAGCGATTCTCGTTGTGTCTTAAAGAGTCCTTGTAGCTTGCTACGACTCGGGGACGCTTCGTATGTCGGGTGCACTGCCTTGCACTTGATGGCTACTGTAAGGTTCGAGCCCGTGCGATCCTGTCCACGAAAATATCGAACGAAATCTTTCTCATGAGTTTGTTCTATCTCGTGTCATAAGCCGCAACTTTTGTTTTTGTTGGAATATGGTAATTCAAGTTGCTTCGATGTCAAGTGGTGATTTCAGATCTTTCTAAGAGGTGTTCTCATAATTTTTTATGTGAATGCAAATTCTTTTGTTCAATCAGGTTGTCATATCAATTCTTGTCAACCGGAGTCGTCATGTTAATTCTTTTCCAAACGATGTGTTTCTCTCCAAGTGGATTCAATCCTCTCTAATTTTGCAAGATCATTCTCTCAATTCATCCGGAGTTCATCTCATCTGTCCCAAGTTGTCTTGTTTTTCCCCGCCCTCCCACCCTTTTCTTCAGTCATTAGTTTTTATCCAAGAGTTTTCTTTTTTGTGCTTCCGCTATCTTTTCTTCCGTGTCCTATCCGGTGATTCATTGTGGAGATTCTCAGGGGCTTCGTGTTCATATTTATTCAGTCTTGTTATATTTTCCGGTGAATTTAATTCAGCTATCCGTGTTCATTATATCCTATCATCCTTGAAATTCTTTCCTATGTCGGAAATTCTTATCAGCCTATCTTGTTTATTAATTCCTCTCTCTTTCTATCCGGAGTGTTAAAGATATTTCAGTAGCTTCTCATTTTCAATTCTTTTAATTATTTCGACATGCTAACCTCATCTAGTTTTCTTCATACCGGTGCAATATCTCTCTTCTAAGCAATCTTTTCTAACGGTGGTTCGTCGAGTGGGCCCATAACCCACAGGTTTTTCCCACGATCTTATATGTCTCTTCTAACCTTTACGGAGATCTTTAAATCTTTTCAACTATGACGTAAGTATGAATTTCATCAGTCATATCCCTTCTTCAATATCTATTTGAATTAATTCTCGTCTTTGGCTCAACATTTCTTTCGTCTTTATTCCGGAGTGTCTCAGTAGTTCTTGGTGGTGTTCTCCTCATCATTCTCTCCATTGGAAATTCGAAGGAGTGTTTCTCTCAATCTTGGTTCGTTCTCTTGGAGATACATCATTTCAGCTTTGTGCCATCATCTGGATTTGTTCCCAATCATGAGTAATTCCTTCTTGTTATCTGGTGCATTTCTGAGTTGTTTTTATTTCTCGATCCTCCGAAGGCCATCATCTCAGAAGAGTCTTCGTTCTCAGCTTTCAGCTTCATCCTCAATTCTTCTCAATTGTTGTCTCTTCGTTCGTCTCTCAATTTTTCTGGTGCCTTGTTCTAGTTTTCTCTCAGGTGGTTCATGATCTCTTCATTCTCATGTATCTCCATTCATTCATGGTTGCCTCATTCATTTCAATTCTCACCAGTGTTTCTTGCAACAAATCTTCTAGTTTGTGCTCATATCTCTCCTCAATCATTTCTAAAAGAATAAGTGGTATGCTAAATCCGTTGCTTGTCATCAATTAAACTTGATGAAGGATAAGCATAACATAATTCGTATTCATGTTTCATAGTGATTTCAATCTTTCTTCCAGAGTGCCTCATGATATCAATTCCTTTTCTCAAGTGTTATTATCTTTTCTTTTCCGGAGTTCTAAGTTTTCTCAAGTAACTCTTCGTGAAGCTTCATCGAAGTCTTTGCAAGGCTTCAATCTTACTCTTTCATCCTTCATATCTTGCATAATCATTTTGATAAGGAGGCTCGTCATGGTGGTTCTTCAAGGATGTGATTTTTCTCAAAGTGTTCTTCAAGATTCTTGTTGGAGAACCTCAAGTATCCTTCTCTTGCATTTATTTGTGCAATTGTTCTTCCTTTATCCTTTGAGGTGGTATTATAGCATTCTTGCTAGTGTAGGAGCCTCGAAGAGATTTCCTTTCAAGAATGAGATAATTAAAACCACCAATTCTATGATCATGGGATATCTTCAACCCATGATTTCTTTATTGAGCTATCTTGGTTTGGATTTCACCTAAAGCTTTATGGATTTTTGCTATCATGGTGCTTGTCATTAATCCAAGTTCTCAATGTATCCTCTTGGTGTAAGAAATTTTTCATATCTTGTTTCTCCAAACAATCCTTGTTTCTGTTTGTGGCTGGTTGTCACTTCATTAGTTTGGAAAGGTTTCCATAAGCCCACCACTATCTTGTTCTTTTCGTTGTTGTTTTTCCAACAACTCCGTTCAATTCTTCTTGCAAGGATGCTTGCCAAGTTCATTGGAGTTAGTAGTTGTCATTCTCTCTTCATTCTCTTCTTCTGTATGATCTAGTTTTATTCTCTATTGTTCTGGAGGCATTGTGATGTTGCTCTTTTGGGGTCAATCATGTTGTTCTATCAATATCATGGTGTTCCCTTGTTCTATTTAGTTGTTAGTTATAAATATTGTCTAACTCGCCTACCTTATTGAATTTTTTGTCCAATTTTCCTACCGAAGTGATGCCGAAATTTTCCGTGAATTCTTGGTTGTATCTCGTATCAGTCCTCATCGCTTTGCAACATTCAAGAATCGTTGGTTTCACTCGTTTGTCAAAGAAGCAATTAAGTATTACCTCTTGCTTTCTCTTCCTCTTCCCTTTTCATTCTTGGATCTCGGGGCGAGATCCTCTTGTAGTGTAGGAGAGTTGTGACAACCCGATGCCGACGTTCCAGAAGATTCCCCTTCTCTTTCCGTTTTCGTCGTGTGGGTATTTTCTTTTGTCGCATCATCATCGCATCATTTGCATCATCTGCATTCCATCGGCATCTCCGTTGCTGCCAGTTTTCAAAACATGCATCCGTTGTTAGTTGCTGGTTCTCGTCGTTGTCCGTTGTGAGCCCGACCGCACTCGCACGCGCCCGCGGCATCGTCAAACCTTGTTTTCAAAAGTTTGCATAAAACTTTCTCTGATCGGGTTGAGATTTGACGTGCGGTCTTATTTTAATATAGCTAGGCTGCCTGTCGAATTTCATCGCGATCGGAGACCGTATAGTACCCGAACGGTCGACCGTAGCGGCACCGTATTCGGTCTACCGTCGGACGGTTGTCGGTGTTTTAAAAATCGTTGCCGCGTCGCCTGTTTCCCCTCTCGTCTCTGGATAATTACATTACACGTCCACTTAGTTTGTCCCGCGTTCGGAATTATCTGAATCCGATCGCACGGTTGCATCCGGAACGGAATTCCGGTAAACCTAGCCCCCCCCCCCATTTGTCTATAAATAGACCCCTTCCTAATTATTTTAGACAGCCACCACCCTCTACCTCGGGATCCGCGCCCGAAACCCTAGCCCCCCACTCTCTCTCTCCTCTACCAGCCACCGCGGGCCCCGGAGCCCATCGCAGGCCCGCCCAGGCCCGAGCCGTCGCCGCCCCGTTCTGCCTCCCTGCCCGAGCTCCCGCGCCTCCCCTCGGTCTGCCTCCTGCTCGCAGCCGCCGGAGCACCCCTGGCCGGAAGCCTCTGCGCCGCCGTCCTCCGGCCACCGCGCTGCTGCCTCCCTCCGTCGGCAGCCGCAGTGCTCGTCGCGCCGATCAAAGGCCGCCGGAGCTACTGCTTGTTCCCGTCGCGAGTAGCATGCATCGCAGCAGTCCAGATCGAAGGAAGCCGGCTCCCGTTGGCCAGATCTCCGCTCCTGGGCCAGAGAGCTCAATCCCCGCCGCCGGCTGCCTTCGAGGTCGTCGCGGAGCCCCACCTCGCCGGGATCCCCGCCGCCGCCGCCCTGGTTCCTGCTCGGGAGGAGCCCGTCGGGAACCGCCCTGCTTCCTCGCAGCGCCTGCCTCGCCCGACTGGCGTCCTGCGCCTTCCCCAGCCCCA